>NC_058080.1:481382424-481732023 GCF_014858855.1 Bufo gargarizans
ACCAATCTGATAGTTGCACTCCGCGGAAGACAGTTTCCGGGAGTAAAAACCCACAAGGAAGCAGAGGACCCTCTGGTGTTCTACGCTGAGACAGGAGGGCGCCTACTCCCGTCTCAGACGCGTCCACCTCGAGGACAAACGGCAACCAGGGTTGGGATGCGACAGAAATCGGAGCCGACACAAAGGCGACTTAGAGCCTCAAAAGCTCGGATGGCCTCGGGCGGCCAGACCTGGGGATTACTGCCCTTCCTGGTCAGATCCGTGAGAGGCTTGGCTAGCATGGAAAGTCCCTGATGAACTTCCGATAATAATTGGCGAAGCCCAAAAAGCGCTGCAGGGCACGAAGACCACTGGGCTGGGGCCACTGTAAGACAGCCGAAACCTTCTCAGGATCCATGGAGAACCCCTCAGCGGAAATGATGTAACCTAAGAAGGTTACCTGGGATCGGTGAAATTCGCATTTCTCAAGCTTACCGAACAGCTTGTTCTCTCGTAAACCGTTGCAACACTCGTCTGACATCCAGAATGTGGGCCTCCATGGATTCAGAATATACCAAGATGTCATCCAAATAGACCACCAACACTGCTGCAACAGGTCACGGAAAACATCGTGATGAATTCCTGGAAGACTGCGGGCGCATTGCACAACCCAAAGGGCATAACCAAGGATTCATAATGACCGGTCCTGGTGTTAAACGCGGTCTTCCACTCATCGCCCGCCTTGATCCTTACCAGGTTATATGCCGCCCTCAGGTCGAGTTTGGTAAAGACCGTGGCCCCTTTGAGGCGATCGAACAGCTCGGAAATCAAGGGTATCGGGTAAGCGTTCTTGATCGTGATGCGATTGAGACCCCTGTAATCGATGCAAGGCCTCAACTCACCGCCCTTCTTTTTCACAAAGAAAAATCCAGCCCCTGCCGGGGACGAGGATTTGCGAATGTGTCCGCGTGAAAGCGCCTCCCTCACGTACTCCTCCATGGCCTCATTCTCCGCTACCGACAGTGGATAGACTTTGCCACGAGGAGGAACGGCACCAGATTGTAACTCTATGGCACAATCGTATGGGCGGTGCGGAGGTAGGGCAACCGCACGCACCTTATCGAATACATCCCGGTACTCCTCGTATTCAGGAGGCAACAGAGAGTCCGAGGAAGTACACAGCAACTTGACAGGCCCATGGATGCAACTAGCCCCACACTGCGGTGACCACGAGAGGATCTCGGCCGATTTCCAATCGAAAGTCGGATTATGCTTCTGGAGCCAGGGGTACCCCAAGACCACCGAGTAGTGTGGAGACGAAATAACCTGGAGACAGACCGACTCTCTGTGAACGGCACCAATGGCCATCCCCACTGGAAGGGTCTCATGAGTCACGTGTGGCGGCAGAAGGGGTCTGCCGTCTATCGCCTCAAGAGCCAGTGGGGAACCTCGAGGCTGCAGAGGAATGGAATTGGCGGCAGCGAACACACTATCAATGAACAAACCACCAGCACCAGAGTCCACCAACGCCTGGGTCGTCACCGAGCCCCCGACCCAGGAGAGGACAACAGTAATCAGTGGTTTGTCAACACGGGAAACCGGGGACGAGGAGACTCCACCCAAGATCTGCCCCCGACAGGATCTCAGGTGCGAGCGTTTCCCGGACGGTTCGGGCATGCCAACCGAAAATGCCCACCGAGACCACAGTACATGCATCGGCCCTCGCGTCTCCGGAGTACCCTCTCCCCCTCGGACAGGCGAGCAAACCCCAGCTGCATGGGTTCACCCCCAGACAAGTCATCCCCAGGAGGCGTGGGAGGAGAGGGAGGCACGGGTGGGACAGCAAACGTAGGCGCCAATCTGTTAGAAGGCCTCCGCAGGCTCTCCTTAAAGGAAGGTCTCTCCCTGAGTCTGGTGTCAATCAAAATCAGGAAAGAAATAAGAGACTCGAGCTCCACTGGTAGGTCCTTAGCTGCAACCTCATCCTTCAAGGCATCCGAGAGACCATGAGAGAAAGCAGCGACCAGAGCCTCATTATTCCAGCCCACCTCTGCTGCCAGGGTACGAAACTCAATGGCGTATTCAGCTACGGATCGTGAACCCTGTCTGATGGACATAAGGAGCTTCGCAGCAGAGGCAGCACGAGCCGGCACATCGAATACCTTCCGAAGAGAAGCAACAAAACCGGAAAACTCGGCAACCACCGGATTGTTGTTCTCCCATAAAGGGCTGGCCCAGGCCAAGGCCTTGTCCGAGAGCAGCGAGATCAAGAAGCCCACCTTTGATCTCTCAGTAGGAAAGGCATGTGGCAGCAACTCGAAAGTAAATGCCCACCTGGTTAAGGAAACCTCGGCACTGAGTTGGCTCTCCCCCAAAGCGCTGTGGAAGGGGGGCAGAACCGGTCATACCCCGAAACACCGCAGGCGCAGCAACAGGTGTCGGGGTAGACTCTGGCGCAACAACCGGAGCGGCAGTAGGAGCGGGCCCAGGAGCGACAACCGACCCATCGGCAACGGAAGCTAAATGAGCCGTGCGTTCAAGCAGGGTTTGCAACGCCACAGCGAACCGACCCAACAGGTGATCCTGCTGATCAAGTCTGGCAACCAGCGTAGGTAGCGAGGATGGCCCTGTACCGTCAGAATTCATGGCTTGGTCCTAATGTCATGGAACCATGAACCAGACGTACAACAAGAGATGAGTGGAAATAAGAAGGCTTTATTGAAAATAAAGCTGTAAGGCAAAAGTCCAAACGGATGGCTAAACCGAAGCAGGGTCTTGCGAAACCAGAGATCAGGAACCAGAAGGGTAGTCAGATGAAGCCTGGATCAGGAACCAGCAGGGTAGTCAGACGAAGCCAGGATCAGGAACCAGCAGGGTAGTCAGACGAAGCCAGGATCAGGAACCAGCAGGGTAGTCAGACGAAGCCAGGATCAGGAACCAGAAGCAGCAGCAGTCTTAGAAGCATGTGAGCACAGGAGGACCAAGCAAGGAACTGAAGCCACAGACCTCCTATATATATGAGCTAGGCATCCAGCTCCTCCCAGTGGGAAGGAGGAGCCGCAGGGTGGGAGGCTACAAGAAACCCAGAAACCAAGATGGCCGCCAGCACATGTCAAACGAAGGAGAACAGCAAGGAGGTAAGACCATGACAAACACAAAATGAATGTTACGACTCACTGGATCCAAAACTAAGGAACAAAAAGGCTCAGCCTATGCGAAAATCCCAATGGTAGATGATCGCATATCCTCGTACCTCGACTGTATAACACCTGAACACCCTATAATAGTGAGGGGACACGACCACGACTCCCTACACTAGATACGGAGGGAGTCAGGGTCACCTGGGATCCAGCAAACAGAAAAACACAAAGGAATGCACAACACTTATCTTGTAGAAGATTGGGAAGTAGGATCAGCATGCACACACACTCCAGGAAGAAATATAACCGCACACCTGATGCACCATGGGGAGGAATTTAAAGGGATGCAATCAGTACAACTACATGACAGCTGAGAGAGGCTAACGAGATGAGGAACTGAAAGCAAAACAAAGGAAGCTCAAGGAGGAGGTTCTGAATGGCATCTGTCAGAGCTTCTCAGATGTCTGGTGGTGACAGTTCAAAAGTTATCTACCCCAGCATGTTCTTTCAGTGTTAGAGAACTGAGCTTATCTGTGCAGGCTGAAACACGTCTAGACACATATACACATACAGTAGCAGTTCAGTCTGATGAAAGCACTGGAAGAGACAGGATGGCAAGTGCAGTTCAGTGCAGGTCTACAAATAAAGTAAGGGATTTGGAGTTTCGTTATGTGATTAAATTGCTTACAGAGGAAGAAAAGAAGCCTAAAGAAATCCATGAAAGGATATTGCTGTATATGGTGATAATGCACCTTTCTTCTACCAAGTAAAGTTTTGGGCCAAGCAGGACAACCCATCGAATCATCTTCATAGGAACTGGGCTGTAAAATGGAGGCCATGATTTTGAAAGTCAGTGTTATAGCTCATGAATTTCAATTGGCACAGTTTCCAGTATCAATCATGATGTTTTTGATGATGTCAAAGGTCAGTTCCTGGTGGGTGCCACGAGTGTTGATGCCTGAGCAAAAAACTTGTCGCCATCAATATAGCCAAGAGAATTTAGACATACATAGAGGAAATCCAGGAGACTTCTATTCTCAAATTATTACAGGTGGTGAGCATGGGTCCACCACCCTGTTCCTAAGACCAAACAAGAGTCCATGCAATGAAAGCACAAGAGGTCACCAACTCCCAAAGATTTTTGTGTGCAGCAGTTGTAGTACCCCAGAGGGGGCACTACCATTCTCACACCTAGCTACTGTCTCTAATGGCTAGCAAAGAATGTCTTCTGTGTATTGAATTCCTGGTCCTCTTATACTGTGCCTTAATAATATTGCTATGTAACTTATGTATTGTATTATATGCACTGTGCCTGGTTGCCCAGCAGGTGGCAGTGTACCTGGCAGAGATAGATCTTTAGATAGAATGGAACTTACCATTCCCCCACCCCCTTTTTTGGGGCAGAACTAGGCTAGTCCTACCAGGTGAGGGGTTACCAGAAGATATAGAGAGTTGAAAGGAGATGAGCGTCCCTCCCCCTTCTGCAGCAGGAGTCTTCCAGGGGAAGCAGCTCATAGGAAGTCCTGACTCTTTGCAGTTCATAGACTGAGTATTATGAGGGGGTCAACAGCCAAAGGCACCCCACTGAGAGCTACCAGAAATGCCAGTAACCAGACTAAAGCCAAAGATTAGCACAGCAGAGAAAGATAAAGCAAAGTACTCAAGTTCACCTGCCAATTTACCCTTAGCCTGCTGGAGCCAAGAGAAAGATCAAGTATTGTTTGAATGACACAAGTTTATCTCAAGTTTATTCAAGTAAAACATTGAACTTTTCCAAGTCTGGACTCGGCTTATTCCACCAACTATAACTCCTTGAATGCTACGGAGCCTAACCCCAGAAGCGACTGTATCAAGGTCAAAGCACGATGACACAAAACTAACAGGCCACATCACCGCTCTGCATTCCTAACACTGGGACCCGATCAGCCCTGGGGGGCAACATGTTGCACAGTTAGCTGGAAAGATTATGGCAATAGTATTTTGGGATACAGAATGTGTTTTATTACTAGAATTCATGCCACACACAATAATTACTGGAGACACCTACGCTTCAACAATGAAGGCATTACGTGAGGGCAATCAATGAGAAACACAGTGGGAAGTTGTCTGCAGGTGTATTACTGCTTCACAACAATGCGCTAGCTCACAATTCCTGGAAATCACAAGCTGCTCTCATGGAATGCGGCTTCATAGAGCTTAACTATCTACCCTACAGTCCAGACCTGGCTCCCAGAGATTACTTTCTCTTTTGGAACCTGAAGAAATTTGGCAACAATTTCCTGATTATAATGCAGTCAAAGAGGCGGTAATAGGGTTCCTGCAGCAGCAAGAAGTCTTCTAATCTGAGGGTATCCGATCACTGGAGGCAAAGTGGAAAGAGTGTGTTGAAGTCAAGGGGTATTACATTGAAGTAGTAACTTCAATTTTCTCAGAAAATGTTGCTTTCATATTCAAGTAGATAACTTATTGAACATCCCTCATAGATGTCTGTTGCATAGGGCGTCCATAGCTGTAATCTCCATATAAGATTACTATTTATTATTATTAAAGCCCCATTCATTCCATGGTGCTCTACATATGAAAAGGGGTATACATACATAATAAAAAAAAGAAAAAGTATAATGAGCATGAACAAGATTAAGTTACAAACTGCTACAGAAGGAAAGAGGACCCTGACCACAAGGGGTGACCTTTCCAGTGAAAATGCAGCTAAAATGAGATCAGGTTAAGGGGGAGCTATGCATGTCTGTTGCTGTCCCCATTTTTTAGTTTGTGGGATTTGTGAAATCCTTATCTGTTTCCAAAACATTAAGATGGAAAGCAGAAAGCTACACACATGCACAGTCGTCTTCTAATGGGTAAGCAGATCCATTTTGCCTTATTCTGTCAATATACTATAAACGAATTAGATAGGAATACCCCTTTAAGTTTTATGGCTGCCATTTTTTTGGTATGCAACCTTATGATGTGAACCGGAAAAGACGTCTTCTTCTATTTATACATATGTCTTGTATGTAATCCATAAGAACAATCCCAGAAGGCTGCTGTCCAGCAGTTTTGTACTTGACACTAGACAGCACAATCAACCAAAAGTATTTTCTTTGCTAATGCTTCGGGACCCTCATTTACCCAGGTGTGCGCACATGTTTGTCCTTCACCTGTGCTGGTCTTTGTGTCTGAATGTCCATGTTTCCTTATCTAGTTCTGTACACAACAAACGTGTCTATTCTATCAAATGGGGTTTTCCAGGATTATGTTTTCTTTTCATTTGTAAAAAATAAGCAATTAACACAAATACAATTACTTTCCAATTTATTTTAATTAAAAATGTTTCCTCTTTCAGATTCCCAAGTACCCAACCTCCTCTATTGGCTGCAGGTAAACACAGCAGTCATTGCGCATGCCATACATACAATGTTGGTAAAAGTCAGAAGCTGTGACCTTGTGAGCTAGGTTGTCCAGAGAAAAAGTGGTCAGCCACAGTTTGGGTGACTTTGGGGCACTATGCAGATGATGATTCAATATCTGTACAAGAGCACCCCCAATCATTACATGATATTTATAGTTTTCCTATCTTACTTCAACCTCTGCACCCCTTATATCAATAGAATTATTGCTGGCAAATATTCCGTATTAGGGCCCTATAGCTTGAAGCCATACCAGTGATGGTGATTAACAGTTGAACTAGCATAGTATGGGGGAGATTTATCAAAACTGGTGCAAAGAAAAACTGGCTTAGTTGCTCATAACAACCAATCAGATTACACCTTTCATTTTCCAAAGCGAGCTCTGTAAAATGAAAGGTGGAAGCTGATTAGTTTCTAGGGTCAACTAAGCCAGTTCTACTTTACACCAGTTTAGATAAATCTCCCCCTATGTGTATTAATTGTCTTTAAAATACATACCCAATAATTTATGGACTGTGAGGAGAAAAACAGGTGACAATCCATTGGCGAACACAGTACTTTCAATCTATTTACACTTGATTTATCCCACAAACTAACTTTTAATGTGCTGTTTAATTACTGAAAGTGGCTGTAAACAGACGTCACTATGTAACTAAAGACACAATAGCCCAGGCTGCCAACCATCAATGCCGGCACACAGATTCATTGAGTTCTTATCTGATATTTGCAAATATCTGCAATTTCTCCCTGTGTAAAAGAAAAGTGATACACTGCTTCTGAAGAATGGGTGCCAGCTTTTGGGTTAATATAATGGGTGCAGCAACACAGCTCCTTCACGCACATTTTTATTCCAAGCACACTTGTAAAAAAAATTCCACGAATTTCAAATATTTTTCAATGTATTTTTTATGAGCCTTTTTGGTGGCATTTTCTTATTTTGTTCAATTTGTAGCTTTTTTTGCAGTTTTTTTTCTGCCATTGTCCTGTAGAGAAGGCTATGGTAAAAGAATCATGCCTATAGAATGCAGCATTCAAACGCCATGAAAACCTTACATTTTACTGTAAAACTGTGTGTGAAAAAACACGTGGGTTACATACTTCAAAGGAGTTGTCTCACTTCAGCAAATGGCATTTATCTTGTACACAAAGTAAATACACTTAGGCTGCTTTCACATCTCAGGTATGAAACTCCAGCATGGCTGTTCCGACAGACAAGTGGAGAATCGGCTGGACACAAACCATAGCACGCAGCGTTTTTTTGTCCAGCCGGGTCTCTGCTTGTTTGCAAGAATGCGTGCAGATCTCTGCCAGACCCAGTTATACTTAATGGGGTCGGCAGACATTCTATCCGCATCTGACAGCGCCAAATCAGGAGAATTCCGGCAGGGTGAAACAACCGGAGCAGAATTCAAACCGAAGGTGTGAAGGTAGCCTTACCAGGGCTTTTTTTTCTCAGAGAAAAGGTGGTGGAACTCACCCCCCCCTCTCCTGGCCACGCCCCTACCACCCTAGGACCGCCCCCTAAAACCACCCCTTTAGAGAACAGTAAGTAAGCAGCCTAAGCAGCGGGCCGCAGTGGCGACTCTAGGAACAATATATAGGGGGTGGGGGGGTCACAAAGATACCACAGTCAAAAATGGGGGGGCAAAAACAAAATAAGTATATCAATAAGATTACAAAATGCAGAGAGAATTGCGGTATGCAGGGATACCTTTATAATAAAGCAATTTACTTACAAAAGAAGCTATTCAGTCGTCTGCTGTGCCGTCCTCTGCTTGCTTCCGCGGATTCTTTCCTCTTCTTTCTGTCTCTCGTCAGTGCGCAGGCGCACTGTTATGGTGGATCTGTGGCGACACACTGTTTATGGGGGCATCTGTTGATGACACATTATGCCTCTCATTAGCCCTCATTATGCCTCTCATATCAGCCCTTATGCCTCATTAGCCCCCATTATTCCTCTTATTAGCCCCCATTATGCCTCTTATCACCCCCATATCAGCCCTTATGCCTCATTAGCCCCCATTATAAGCCCTTATGCCTCATTAGCCCCATTATAAGCCAGTATGTCTCATTAGCCCCCATTATAAGCCTTATGCCTCATTAGCCCCCCATTATAAGCCCTGATGCCTCATTAGCCGCCATTATTCCTCTTATTAGCCCCATTATGCCTCATTAGCCCCCATTATACAGCCCATTATGCCTCATTAGCCCACATTATGCCTCTTATTAGCCCCTATATGCCTAATTAGCTCCTATATGCCTCATTAACCCCATTATGCTTTCAATAGCCCCATATGCCTCCAATTAGCCCCCATATGCCTCCAATTAGCCCCATATGCCTCCTATTACCCCCATATGCCTCCTATTAGCCCCCATACACTTCCAATTAGCCCCCATATAGCCTCCAATTAGACTCCATAGCCCCCATATGCCTCCAATTAGCCCCCATGTGCCTCCAATTAGCCCCATATGCCTCCAATTAGCCCCCATATGCCTCCAGATTAGCCCCCAATATGCCTCCAATTAGCCCCCATATGCCTCCTAGTAGCCCCCCATATGCCATCCATATTAGCCCCCATATGCATCCTATTTACCCCCATATGCATCCTATTAGCCCCATATGCCTCCTATTATTGCCCCCATATGCCTCCCAAATACCCCATATGCCCTCCATTAGCCCCCATAATGCCCACAGCAGCCACATTTTTTATAAAATAAAAAAAAACACTTACCTCTCCTGCTTCTTGACGGATGCCGCCTGAAATTTCTCCCCTCCTCAGTCGACTGTGCTCTAAAACTGGCGCGCACAGCGTGAGGTCACAGAGTGGCCTCACGCTGTGCAGCAGCCCTGCACAGCCGACAGCTGAGAACCAGGAAGTGGTGAGTACAGAGCGTTCACCACTTCCTGGTCCTTCGGTACTATGACTACAAATGTCCGCCACAACCCAGAACAAATAATGGTCCCTGTCTTAGGTAAATACAGCGGCATAAAAGGCCTTTTCATGTCTGGTAAATGCCTAATGTTTGGGATCTCGGAGGAATTCAACACCTGTGACAACCACGTGTTATCGAATTTCAACTATTATCATTTGGGGGGTTTTCAAGAGGGGGATTTCGTTAGCCATGTTTTTACTCCAATTTTATATTTTTTGTTCTTTTAAACATATGTATTTGACATCTATTGTACTGGCCTGCAGTAAAATTGATATCTAATGACCGTCTAATATACCTCCAGCCACACAATGACTTGTTCTTTCTGTCCGGTGAATGCCTAATGTTTGGGGTCTGTACTACCCTGGGCCTGCAGTAAAATTGATATTGAATGGCCGTCTAATATACCTCCAGCACATAGTCACTTGATGTTTTTCTGTCAGATGAATGCCTAATTTTTTGGTCCTGTACTCCCGTGGCCTAAAAAAAAAAAATTTTTAGGCTGCAGGCAGGCCACATTTTTGACAGTTTCCCTTTAAGATGCATAAAAATGGTCCCTGATTAAAATACATATTTTTTGTGGAATTTTTTGCCATTGATCCCGCTCTGGTATGTCACTGTCTATGTTGTGGGCCTATTTGTGCACTTCTTGTAAGTATTTGGTGGCTGCAATAATGACCTGAAGATTTTCAGGTTCACCTGCCATTAAAGTGAATGGGGCCCACCGCGAACTTGCGGTTCGCGAACATTTGATCGTTCCGGCCAATGTTCATCCATCACTAGTAGCTATGCCCAGATATGTGCCCCCTCACAGTAGTTATGTCCAGATATGTGCCCCCTTTACAGTAGTTATGCTCTGATAATGTCACGAGGGTGTCAAGAGCCACGTCTGACTCCGTTATACCCGGGGTCAGGAAGTCGCAGCGGGTGGCTGCGCGCTCTATGTCTAAAGATCACGTTGTTTCTTAGTGATTGTTTTCTGTGTTTGCCTTGCAATCCTTTTTGTCTCACTCAGGGATCCGTAGCTTCTCCTCCTCAGCTGTTTCTTGTCTGCCACTCCCAACCTCCTTATTCTCCTCTCACACTTCTCTAGTTGCCAGTTATAGAGCTTCCTGCCTGGACTTCTATACTGACCCACTGGAGCTGTGAATCCTGGTTGTGTTCCAGAGTGCTACCCTCCGGATCCCTGTTGGTCTTTTTGTTGTTCCTGTTGTCGCCCACCTGGGATTATATGTTGAGTCTGTATTGTCTGTCCTCCCCTTGGTGTTTTCCTTTAGAGCTAGTGGTGCGGACTAGTGTTCCCACCGCCCTGTTCACTATCTAGGGCTCATCTTAGGGAAAGCCAGGGTTTTAGGCACGTGATCGGCGTACGGGTGAGGAACCCGTCTAGGGACGTCAGGGCAGCCAGGTGCCAGCCGCAAGGTGAGTCAGGGGTCACCACCTTCCCTCTCACTTGGGCAGGGCCTTCCCTCTTTCCCTCCCTCTGTGTCACGTATGTGATAGTCACGCCGATCGTGATATTATAACTGGCCCTTATTTTTTGGGAGAGAAAAAAAATAAAATAAATAAATACATTTTTTTCTCTCTACTTAGAATCCAATATGGATCCTATTGCTGCTTTGGCAAAACAGCTTCAAGGCCTGTCTTTGGAGGTGGCAGGATTGAAGGCGTCTGTCCTCCAACAACAGCAGCAAATGCAGCAGACCGCAGCCAGCGGTTGCTATGGGTAACCAGGTTGTTACAGAACCCAAGGTTGTTCTTCCTGACAGATTTTCTGGGGGAAGGGACAAATTTGTGACGTTCCGTGAGGCCTGCAAATTATATTTTAAGCTGCGCCCTTACTCCTCCGGTAATGAAGAACAGCGGGTGGGGATTGTTATTTCCCTGCTTCAGGGGGACCCGCAATCCTGGGCGTTCTCGTACCCCCTGGTTCCCAGGCTCTCCGGTCAGTGGAGGGATTTTTTGGGGCTTTGGGTCTCATATATGATGACCCTGACCGAGTCGCCCTGGCTGAGTCGAAGTTACGGAGACTCCTACAGGGAGACGGCCAGCAGAGGAATATTGCTCAGAGTTCCGTAGGTGGGCTACGGATACTCAGTGGAACGACCCGGCTCTCAGGAGTCAGTTCTGCTCTGGGTTATCTGAAAGGGTTAAGGATGCGCTGGCGCTGTATGAGACCCCCCTTTCCCTGATGCTGTTATGTCCCTCTCTATCAAAATAGATAGACGTCTTAGGGAGAGATCGAAAATTCCTGAGCAATTGGTAACCTCTCCCAAGCAGCAGTTAGTCTGTACTGACTTAGATGAGCCTATGCAGCTAGGAGGAACTTCTCGTCAGGTCCGTCCTCCTGAGGTTTGCCGTAGGTGGGGGGCTTGTTTTTTCTGTGGGGGGAGGGGTCATTTCATTAATGTCTGTCCCTCCTTTCTCAAAAACAAAAGACCGTCGGAAAACTACTAACCCCAGGCTGTGCGGAGAATGTCAGCCGGGGGGTATACGTTTCCTCCATACGAACATCTCAATTTGTGTTGCCAGCGGTCATTGTTTTTGGTGTTAAGACGGAGTCTATTTCTTTTTTTCTAGACAATGGAGCAGGGGTAAATTTGATAGATGCCCATTTTGCCCGCACTATGGGTTTATCTCTCTGTACGCTGCAGAGACCTATTCCCATATTCGCTATTGATTCTGCTCCTCTGTCTCAGAGAAACCTCACTCACATTGTCCATAACTTACACCTTCGGGTAGGGGACCACCATAATGAGTGTCTTTCATGTTACGTTCTGGAGGGCCTTCCCTCTCCTGTGGTATTGGGTCTTCCCTGGTTGGTAGCGCACAATCCAGTGGTGGATTGGCAGGCCAGGGAGATATTGGAGTGGAGTGAGCATTGCAGAGAGAATTGCTTAAATAACAATTGCTTAATCGCCTCCATAGCTTCCCTACCTACATTTATTTCGGACTTTGAGGAAGTTTTTTCTGAAAAGGGTTGTCAGAAGCTACCACCTCATCGTCCTTATGATTGCCCGGTTAACCTGATTCCCGGTGCAAAATTACCCAAGTCCAGGTTGTATAATCTTTCGGGTCCCGAGAGACAAGCCATGAAAGATTATATCTCCGAGAGTCTGGCTAAGGGACACATCAGACCCTCTTCTTCACCCGTGGCTGCAGGGTTTTTCTTTGTTAAAAAGAAAGATGGGGGCCTGCGTCCTTGCCTAGATTTCCGTGAGCTAAACCGGATAACCATCCGAGACCCATACCCTCTTCCTCTCATTCCTGACCTTTTTAATCAGATTGCGGGTGCTAGGTGGTTCTCCAAACTTGATCTTAGGGGGGCCTACAATCTGATTCGTATCAAGGAAGGGGATGAGTGGAAGACAGCTTTTAACACCCCTGAGGGGCATTATGAAAATTTAGTCATGCCTTTCGGTCTGACCAATGCCCCTGCTGTCTTCCAACATTTCGTTAATGATATTTTTAGTCATCTCATCGGCAGGTTTGTAGTCATATACCTAGATGATATCTTAATTTATTCGGCGGATCTGAAAACACATGAAGTACATGTCAAGTAAGTACTGCAGGTCCTACGGACGAATAAATTATATGCGAAAATTGAAAAATGTGTCTTCGCCGTTCAGGAAATACAGTTCCTGGGATATCTATTATCTGCTTCAGGTTTCCGTATGGATCCTAGGAAGGTCCAGGCAATTTTAGATTGGGATCTTCCTGAGAACCTTAAAGCTCTACAACGGTTTTTGGGTTTCGCAAATTTCTATAGAAAGTTCATTAAAAATTATTCAGTGATCGTTAAACCCCTTACTGACATGACTAGGAAGGGGACTGATTTTTCTAAATGGTCTGACGCCGCTAAAATTGCATTTTCCTCTCTAAAAGAGAGATTTACCTCGGCACCTGTTCTAATTCAACCTGATGTCTCCCAGCCTTTTATTGTTGAAGTAGATGCGTCAGAGGTGGGAGTGGGGGCTGTATTGTCTCAGGGTCCGTCTCCTGGCAAATGGCGTCCTTGCGCTTTCTTTTCCAAAAAGTTATCTACTGCAGAAAAGAACTATGATATTGGAAATAGGGAACTGTTGGCGATTAAACTGGCGTTTGAAGAGTGGCGTCACTTCTTAGAGGGAGCAATCCACCCCGTCACGGTGATTACGGATCACAAAAACCTTCTGTACCTAGAATCAGCTAAGCGTCTCACCCCTAGACAAGCTAGGTGGTCGCTATTCTTTACCAGATTTAACTTTGTAATCACCTATCATCCTGGGGCAAAAAATACCAAGGCAGACGCATTATCTCGTAGTTTCCCTGGAGGGGGTAATGTTAGTGATCCGGTACCTATTTTACAAAGAGGAGTGGTTGTCTCTGCTGTACACTCTGTTCTAGAGGGAAAGGTGTTAGAGGCCCAGGGGGACGCCCCGGCCTCTTGCCCCTGAGAGAAATTGCTTGTACCGTTAAACCTGCGTCTTGAATTATTAAAGGAACATCATAATTCGGCACTTGCTGGGCACCCGGGTAGTAAAGCAACCTTGGAGCTATTGTCTCGTCGTTTTTGGTGGCCAAGGTTGCGTCAGGATGTAATGGATTTAGTGTCTACTTGTGCACGCGCGAAAGTCTCTCATACACGTCCAGCAGGGTCTTTATTGCCACTTTTCATCCCCAATAGGCCATGGACACATCTGTCAATGGATTTCATCACTGACTTACCGTTGTCTGCGGGTAAAACAGTTATCTTGGTAGTAGTAGACAGGTTTAGCAAAATGGTACACTTTATTGCGCTACCCGCACTTCCTAATGCTAAGACTCTTGCTCAGGTGTTTATCAGTGAAATCGTGAAGCTTCACGGGGTCCCTTCCGATGTGGTTTCGGATCGGGGAACCCAGTTTATTTCTAAGTTTTGGAAAGCTTTTTGTTCCCGTTTGGGGGTACACTTGTCCTTTTCCTCAGCTTTCCATCCTCAGTCGAATGGACAGACTGAGCGTACCAACCAAAACCTAGAAACATATTTAAGGTGTTTTGTGTCTGAAAACCAAGAGGTGTGGTCATCATATTTACCGTTAGCCGAGTTTGCCATAAATAATCGCTGTCAGGAATCCACTGGCAAGTCACCATTTCTTGGTGCATACGGTTTTCATCCCCAATTTTGTACTTTCAAAGAGGGGGGGTCTTCTGGGGTTCCCGAAGAGGAACGGTTTTCTTCATCTCTTTCATCGGTATGGCAGAAGGTGCAAGCTAACTTGAAAAATATGAGAGGTAAATATAAATGCATGGCCGATAAGAAACGGTCGCCATGTCCGGACCTAGGAGTGAATGACTATGTGTGGTTGTCTACTAGGAATATTAAGTTGAAGGTTCCCTCTTGGAAACTGGGCCCTAGGTTCATTGGTCCTTATAAAATAGTAGCCGTCATTAACCCTGTGGCTTTTCGCCTGGAGCTACCTCAGACTTTTAAGATCCATAATGTCTTCCATAAGTCGTTACTCAAGAAGTATGTTCCACCTCTAGAACCATCACCGCTGCCACCTCCTCCTGTTATTGTGGATGGTAATCTGGAGTTTCAAATATCCAGAATTGTTGATTCTCGTCGGGTCCGCCGCTCTCTTCAGTATCTGGTGCATTGGAGGGGTTACGGTCCCGAGGAAAGAATGTGGGTTCCAGCGTCAGAGGTAAACGCCAACAGGTTAATTCAGGCTTTCCATGCCTCTCATCCTGAGAGACCTGGTCCTGAGTGTCCGGAGGCCCCTCGTGAAAGGGGGGGTACTGTCACGAGGGTGTCAAGAGCCACGTCTGACTCCGTTATACCCGGGGTCAGGAAGTCGCAGCGGGTGGCTGCGCGCTCTATGTCTAAAGATCACGTTGTTTCTTAGTGATTGTTTTCTGTGTTTGCCTTGCAATCCTTTTTGTCTCACTCAGGGATCCGTAGCTTCTCCTCCTCAGCTGTTTCTTGTCTGCCACTCCCAACCTCCTTATATTCTCCTCTCACACTTCTCTAGTTGCCAGTTATAGAGCTTCCTGCCTGGACTTCTATACTGACCCACTGGAGCTGTGAATCCTGGTTGTTGTTCCAGAGTGCTACCCTCCGGATCCCTGTTGGGCTTTTTGTTGTCTCCTGTTGTCGCCCACCTGGGATTATATGTTGAGTCTGTATTGTCTGTCCTCCCCTTGGTGTTTTCCTTTAGAGCTAGTGGTGCGGACTAGTGTTCCCACCGCCCTGTTCACTATCTAGGGCTCATCTTAGGGAAAGCCAGGGTTTTAGGCACGTGATCGGCGTACTGGGTGAGGAACCCGTCTAGGGACGTCAGGGCAGCCAGATGCCAGCCGCAAGGTGAGTCAGGGGTCACCACCTTCCCTCTCACTTGGGCAGGGCCTTCCTCTTTCCCTACCTCTGTGTCACGTATGTGATAGTCACGCCGATCGTGATAGATAAGTGCCCCCTCACAATAGTTATGTCAAGATATGTGCCCCTTCACAGTAGCTATGCCCAGATATGTGCCCCTCACAGTAGTTATGTCCAGATATGTACTCCCTTCACAGTAGTTATACCCTTATGTGTGCCCTCTCACAATAGTCATGTCCAGATATGTGCCCTCTTCTTAGTAGTTATGCCTAGATATGTGCCCCCTCACAGTAGTTATGCCCAGATATGTGCCACCTCACAGTAGTTATGTCCAGATATGTGCCCCCTTTACAGTATTTATGCCCAGATATTTGCCACCTCACAGTAGTTATGTCCAGATATGTGCCCCCTTTACAGTAGCTATGCCCAGATCTGTACCCCCTTCACAGTAGCTATGCCAGATATGTGCCCCCTTCACAGTAGTTATGTCCAGAAATGTGCCCCTTCATAGTAGTTATACCTAGATCTGTGCCCCATTCACAGTAACTATGCCAGATAAAGCCAGGTCCATAAATATTGGGCCATCAACACAATTCTAACATTTTTGGCTCTATACACCACCACAATGGATTTGAAATGAAACGAACAAGATGTGCTTTAACGGCAGACTGTCAGCTTTAATTTGAGGGTATTTACATCCAAATCAGGTGAACGTGCAGGAATTGCAACATTTTGCATATGTGCCTCCCACTTGTTAAGGGACCAAAAGTAATGGGACAGAATAATAATCATAAATCACATTTTCACTTTTTAATGCTTGCTTTCAAATCCTTTGCAGTCAATTACAGCCTGAAGTCTGGAACGCATAGACATCACCAGACGCTGGGTTCTATCCCTGGTGATGCTCTGCCAGACCTCTACTGCAACTGTCTTCAGTTCCTACTTGTTCTTGGGGTATTTTCCCTTCAGTTTTGTCTTCAGCAAGTGAAATGCATGCTCAATCGGATTCAGGTCAGGTGATTGACTTGGCCATTGCATAACATTCCACTTCTTTCCCATAGAAAATTCTTTGGTTGTTTTTGCAGTATGCTTTGGGTCATTGTTCATCTGCACTGTGAAGAGCCGTCCAAAGAGTTCTGAAGCATTTGGCTGAATATGAGCAGATAATATTGCCCGAAACACTTCAGAATTCATCCTGCTGCTTTTGACAGCAGTCACATCATCAATAAATACAAGAGAACCAGTTCCATTGGCAGCCATACATGCCCACACCATGACACTACCACCACCATGCTTCACTGATGAGGTGGTATGCTTAGGATTATGAGCAGATCCTTTCCTTCTACATACTCTTCTCTTCCCATCACTCTGGTACAAGTTCATATTGGTCTCATCTGTCCATGGGATGTTGTTCCAGAACTATGAAGGCTTTTTTTAGCAAACTCTAATCTGGCCTTCCTGTTTTTGAGGCTCACCAATGGTTTACATCTTGTGGTGAACCCTCTGTATTCACTCTGGTGAAGTCTGCTCTTGATTGTTGACTTTGACACACATACACCTACCTCCTGGAGAGTGTTCTTGATATGGCCAACTGTTGTAAAGGGTGTTTTCTTCACCAGTGAAAGAATTCTTCCGTCATCCACCACAGTCATTTTCCGTGGTCTTCCAGGTCTTTTGGTGTTGATGAGCTCACCGATGCGTTCCTTCTTTTTAAGGATGTTCCAAACAGTTGTTTCGGCCACTCCTAATGTTTTTGCTATCTCTGATGGGTTTGTTTTGTTTTTTCAGCCTGAGAAGGCGTCCTGTTGCCATTGGAACCTTCCCCGTCTGCCACAACTGAGCAGATGGGGAAGGGGAAGAAGGGGGGCTCCCTCCCTCTGTGACCCCATTATGTCTGGGGGCTGCAAAGGCACAGCAGCCCCCAGATAGGAGAGGGAGGGAGCTCCCTCCCTGATCACCACTTCCATACTGCGGTCCCTATGGACCGCGGCATGGAAGGGGTTAAAACGGCTGACATCTGCACAGATGTCAGCCGTTTGAACCAGAGTGTCAGCAATGAGCTGACACTCTGATTCAACCGCTTGGTCATTCTGAAAATAAACGGGGGGCGGGCGGAAGATCGTGCGCCCGCCCCCAACACTGCCGCCCGCCTCCCGCACCGCCCGCAATCCTCCCCCCCGCTGCGCCCGCAGGCACAAAAACACATAGGGCTGCAGGGGGGGGTTAACTTTCAAATATAGGCACTTTGCGGTTTCTGATCCCTGCGGTCACAGACTGCAGGGATCAGAAACTTGCCTAAGTGCTACAAACCGCAGGTCTGAATTGACCTGCGGTTTGTAGCGATTGGCAATGCGGGGGGGGTCACAGGACCTCCCTAGGCATTGTCACAGGGTGCCTGCTAAACGATTTTAGCCGGCACCCCGTTCTGATCACTGCTGGCCATGCAGAAGTGATCAGAACTACACAGGACGTACAGGTACGCCCTGTGTCCTTAAGTACCGGGACATCAGGGCGTACCTGTACGCCCTGTGTCCTTAAGGGGTTAAAACATGATTTTTCTCAGAAATGCGGGCACATATGAACATAGGACCAACACAAGTGCCTTCAGCTTCCCAGTGCACATGCAAAAGGTCAGCCAGTGTCATAGGTACAAATCTGCTGACAGATGCCCTTTAAAAGTGGTTGACCAGGATCAGAGCTGACATATCTCATTCTCCCCCCACTCAGCCCCTCTGACATTTCATGCTCCGATGCTCTCCCTTGCCCTGCGCTGTAAGGGCAAGGGCTGTTTTGTTTCCATTTTTACAATACAAGAAGTAGACTTCTTCCTAGCAGTGTTCCTGGTGTCACTAGCACTGATGGGCGGCTTTACATGCTAGGGCAGCGCTAAAGTCCATACATTAGTGCCGGTGACGTCACTGAGTTCACTGCTAGGCAGAAGCCCCCCCCCCCCATAGTACCCCCAGTGGTAATAATGCTCCCTACAGTGTCTTCAGTACTAATTTGGTCCCCTATAGTGCCCTTAGTCAGTACTAATAAGGCTCCCTACAGTGCCCTCAGTACTAATAAGGCCCCCCTATAGATCACCCCTTATAATCTATATATAATCTATAAGGCACCCCCATAGAGCCCTCAGTAGTAGTAATGCCCCCACCACTGCCAACAGTATTTATTATGTTCCCTGCAGTGCCCCCTGTAATTATAATGCCTCCTTCCATACCCCCTGGAGTTATAATCTTCTCTGTAGTGCCCCCATAAGTTATAATGTTTGTCCTCTCACTCCAGTCTTTTAAACCTTAAAGTCCGATGTAAATATTACCAGTCCTCTCCCACCAGTCTTCTATATTATATAGTCCCATGTAAATAACACCAGTCCTCTCCCTCCAGTCCCATGTAAATTACATCTCTTACTTACAGTCTTCTATAACATACAGTCCCATGTATATAGCTAGACTCCTCTACCTCCTTCTATACTATACATTCCCATGTCCTATCGCTTCAGTCCCATGTAAATAACATATCTTCCTTACAGTCTTTTATAACAAACAGTCCCATGTAAATAACACCAGCCATCTACCCCCAATGTTCTATAACATACAGTCCCATGTAACTAACACCCCTCTCCTCCCTTCAGCCCTTCTAACATACAGTCCCAGTTAAATAACATATTTCCCTCCCACTAAGCAGGGAGGAGGTTTAATAAGGGAGAACCACATCGCCCAGCATTTCTGTGGCACTCACATTCATTCCATGGCATCACAGGTCTCCACTGCTGAGCGCTGCCTTTTTCTGAACTGATTACATGATGGTGACCTCATCATAGGTCCTACACCACATCCACTGTTGAAAAGATCACATGACTATAACGTCATCACAGGCCCTTCGGCTATGGAGTTTAGCACAACCAGCAGCATATTCACAGTATGTCCTAATCAGGGCCCCCCAAACTACCACCCCCCCCCAACCTGCACCCAAAGGCTTCCCTGTTGGCAGAGTAAGGGAGTGAAAAAAATAATAAAAATACATTTAAAAAACACCTCTGCTGGCACCGGGATGGGCCCCCTGCTTCTCTGGGCTCCTGTGCAGCTGAACCAACTGCACAGGCGGTATGTCCGCCCCTGACTAGGCCCTTACATGGCCTGGCTCATTACACAGCCAGCAGATTATCGGGGCTGGATCCCCAGAGGCTACGTCCTGACCAGTCTTTAACGGCTCTGGCCGCCGGGTCTCGGAGTAGGATTTTCTGTTTTTTATTGCCCCCTCCCTAGAGACTCCCCTGGAGTTCCGCGGTAGCCTCGTACTGCTCTACCAGGTCCACCATCTTAAGGGCACTAGCCAAACCAATGCTGGATGGGGTATAGCAAAGCCCTCCAGAACTTGTCAGCCACAATACAGTCCAGCATGGCAGTAGGATCCAGGACATAAAACCATGCCCAGTAAAAATGAAAAAAAAAAATCTTGTTTTGTGTCGGCCTCACTGCGTATACCCGCTCCAAGCAACCAATTGTGGGAATTCACTCTATTAGGCAGGGTGAGCGGATGCAGTACAGAGGCACAAAACAGTACTTTTCCAGTATTCAGTGTTTATTCATACTTGGCAGGTTAACAGAACATAAACAAAATCACCTTAGATTTAAGTCCTGGTGTTCAGTTCACACCTTGCTGCGGGTACCACGTATAGAGTTTAAGTTCTGGTGTGTGTTCACACCTTGTAGCGTAACCACGGATAGAGTTCAAGTCATGGAAATCGTTGACCTGTCTTCCCTGACAGATTGCAAACATAGACCCATCCGGAAGCACATTAACACAGCAACCCCCTTGCCCACACTGGTTTATATCACAGTTGGTCGTCGGCGCAAAGCCCGGACCGGCATGTGAGATCCAGTCTGGTGCTTGACTGCACCTCCTGGAATCAGTATGAGCAGCACATGCTGACAGACCCTTCACTGTGTCACAATCTATATACAGTGGATATAAAAAGTCTACACACCCCTGTTAAAATGTCAGGTTTCTGTGATGTAAAAAAATTAGACAAAGATAAATAATTTCAGAAATTTTTCCACCTTTAATGTGACCCATAAACTGTACAACTCAATTAAAAAACCTCTTTTAGGTGGAGGGAAGAAAACAAAACAAAAACAAAAATAATGTGGTTGCACACCCTCTTATAACTGGGGATGTAGCTGTGTTCAGAATTAAGCAATCACATTCAAAATCATGTTAAATAGGAGTCAGCATACACCTGCCATCATTTACAGTGCCTCTGATTAACCCCAAATAAAGTTCAGCTGCTCTGGTTGGTCTTTCCTGAATTTTTTTTAGTCGCATGCCACAGCAAAAATCGGTTTAACCTGGGGGAAAAATTCATCAGATGGGTACAATTGCTTAATTATAACTCGAAAGTTAGGGTAAAAATGAATGGCGCGATATCAGAGTCGGTACCATTGCAAAGGGGAACCAGGCAGGGGTGCCTACTCTCCCCACTATTGTTCGCTATATTCGTGGAGCCCTTGGCTTGTAGGGTTCGGGCAGATGAGAAAATCAGGGGGTTTGGGGGAAAAGGCGCATCAGATAAAATATGTCTTTACGCGGATGATATCCTGTTTTTTTTGGAAGGGGGGGTATCAATGGTTCCATACCTGATGGGGATAGTAAATCAGTTTGGTCAAATTTCGGGCTATAGGGTGAATTGGCTAAAATCAGTGTTGCTCCCAATTGGTCATGAAATAACCCGAAAGGATATTAACGTTAAAATACTGAAACCCACGGAGTCATTTGAATACCTTGGTATAAAAGTTAGCTCGAGGATTCAGGAGTATCTGGAACTTAACATTCACCCTCTGCTTAAAAGGGTTAAAGAGAAAACAAGCACCTGGCAAAAACTGTTGATCCGGCAGACGGATCGAATCGCTATAATAAAGATGGTTTTATTACCACAGATTCTTTATGTCTCTTTCTCCTGCCCTGTATGGATTGGCGATCACTTTTTCAACGCATTAGAAGGTGTGTTAAATGAGCTCATTTGGGGGAGAAAAAGGGTTAGGTTAAAGCAAAAATATCTATGGTTGGACGAAGAAGATGGCGGTCTGTCTGTTCCCTGTTTCCGAGGGTACTACTATGCAGCCCAGCTTCAGTGGTTATTGACGTAGGATGATGGACTGAGACGGTTTTTGGAAGGGGAATTTGAAGGTCTCCAATATAACATTATTAGTGCTCTAGAAACGGGTATTTTAAAAATAAAGGGTAGGAATTGCCCAATTAGTAACATGGGTTAACGTGAAAAAATTACTTGGTATAAATTATTCATTAAGGTTTACCCCTATCTGGGGAAATTTAAATTTAAGTAAGTTTTGGAAGTTAGATGATTTTGTATTCTGGGAGAGAAATGGTATTAAGTTTGTTTCACAGATAGAGGTGGGTGGAAAATTAAAGATATTAGAGGAAATGAGCTTAGTTTAGATTTAGATAATCTTACACGATTCAGATATCTCAGATTAAAGCATGCATTTGATAAGACTGAGAATAGAGAATATTTAAATACCAAACACTCAGAATTTGCTGAATTCTGTTATCACAGTATGGGGATTAAATTATCAATTTCACAGATATATAAAAAAAAATAAAGATAGGGCTAGGTGATGTGACTAAATTTAAAAGTGAGAATAAATGGGCACTAGAGGTGGAGCCTGATGTTTTAGATTGGAGATGTATTTACAAAAGTACAAAAAGGAGTACTATTTCGAGCAACTTCCGGCTGACGCAGTTTTTATCCTCCATCGGACCTATGTAACTCCCTGGGTGTTGAGTAAGATGTATAAAACTAAGGATACAAGATGATGGAAGTGCAGAAGGGACGGTGCGGATTTCATTCATTTAATCTGGTACTGCCCCCTTATGCAGGAGTATTGGACCCAGGTTTTCCAGGATCTTGTCAGCTCAACTGGGTGTTACGTCCCACTGGAGATTACGATAGCGGTACTTGGATATATAAGAAAAATTGGGTTGGACAGACAAAGTGAAAGGAAATGGGAAAAGGGTTTAATGCTCGCCCGGGTGGTGGTGGCTTGAGGGTGGGGATCGAACAGACCTCCAAGGGTAGCAGAGTGGAAAAATCTATGCGAGAGGATGGAGAGATATGATCAGGTTTGTAGGTTAAAATGAAACAGGGAAAGTTATTTCAATAGTCGGTAAGTGGGGTAATAAGGAGTGTACAAAATCAAATAAATGAACAAGGGACGAATGCACCCCACTGAAAAATGGAAAATGAAAAGTGATTATGGTAGCAAATCATCCTGCTGAAACTCCCAAGACAACCGAGGGGGGGGGGCGGGAGAGGGGCGAGAGGAGGGGGATATAATGTTCGTTTTTTATCTTTTTTTTTTTTTTTTTTCTTGTAAAATGAAATAAAACAAGATGAGGTCAGAATTTTGATGTTATTGGTAATCCGCCAATATATGTATGTGCATATTTGTGGTTTTTCATCCTTTTTAATGCTTATCCCTTGAGCTTTTGTGTCTGTTTTTTTTCCATATGTAATGAAAAGGAAAATAAAGACATTTAATAATAAAATAAAAAATAAAAAGTGGAAAAAGTTCTGAAATGATTTTTTGTCAAATTTTTTACATCACAGAAACCTGACATTTTAACAGGGGTGTGTAGATTTTTCATATCCACTGTATATATGTATATATATATATATATATATATATACATATATATATAGTATATATATATATATATAGTAAAATAAACAAATATATATGTAAATAAGATTCTTTATGCTACATTATCAGTTACGTTACTACATTTTGTACATTTTCTAGAACTATGAAATTACCTCTAGAAGTAATACAAGAATTAAATGACGACTCATCCAGGAAGTCCCAACATAGATCCATGGACCATTCACAGAACTGCATGTGTCTGTAGCCTCAGCTGAGGTCAGTGATCTGAACTCTATAATAAGTGACTAATTAAAATAGGATCTAGAAATCAATGTTCTACAAGAGTAATGTCAATATATATCTCATTGCCAAAGGAAAAATAATAAGCCATTTCAAATAACATATTGGAAAATAAGACAAAAGTGAATCATTCTATCAGGAAGCATTGCTACAATATGTGTATATACAGACTTTTCATCCCAGTGCCGTGCTGGATTAATGTGCAAATAACCAGATAAAATGATACCCGTGGACAGTGGGCTTCCTGCATCAGTTTACACCTAATGCTCGTTTACTCGGGCCAATGAGCAGGTTATTATCAGGAACAAACAGTTTGTTCCCCATAACAGCCTGATCGTTGAGCAGAGGGGAGAGCTGCATTTATATGCAGTGATGAGCTCTCATTTATCCCCGTACAGATTTATTGTCTGCTGGCAGCAGATCCCTGTTTACACATTACCGTCTGCTGCCTACGAATGATGATTTAATGTGCTGCATCAATTATGCTTTTACCCAAAAGAACAAGCCTTTGCTAATCAGCAACACTTTTACACAGGCGATTATATGAGAATTCATTCCTGATTATCAGCCCGATAGTCTGTACGTGTGAAAGGACCTTTAATCTATGATGAACAGCATTGTGTGTAATTTTGGTCTCTAAATGTAATCTGTGGGCACTCATTGGGCCTACACTCACACACAATATAAGCATGGATGGTCCTTTCTTCTGAAGGTGGATCTATATGGGGCAACTACAAGACGATTGCCTTCCTTCCCGACAGTCGGCTGCTCGTTCAGTGAAGGAGACTGCACATTTACTTGCAAGCACTAACGTCCCGCTTGTTCGTCGGGTACACCTTTATACAGGCAGATTGTGGGGAATGAGCATTCGCAGGAACGTACGTTCCCGATAATTTGCCCAAATATTGTCCTGTCTAAATCCACTTTGAGATTCACTATATAATTAACAGAAAATACTATAATCTCGCCCAAACTCACCAATACGATCTATCTATCTACACACACACACACATATACTCCTGTACTACATTTCCCAATGGTTTACAGAAACCCTTCAACTAGTTTATTCATGGACGTGAGTTTCTGCATCAGTCACTAATATTGACTAACTTTTGCCATGTGTGATGCGAACACATTGTGCAAGGATGAAACAATTGTCACCTCTGGCTAAATAAACACATGAAGTTGCACCAGTTCCCATCTTTATATGGAAATGAGCAATTTACCGTCTTTAGCAATCTACGTAAGAATGAATAGTAAGTTTCTTAAAGGGTGGAGCAAGGAAGCAAAAGACAGGCTGGGAGTGACTGCTGGCAGGTAAATCTCTGCACTTGTGTATTCAGCAATCACTCGTGTTTGGAACATTTACTAATTCTTGTTGTTGTGACATGGAGCTCAGTGAAAAAATCCAAGATGGACCTATTGGCCACACTAATTCTGCTTTTCAGGTAGGTCCTTCTAGGTATATTTCTGAGATACAGTAGATTTGCACACATAATATATAGAACTAGCATTACTAATGTTTTGTACCATTTGCATGTATACAATGAGACCGTGCTTTCAATAGAGTATACAAGTGCACTAATCAAGTGAGAAATAGGTGCAGTAGCAACACAATAACAAATATAGCGATACAATAGATGTGCGTAAATTGCCAAACACTCCATGTTATGACTTGTTCATTTAGATGCTATCTGCCAAACAGCACTGCTTGCTGGAGACGGAGCAGTCGTAAAAAGATAGGTGTGTATTGTCTTGCTTCATCTTCCAACCTGTGGAAGAGGGGACGAAGTGAGTGAGAAGCAGGAAAAGATCAGCCTTTACATTTTAAGAAAAAAATATTCATTGCAGTAGGGGCAGTGTTCTTGTACTGAGATTAATCCAATCATCCCTTTAAATTTCAAGTTCAACCTTTTGTAAATAACTATAGATACTATAGATACCCTTAAAGGGCTTGTGTCAGCAGATTTGTACCTATGACACTGGCTGACCTGTTACACACTCAGCAGCAGAAGGCATCTATGTTGGTTCCATGTGCATATTCGCCCCCATTGCTGAGAAAAATTATGCTTTAATATATAAAATAAGCCACTAGGAGCAACAGGGGTGTTGCTGTTACTCCTAGAGGCTCAATTCTCTCGCCAATGATTTTCTCACCAACGCTGGCACATATGAACATGGGGCCAACACTGATGAATTCAGCTGCCAAACGCACATTCAAGTTTCATAGGTACAAGTCTGCTGATAGATGCCCTTTTAAAGCTATAGACATCTTTAGAACATTTTTTTTAATTGCATTTGGCTTATATTGGACTAAAGATCATTTTGCACAATTGGTCTTTATTAAAATTGTCAACAGCTTCCACTGCATCTGCAGACTGTCCTTTCTCCTTCTCAGTGAATTCTGTCAGAGAGTAGCTCTGATGGCTTGATCTGTACGCCCTTATCTCTAGCTCCCTGACAGCTCACAAACACTCATTTAAGTCACATTCTTTTCAGCTTAAGTATCCTTAAAATAATACAAATGTCTTGTATCTAAAGTGCATTTATTGTCCACATCCATATGTAGGGGCGGACACAGACAGCAGAGGGCCCCTGTGCAAGGAATGTGCCTGACCCCCCACCTCCCTAACCAAATTCGCAACCTAACCTATTCAGTCCCAACATTACTTATAGCAATACAAAACATACAGGGTAAGGCTACTTTCACACCTGCGGCACTACGCTCCGGCCACCTGATCCGCCAGAAAATGCAAGGAATCGTGAAAATGCATTTTTGCCGGATTGTGGCCGGATCTCTGCCGTACCCCATTATGGGGCCGACGGGCATTCTGTCTGCATCCAGCAGTGTCGGGTGCAGTGAATTCCAGCAGGCTCTGCTGGAACAGCCTGCCAGAATCACTAATGCAGATGTGAAAGTAGCCTAATACAGGTCCACATACCTCTTCCATCCAGTGATGTCTCCTTTGATGTAGATTTTCTCTGTCCTCATCTTCTCCTTTAAGACCAGACCGCCATGATGGCTTCTTTTAGCCATCTCTTCTCTCTGCAGAGTTTGACAGACATCTTAGTTTCCTACTTTTCCATCATCCTCCTACCTTCTGAACACCCCATCCTGCCACCCACAATACGGTGCCCACTGTGCTCCCTATACAAGTTACACACAGATAGTTCCCCTTCAATATTGGAGTGTCCTAAAAAATAACTGCACCCAAGAGACAGTGTCCCTGACACTAATAGTTACACAATGTTTCACAAAAATAATTGTGCTAAGCTGATACCGTGCCAGGGTGCCCCCCACAGTAATACTGCTCCCCAAAGTCCCACCAATAATTATCTACAAAGAAAAAATATGGGGGATTCAGCCCGCACAACCCCTAGCAGTTGCAGATTGCTATGGCGAAATACAGATACAAACGCAAAAACACAAAATGCAATCGCACTCTGCAACCAGCACTCTGCCCTGCCTTTATGCTGGATGTTGAATAAGGCATTGGTGTACATTTTGCACACCAATGCCTTATTCAACATCCAGCATAAAGGCAGGGCAGAGTGCTGGTTGCAGAGTGCGATTTAATTTTGTGTTTTTGCGTTTGTATCTGTATTTCGCCATAGCAATCTGCACCTGCTAGGGGTTGTGCGGGCTGAATCCCCCATATTTTTTCTTTGTAGTATATATTGGAGGCGTGGCGATCTCCAAGCAGTCAAGCACACCTGACCAGTTAGTCTGCCCTGGAGGCTGGTTTTAAAGTCAGTATAAAACTGAGTCTGCTTATATAGCACCTACCAGTAGCCATTAGGCTCCAGGAGAAGTATATAGTGGGCTCAGCATGCATGTTGGTACTTGCATCCCTGGATCCGATGAAAGGTGTAATGGCACCGGACAGGGTTAAAAGCAGAGTGTGCTTGGCGTGCATGCTGTACCTGCGCTCCCTGGACTTTGTGTGGCTGTCATAGCCCATAAATAATTATCTACCAGACAACATGTAGTAGTAATAGTGCCCCTACAGTAATAATTTCCCACTGTGTCTCAGAAGTAATAATGCCCCCATAGTGTTCATACTAGTATTCATGTTCCTCATAGTCCCTCAACTGTAATAAAGCCCACCATAATACCCCCGGTAGTAATAATTCTCTTTATAATGTGTTACAGTAAAAATAAAAATGCCCAGTAGTGTGACAGTATAAAAATACCTCCTATTAGTGCCCCCTGTAGAGCCAATGTCCCCATAGAACCCTCATAATTTATGCCAATGCCCCCTACCGTGTGCTCAAAAAAACCCTCTTAGTGCCCCCAGTTGAGACAAGGTCCCCATAGTGCCCTATAATTTGCGCCAGTATAAAATACTCCTATATTGTGCCCTCCCCTTATCCCCATGGTGCCTGACAATGTGCCAGTATAAAATTCCCCCATAATGTGTGCCAGTATAATTCCCCTATATAATGACCCCAATAGTACTCCTCTCCCCCCTTCTCCAAAGTGCCCCCCATGTGTGCCAGTATATAAGATAGGGTCCCCAGTAGATGCCCCCATAGTGCTCCCCCTTCTCCATAGTGCACCCCATGTGTGCTAGTATATAAGATAGGGCCCTCAAAGTTCTCCTCCCCTCCATAGTGCCCCCCATGTGTGCCAGTATATAAGATAGGGCCCCAGAAGATGCCCCCATAGTGCTCCTTTTCCCCTTCTCCATAGTGCCCCCATGTGTGCCAGTATATAAGATAGGGTCCCCATAGTGCTCCTCCCTCTCCATAGTGCCCCCCATGTGTGCCAGTATATAAGATAGTGCCCCCATATTGCTCCCCCCTCCATAGTGCACCCCATGTGTGCCAGTATACAAGATAGGGCCCCCATAGTGCTCCTCCCCCTCCATAGTGCCCACTATGTCTGCCAGTATATAGGCAGGCACCCTATATGTCAATTGCTCAGGCCCCCCCCCACCCATATGCTCATTCAGGCCCCCCAAATATCACTTTCTCAGGAACCCCAGAGTCAGGCACCCCCATATGCTCATTCAGGCCCTCCATATCGATGTGACAGACCCCCAGGGCCCCCATCAGACCTCAGATCAGACTACAAATAAATAATTAAAACTTTTCTCTCCTACTCCACTGCTCTCTGTGTCCTTATGTGAGTGCCTGCCCTGCTGGTCTCCAACAGCCCGAGCTGCACAGTTACGTGACCTGACTGACTGAGCGACTTTACCTGTGGATTTCTTTAACTATTGCCTTTTTACGTACCCCAAAAGGTTTTTCTCCCAACCAGTGGCCAGCCACCCCAGACCCTTTCTAGTCCATCATTCTGAGTGACATGTTTCAAGTACTGTGCAAAGGTTAATCTGTTAGTAACCCAGCTTTTTATTTGACTATGTCTACCTGTCTGCTGCCTGCCCTGCCTGAACTCTACCTGCACTGACCTCCTTCTGTCTGTCATTGTGGCTGAACTCTGCCAGCCCTAACCTTGGCCTATCTGCTGCTGTGAATTGGAAACTACCATACATCAGCTGTTGCTAATGCAAACTACTCTGAGATGGCATCCTGGAGATAGCAAGCAGTGAAGTTCAAAACCCTAGGTTTCAAGGGTGAAGACTTGAAAATATCTTCGACTCCTCAGTTTAGGCCTAAATCAAACATTTTGCAACCAAGAGGTCCATGTCATCCTATGTAGGTCTCCTGTCAATGATCACCCAAAGTTACATTGAAAAGTGTCTGCTTCAATGACAACCAGTTCTCCCCTAGGCTGCATTTAGGCATCAACCGTGACCTTGCTCTTTACTGACTAGGGGCAAGAATCATGAAACTGCGGTCTACAAAAGTGTTGCTTTTGAAGGAGTTTTTGGTTTGAATAACATAAATCCATTTACATACTTTTTTCCCATGGATCATTTCAATTATTTCAATAAATCTTCTTATACTCACTAGTAAAGTGACAGAATTCTCAGTTACTGCAGTGGTACAAAAGATGTTTTCTATCCTTTATTGAGATTGAGGTGAACTTTTCAGGTTCTATTTAAATGTAATGCATGTGGGGAGTACAATTCCTAGGCCAATATTGACCTAGACCATAAATGCCTTCAAACATTCAATAATGGCACCCAAACTACAATAAAGATAAAAGAGGCCATGAACTGGCCTGGAACTGGGTTTTAGTTTGGTGTCTTTGCTATACTTACAGTTCAATTTTTTTTATCACATACAGTTGTACCAAAACTAAGGGCATGGAACTGTGACTTTATAAGGCAATGGGGCAGAGTTACTAAGCCTGTACATAGCTTAGGCAGGTTGTCTAAACCTGCACCAGATTTATCACTTTGTCTCAGGCTGGATGATAAATTTGGTGCAAGGGTAGACATTTTGTCTAACTTTATACCAACTATTGGTTGGCTTAGTTTGGGACAGAATTGTGGCACAATTTGGGCACTAAATGACACACAAATGTCCCAGTTTTCAAAGCTGCACCCTTTTCCTCTGAAGTTATGCCCTCTTTCTGGGCCAGGTGCAGATTTACTTCTTTAAACAGTTCAAGACTGAACCATTTACCCTTCTTTCTGACAAAGTGCATTTTCTGCTTAATACATGCATCTTTGAAAGCCATACATTTTTTTCTTCGTTCAGTTATTTAAATCATTTTTGCATCTTTTTATGTGATACATGAAGCTTTATGTCTCTTTTATGCTAGTATTTTTTTCTTCCTTTTTTTCTTTTATAACCAGGAGCAACTTTTTTCTTTGTTTTGTTTTGTTTAATAGCACATTGTGTAACTGAAATATTTTTTTTATTATTATTATTATTATGTCCCCTGTCCATAACAATTGTTTTGATATCTGGGATGTATGGGTTATGGTGGCTGGGGCAAGGCTAGAAGTTGTGGTGTGGCGTGTGGCAGTGTTTTTTTTTTTTTTTAACTTTGTGTCTCCATGTGGTAATACAAGACCTTTGGGGCATTAAAATTTAGATTTTATTTTAGTGCTGATTTATTACAGGGAAAATAAAGCTTACAGCCTCAGGGCAGAGCTGATCTGGGTCTGCTAAGACACAGCAGCTCACACAGACTCCCAGCCCCCACAATCACATGACACATGGGACTGAAGCAGAAAGTAGCATTGTCGCTTATTTATGGGGATACCTGCTGTCAGTGACAGTGGGCTCCCTTCTCCTACAGCTGCAGAATAAGCTGTGATATCAGAGATATATGTGGACCGCCCAGACGTATATTGTCAATGGGCGATCAGCAAGGGGTTAAACCTAGATGTGCCAAATTGTGCCAAACTTTGGCGCAATTTACGCCAGAATCTAGGTGCACTTACATTAGTAAAAGTAGACCAATGCATATCTGTTTAGAAGAAAAAGGGATAGATTGCTTCTCTCTGATCTATGGTAGTACATCTGTACAGAAAAAAGTACAGAAACTGTCAAGGTCTGCCAGCTGGTGCAGCATTGCATAGGATAGTTTGCAGTAGAGTTCTTTCAGGGAAATATGGTCAATTTTGAAACTTAAAAAATAGTTTAGAAAAAGTGAACGCTAAACTCATTTTTTAAGTTTTTTTTTATATGGTACAAAAATTAAGTGTTGTGAGAAATGTCAGACCTAGGACATGCTACACTTTAGAAAAACCTTTTTGTGCCCTAGAGATAGCTCTAAGATTAGCTCTGTACTATCCTGTGAGCGCTGCGTCTCCTTCAGTGTCCTCATAGGCACAGTCAGTGGCTAGTCAATATGAGTGGCTATGATACTTCAGCTTATCCCATTCAAGTGATTTCAGCACCCTTCACAGTGCTAATCAGCTTTTCGGGATGGCCAACCCCACACTAATCAGACATTGCTGGCTTATCCTAAATGATATAGACACAGAGAGCCAATGTAACAACTGGAGATGCCAGCGTACAGCAAAGCTAGAAGGTCTGAATCTCATGCATGTGATATGTGTTTTAGAAAGTAATGTAAGAATACATAACATAAATCATTGAACAGCCATCATTTCCAGGAGTAATTACTATTAAGATCTTTACAGAGTCAGTGCAAGTATAGGCAAGTTAATTAAAGTGACCTCCAACCTTAGTTGATGCTGCCAATTATGATAAAATACATACATACAATTCATAAAAACACCCACTAATATAATTTTCAATTTTCTGCCCTTTTCTACTTTCCAGCTCAACTCAATGGAAAATATCAGACAGTCACCCAGCTGTTACTTCACTTTTATTCCTGTCATGTTTAGTAGGGTCAAATGTCGGCCTCTACTGATTAATTACAACGATCTTGCTCTTCTATTTGGTCAAAGAATATGGTAACTAGATGTTATTTAGTTATAGAGTCAAACCCACTAAGTTCAAGGTCAGCGTAAATCTTAATGATATGATTTGATCAGTTGATTATACTGGTCAATATAAGGCTACTTTCACACTGGCGTTTTGGCTTTCCGTTTGTGAGATCCGTTCAGGACTCTCACAAGCGGTCCTAAACGGATCAGTTTCGCCCTAATGCATTCTGAATGGATAAGGATCCGCTCAGAATGCATTAGTTTGCCTCAATTCAGTCACCATCCTCTCTGTCCGCCTGACGAAGCAGAGCCAAACAGATCCGTTCTGGCACACAATGTAAGTCAATGGGGACGGATCCGTTTTCTCTGACACAATCTGAAAACAGATCTGTCCCCCATTGACTTTCAATGGTGTTCAAGATGGATCTGTCATGGCTATAAAAAGTCATAATACAACTGGATCCGTTCATGACGGATGCATGCGGTTGTATTATTGTAACGGAAGTGTTTTTTGCAAATCCATGACAGATCCGCAAAAAACGCTAATGTGAAAGTAGCCTAAAAAGAACGTGGAGCCAAAGATGTTTTGTCTGACTTCAGTGATAAAAAAGACATAGAATTTTGACAAAGCAGACTACGAGTGGTCTGGGCCATTGGCTGTCAAAGCATATGCTCTGGGGGCCTAGTGGGACACCAACAAACACACTCTTTCTTGGCTATGTCATAGCAACATATTCATGGTTTTAATCATTTGGGGATCCATGTGCTGAGACCTCTACTAAAACAAGGAGAACATAGAGTGCTCTCTTCTCTCACTCATGGACTTTCTATTGAGTCTGTCTTCTGCAGCATGAAGAGAAAGATCTCTATGTGAGTGCTTCTGTCTCCTCGTTCTAGTGATCGGTGGGGGTCTCAGCACTCGGAACCTCCAAAGATCAATGCTGCTATGACACTTTAAGGGACACTTTAAATAATGGGCTAGAGTAGTGAATGAAATCTTTGCCTCGGGTGAAGAGAATACGGATGATTATGTACATAAGCCCCTTACTACCACTATAGTTATACACTTGAGTCTGGTTAACACAGTGTCATTGGGTCGCATTCATCTCATCTCATGCCTCTTATTTGGCTCAGGAGTCACAGATTTTTTTTCATGGTCCCTTGGGTGCTGACCTAATGCTCGAATGGAGGGTGTATCCGTTAATCATAAAGACAGAAATAAACTTTTCTTGCTATTAATCATTGGCCCATAAATATTTGACCCCTCCAACCCAAGGAACTATTTCACTGTGGTTAGAAGATTAATTATGTTGCTTATCAATGTATAATTTGTGACCGGCTCAATAGAAAAACCTATAAGATGAGCTCAACAGTTGAAAAGAAAGAATGAAAATTGTATGTAATAGTGTAATATTTGGTTAATCAGTGCCCTGGCATTCCAGATTCTTCTTCTCAGTTCATGAAAAGTTACACCAGAAGTCCTCTGTTAATAAATCACTTAGGCGGTCTTCATCACATATATAACAGTAGACAATGATCTAATCATCAAATCAATGCAGGCATGGATTTATAATGTTATACATGCTGCTAGAGGTACAATAAGCCATGTATATAGCATGTATAGGACTTTGCATCATTAGGAGTGTATCGTATTCAATGAAAGTGGACATTCTCTTTCCTATATTCCTAATGCATTGCTTTTTGCCTTTATAATTAGTAAATCATTCCTCAGTCAATTGTCATGCAAAGGTTTAAGACTAGGGATGAGCGAACTCGAACTGTATAGTTCGGGTTCGTACCGAATTTTGGGGTGTCCGTGACACGGACCCGAACCCGGACATTTTCGTAAAAGTCCGGGTTCGGGTTCGGTGTTCGTCGCTTTCTTGGCGCTTTTGTGACGCTTTCTTGGCGCTTTTTGAAAGGCTGCAAAGCAGCCAATCAACAAGCGTCATACTACTTGCCCCAAGAGGCCGTCACAGCCATGCCTACTATTGGCATGGCTGTGATTGGCCAGAGCACCATGTGACCCAGCCTCTATTTAAGCTGGAGTCACATAGCGCCGCCCGTCACTCTGCTCTGATTAGCGTAGGGAGAGGTTGCGGATGCGACAGTAGGGCGAGATTAGGCAGATTAACTCCTCCAAAGGACTTCACTTGATTAATCGATCGATCTGCAGCTGTGCATCATTGAGCTGCTGAAATTCAAATGCTCACTCACTGTTTTTAGGCTGCCCAGACCGTTTGTCAGTCACTTTTTTCTGGGGTGATCGGCGGCCATTTTGTGTCTTGTGCGGTGCTGCGACCAAGTGCATCCAAGCTGCGACCAAGTGCATTTAACCCTCAATGGTGTGGTTGTTTTTTGGCTAAAGCCTACATCAGGGTGAAGCTGTCACACCAAGTGCATTTAACCAGCAATAGTCTGTTCATTTTTTTGGCCATATACTAAATCAGGGGCAAGCTGCGCCTGTCACCAAGTGCATTTAACCCTCAATGGTGTGGTTGTTTTTTGGCTAAAGCCTACATCAGGGTGAAGCTGTCACACCAAGTGCATTTAACCAGCAATAGTCTGTTCATTTTTTGGCCATATACTACATCAGGGGCAAGCTGCGCCCGTCACCAAGTGCATTTAACCCTCAGTAGTGTGGTGCGTCAAGCTGTGACACCAAGTGCATTTAACCAGCAATAGTCTGTTCATTTTTTGGCCATATACTAAATCAGGGGCAAGCTGCGCCCGTCACCAAGTGCATTTAACCAGCAATAGTGTGGTTATTTTTTGGCCATACCCCAGTCTAATTCTGTCACTAAATCCATACCGGTCACCCAGCGCCTAAATACTAGGCCTCAAATTTATATCCCGCTAAATCTCTCGTTACCGCTGTCCTGTTGTGGCTGGGAAAGTTATTTAGTGTCCGTCAAAGCACATTTTTTGTTCTGGGTTGAAGTACAATTCCCAATTTAGCAATTTCATAATTTAGTGGTTCCTGCTATATCAGAGCTATTTGAAATCTATCCCTAAAAGGGTATATAATATTCAAGGTGCACATTGGGTCATTCAGAATAACTTCACACACACCCGCTACTGTGTATTTCCAAGTCTAATTCTGTCACTAAACCCATACCTGTCACCCAGCGCCTAAATACTAGGCCTCAAATTTATATCCTGCTAAATCTCTCGTTACCGCTGTCCTGTTGTGGCTGGGAAAGTTATTTAGTGTCCGTCAAAGCACATTTTTGTTCTGGGTTGAAATACAATTCCCAATTTAGCAATTTCATAATTTAGTGGTTCCTGCTATATCAGAGCTATTTGAAATCTATCCCTAAAAGGGTATATAATATTCAAGGTGCACATTGGGTCATTCAGAATAACTTCACACACACCCGCTACTGTGTATTTCCAAGTCTAATTCTGTCACTAAACCCATACCTGTCACCCAGCGCCTAAATACTAGGCCTCAAATTTATATCCTGCTAAATCTCTCGTTACCGCTGTCCTGTTGTGGCTGGGAAAGTTATTTAGTGTCCGTCAAAGCACATTTTTTGTTCTGGGTTGAAATACAATTCCCAATTTAGCAATTTCATAATTTAGTGGTTCCTGCTATATCAGAGCTATTTGAAATCTATCCCTAAAAGGGTATATAATATTCAAGGTGCACATTGGGTCATTCAGAATAACTTCACACACACCCGCTACTGTGTATTTCCAAGTCTAATTCTGTCACTAAACCCATACCTGTCACCCAGCGCCTAAATACTAGGCCTCAAATTTATATCCTGCTAAATCTCTCGTTACCGCTGTCCTGTTGTGGCTGGGAAAGTTATTTAGTGTCCGTCAAAGCACATTTTTTGTTCTGGGTTGAAATACAATTCCCAATTTAGCAATTTCATAATTTAGTGGTTTCTGCTATATCAGAGCTATTTGAAATCTATCCCTAAAAGGGTATATAATATTCAAGGTGCACATTGGGTCATTCAGAATAACTTCACACACACCCGCTACTGTGTATTTCTAAGTCTAATTCTGTCACTAAACCCATACCTGTCACCCAGCGCCTAAATACTAGGCCTCAAATTTATATCCTGCTAAATCTCTCGTTAACGCTGTCCTGTTGTGGCTGGGAAAGTTATTTAGTGTCCGTCAAAGCACATTTTTTGTTCTGGGTTGAAATACAATTCCCAATTTAGCAATTTCATAATTTAGTGGTTCCTGCTATATCAGAGCTATTTGAAATCTATCCCTAAAAGGGTATATAATATTCAAGGTGCACATTGGGTCATTCAGAATAACTTCACACACACCCGCTACTGTGTATTTCCAAGTCTAATTCTGTCACTAAACCCATACCTGTCACCCAGCGCCTAAATACTAGGCCTCAAATTTATATCCTGCTAAATCTCTCGTTACCGCTGTCCTGTTGTGGCTGGGAAAGTTATTTAGTGTCCGTCAAAGCACATTTTTTGTTCTGGGTTGAAATACAATTCCCAATTTAGCAATTTCATAATTTAGTGGTTTCTGCTATATCAGAGCTATTTGAAATCTATCCCTAAAAGGGTATATAATATTCAAGGTGCACATTGGGTCATTCAGAATAACTTCACACACACCCGCTACTGTGTATTTCTAAGTCTAATTCTGTCACTAAACCCATACCTGTCACCCAGCGCCTAAATACTAGGCCTCAAATTTATATCCTGCTAAATCTCTCGTTAACGCTGTCCTGTTGTGGCTGGGAAAGTTATTTAGTGTCCGTCAAAGCACATTTTTTGTTCTGGGTTTAAATACAATTCCCAATTTAACAATTTCATAATTTAGTGGTTTCTGCTATATCAGAGCTATTTGAAATCTATTCCTAAAAGGGTATATAATATTCAAGGTGCACATTGGGTCATTCAGAATAACTTCACACACACACGCTTCTGTGCATTTCCAAGTCTAATTCTGTCACTAAATCCATACCGGTCACCCAGCGCCTAAATACTAGGCCTCAAATTTATATCCCGCTGAATTTGAATACAATACATTGGGCCAAATAATATATTTGTTGTTGTGGTGAACCATAACAATGAGAAAAACATCTAGTAAGGGACGCGGACGTGGACATGGTCGTGGTGGTGTTAGTGGACCCTCTGGTGCTGGGAGAGGACGTGGCCGTTCTGCCACATCCACACGTCCTAGTGTACCAACTACCTCAGGTCCCAGTAGCCGCCAGAATTTACAGCGATATATGGTGGGGCCCAATGCCGTTCTAAGGATGGTAAGGCCTGAGCAGGTACAGGCATTAGTCAATTGGGTGGCCGACAGTGGATCCAGCACGTTCACATTATCTCCCACCCAGTCTTCTGCAGAAAGCGCACAGATGGCGCCTGAAAACCAACCCCATCAGTCTGTCACATCACCCCCATGCATACCAGGGAAACTGTCTCAGCCTCAAGTTATGCAGCAGTCTCTTATGCTGTTTGAAGACTCCGCTGGCAGGGTTTCCCAAGGGCATCCACCTAGCCCTTCCCCAGCGGTGAAAGACATAGAATGCACTGACGCACAACCACTTATGTTTCCTGATGATGAGGACATGGGAATACCACCTCAGCATGTCTCTGATGATGACGAAACACAGGTGCCAACTGCTGCGTCTTTCTGCAGTGTGCAGACTGAACAGGAGGTCAGGGATCAAGACTGGGTGGAAGACGATGCAGGGGACGATGAGGTCCTAGACCCCACATGGAATGAAGGTCGTGCCACTGACTTTCACAGTTCGGAGGAAGAGGCAGTGGTGAGACCGAGCCAACAGCGTAGCAAAAGAGGGAGCAGTGGGCAAAAGCAGAACACCCGCCGCCAAGAGACTCCGCCTGCTACTGACCGCCGCCATCTGGGACCGAGCACCCCAAAGGCAGCTTCAAGGAGTTCCCTGGCATGGCACTTCTTCAAACAATGTGCTGACGACAAGACCCGAGTGGTTTGCACGCTGTGCCATCAGAGCCTGAAGCGAGGCATTAACGTTCTGAACCTGAGCACAACCTGCATGACCAGGCACCTGCATGCAAAGCATGAACTGCAGTGGAGTAAACACCTTAAAACCAAGGAAGTCACTCAGGCTCCCCCTGCTACCTCTTCTGCTGCTGCCGCCTCGGCCTATTCTGCTGCTGCCGCCTCGGCCTCTTCCTCCGCCTCTGGAGGAACGTTGGCACCTGCCGCCCAGCAAACAGGGGATGTACCACCAACACCACCACCACCACCTCCGTCACCAAGCGTCTCAACCATGTCACACGCCAGCGTTCAGCTCTCCATCTCACAAACATTTGATAGAAAGCGTAAATTCCCACCTAGCCACCCTCGATCCCTGGCCCTGAATGCCAGCATTTCTAAACTACTGGCCTATGAAATGCTGTCATTTAGGCTGGTGGACACAGACAGCTTCAAACAGCTCATGTCGCTTGCTGTCCCACAGTATGTTGTTCCCAGCCGGCACTACTTCTCCAAGAGAGCCGTGCCTTCCCTGCACAACCAAGTATCCGATAAAATCAAGTGTGCACTGCGCAACGCCATCTGTAGCAAGGTCCACCTAACCACAGATACGTGGACCAGTAAGCACGGCCAGGGACGCTATATCTCCCTAACTGCACACTGGGTAAATGTAGTGGCAGCTGGGCCCCAGGCGGAGAGCTGTTTGGCGCACGTCCTTCCGCCGCCAAGGATCGCAGGGCAACATTCTTTGCCTCCTGTTGCCACCTCCTCCTTCTCGGCTTCCTCCTCCTCTTCTTCCACCTGCTCATCCAGTCAGCCACACACCTTCACCACCAACTTCAGCACAGCCCGGGGTAAACGTCAGCAGGCCATTCTGAAACTCATATGTTTGGGGGACAGGCCCCACACCGCACAGGAGTTGTGGCGGGGTATTGAACAACAGACCGACGAGTGGTTGCTGCCGGTGAGCCTCAAGCCCGGCCTGGTGGTGTGTGATAATGGGCGAAATCTCGTTGCAGCTCTGGGACTAGCCAATTTGACGCACATCCCTTGCTTGGCGCATGTGCTGAATTTGGTGGTGCAGAAGTTCATTCACAACTACCCCGACATGTCAGAGCTGCTGCATAAAGTGCGGGCCGTCTGTTCGCGCTTCCGGCGTTCACATCCTGCTGCTGCTCGCCTGTCTGCGCTACAGCGTAACTTCGGCCTTCCCGCTCACCGCCTCATATGCGACGTGCCCACCAGGTGGAACTCCACCTTGCACATGCTGGACAGACTGTGCGAGCAGCAGCAGGCCATAGTGGAGTTTCAGCTGCAGCACGCACGGGTCAGTCGCACTACAGAACAGCACCACTTCACCACCAATGACTGGGCCTCCATGCGAGACCTGTGTGCCCTGTTGCGCTGTTTCGAGTACTCCACCAACATGGCCAGTGGCGATGACGCCGTTATCAGCGTTACAATACCACTTCTATGTCTCCTTGAGAAAACACTTAGGGCGATGATGCAAGAGGAGGTGGCCCAGGAGGAGGAGGAGGAGGAGGAAGAGGGGTCATTTTTAGCACTTTCAGGCCAGTCTCTTCGAAGTGACTCAGAGGGAGGTTTTTGGCAACAGCAGAGGCCAGGTACAAATGTGGCCAGCCAGGGCCCACTACTGGAGGACGAGGAGGACGAGGATGAGGAGGAGGTGGAGGAGGATGAGGATGAAGCATGGTCACAGCGGGGTGGCACCCAACGCAGCTCGGGTCCATCACTGGTGCGTGGCTGGGGGGAAAGGCAGGACGATGACGATACGCCTCCCACAGAGGACAGCTTGTCCTTACCCCTGGGCAGCCTGGCACACATGAGCGACTACATGCTGCAGTGCCTGCGCAACGACAGCAGAGTTGCCCACATTTTAACCTGTGCGGACTACTGGGTTGCCACCCTGCTGGATCCACGCTACAAAGACAATGTGCCCACCTTACTTCCTGCACTGGAGCGTGATAGGAAGATGCGCGAGTACAAGCGCACGTTGGTAGACGCGCTACTGAGAGCATTCCCAAATGTCACAGGGGAACAAGTGGAAGCCCAAGGCCAAGGCAGAGGAGGAGCAAGAGGTCGCCAAGGCAGCTGTGTCACGGCCAGCTCCTCTGAGGGCAGGGTTAGCATGGCAGAGATGTGGAAAACTTTTGTCAACACGCCACAGCTAACTGCACCACCACCTGATACGCAACGTGTTAGCAGGAGGCAACATTTCACTAACATGGTGGAACAGTACGTGTGCACACCCCTCCACGTACTGACTGATGGTTCGGCCCCATTCAACTTCTGGGTCTCTAAATTGTCCACGTGGCCAGAGCTAGCCTTTTATGCCTTGGAGGTGCTGGCCTGCCCGGCAGCCAGCGTTTTGTCTGAACGTGTATTCAGCACGGCAGGGGGCGTCATTACAGACAAACGCAGCCGCCTGTCTACAGCCAATGTGGACAAGCTGACGTTCATAAAAATGAACCAGGCATGGATCCCACAGGACCTGTCCGTCCCTTGTCCAGATTAGACATTAACTACCTCCCCATAACCATATATTATTGGACTCCAGGGCACTTCCTCATTCAATCCTATTTTTATTTTCATTTTACCATTATATTGCGAGGCTACCCAAAGTTGAATGAACCTCTCCTCTGCCTGTGTGCTAGGCCTAAATATATGCCAATGGACTGTTGCAGTGGTGGCTGACATGAAGCCTGATTCTCTGCTATGACATGCAGACTAATTCTCTGCTGACATGAAGCCAGATTGTCTGTTACGGGACCTCTCTCCTCTGCCTGGGTGCTGGGCCTAAATTTATGACAATGGACTGTTGCAGTGGTGGCTGACGTGAAGCCTGATTCTCTGCTATGACATGCAGACTGATTCTCTGCTGACATGAAGCCAGATTGTCTGTTACGGGACCTCTCTGCTCTGCCTGTGTGCTAGGCCTAAATATATGCCAATGGACTGTTGCAGTGGTGGGTGACGTGAAGCCTCATTCTCTGCTATGACATGCAGACTGATTCTCTGCTGACATGAAGCCAGATCGTCTGTTACGGGACCTCTCTGCTCTGCCTGTGTGCTAGGCCTAAATATATGCCAATGGACTGTTGCAGTGGTGGGTGACGTGAAGCCTCATTCTCTGCTATGACATGCAGACTGATTCTCTGCTGTCATGAAGCCAGATTGTCTGTTACGGGACCTCTCTGCTCTGCCTGTGTGCTAGGCCTAAATATATGCCAATGGACTGTTGCAGTGGTGGGTGACGTGAAGCCTCATTCTCTGCTATGACATGCAGACTGATTCTCTGCTGACATGAAGCCAGATTGTCTGTTACGGGACCTCTCTCCTCTGCCTGTGTGCTAGGCCTAAATATATGCCAATGGACTGTTGCAGTGGTGGCTGACGTGAAGCCTCATTCTCTGCTATGACATGCAGACTAATTCTCTGCTGACATGAAGCCAGATTGTCTGTTACGGGACCTCTCTCCTCTGCCTGGGTGCTGGGCCTAAATTTATGACAATGGACTGTTGCAGTGGTGGCTGACGTGAAGCCTGATTCTCTGCTATGACATGCAGACTGATTCTCTGCTGACATGAAGCCAGATCCTCTGTTACGGGACCTCTCTCCTCTGCCTGGGTGCTGGGCCTAAATTTATGACAATGGACTGTTGCAGTGGTGGCTGACGTGAAGCCTGATTCTCTGCTATGACATGCAGACTGATTCTCTGCTGACATGAAGCCAGATCCTCTGTTACGGGACCTCTCTCCTCTGCCTGGGTGCTGGGCCTAAATTTATGAAAATGGACTCTTACAGTGGTGGGTGACGTGAAGCCTGATTCTCTGCTATGACATGAAGACTGATTCTCTGCTGACATGAAGCCAGATTGTCTGTTACGGGACCTCTCTCCTCTGCCTGGGTGCCGGGGCCTAAATATCTGAGAATGGACTGTTCCAGTGGTGGGTGACGGGAAGCCAGATTCTCTGCTATGGAACCTCTCTCCAATTGATTTTGGTTAATTTTTATTTATTTAATTTTTATTTTAATTAATTTCCCTATCCACATTTGTTTGCAGGGGATTTACCTACATGTTGCTGCCTTTTGCAGCCCTCTAGCCCTTTCCTGGGCTGTTTTACAGCCGTTTTAGTGCCGAAAAGTTCGGGTCCCCATTGACTTCAATGGGGTTCGGGTTCGGGACGAAGTTCGGATCGGGTTCGGATCCCGAACCCGAACATTTCCGGGATGTTCGGCCGAACTTCTCGAACCCGAACATCCAGGTGTTCGCTCAACTCTATTTAAGACAGTTAAATAATGACGGTAAAGCTTAAAGGGAGTCTGTCACCAAAATTGGACGTTACACACTGCTTACATGGCGCTCTAGCACAACTACCCATGATTACAATGGGACCTTTGTTCTTTTGTTGTGACTTTCACCAGCTGAAAAAACAGAGTTAAATCCATATGCAAATCAGGGCTCGCAAGTGCCCAGGGTCGGGGTTTGTGATGTAGGTGCCCAGGCCACTCTGCCTTTATTTCACATTACTCTTCCCCAGCTTTTTGCTTGTCCCGCCTGTAAGTCCGTTGTAAAAACACGGGGAGGACAGCACTCCTTAGTTACAATGCAGCGGGTGCTCGTCTCCAGGGGGGTGGTCTCCATTTTTTGTTTTTTCTCCTTTTTGACATTTTCATGTAAGTCCGTTGTGTCATGCCCAGTATCTGCGGGGATCCTGCACCTGCGCAGTTCACCGCCAGTCCAGGCATGCTCACTGGTCGCTGGTTTTGTGCTGTTAGCCAGCACATGCGCACTACATGTATCGATGCTGCTGCCCACGATGGGCATCACAGTGTGAATGCCCATTGTGTGAATAGAGAAAGTGAGCAACATTAGTTTAGCATGAACGTGCATCACTAGTAAGTTTGATATGGAATTATGTTTATCTGCTGAGGCTTAATAGCAGATTTTTGTACAGATTACAGACATTGATTACCCTTATGCCTTAAATTGGTTTTAAGGTTTGTATCAACACCTCAACATCTCACTCACATCTCACCCAGGTGTACTCTGACTCCTCCAGTGCGTCTGTTCTGTGAAGCTAGGTGTACTTTATCTGGTTTCAGTGCTTTTCCGTGCATACACCAGTCAAGGGTGACTACACGCCTGCCATAGTGATCTGCATCACAAATCTTCAGTGGACCTGTAGTTGGAGCCTGTGCAAAATGTGACCAAGATGTTGAGATTCCAGAGGATGACATGGCCACTGCTGCGAAGCATCAATCATGGGCTGGGGTGCAGGATTTGGGTGCAGCAACTGCGACTTTCAGGATGCAAGAGGCAGCCTTCTTGACTTCAAACTGATCCCGCACATGGTGGGATCAAGATTAGGGCTGAGCGAACCCGAACTGTATAGTTCGGGTTCGTACCGAATTTTGGGGTGTTCGTGACACGGACCCGAACCCGAACATTTTCGTAAAAGTCCGGGTTCGGGTTCGGTGTTCGGCGCTTTCTTGGCGCTTTTTGAAAGGCTGCAAAGCAGCCAATCAACAAGCGTCATACTACTTGCCCCAAGAGGCCATCACAGTCATGCCTACTATTGGCATGGCTGTGATTGGCCAGTGCAGCATGTGACCCAGCCTCTATTTAAGCTGGAGTCACGTAGCGCCGCACGTCACTCTGCTCTGATCAGTGTAGGGATAGGATGCAGCTGCTGCTGTTAGGGCGAGATAAGGCAGGGATTTACTCTTCCAAAACACTTAATGAAGTGATCGATCTACAGCTGTGAATGATTCAACCTATGCTATTTAAATGCTCACTGTTTTTAGGCTGCCCAGAGCGTTTTTCTGTCACTTTTTTCTGGGGTGATCGGCAGCCATTTTGTGTCTTGTGGTGCGCCAGCACAAGCTGCCACCAAGTAAATTTAACCAATAGTGTTTTTTGTTTTTTTTGCTATATCCTATATCAGGGGCTTGGCTGTGCTTACTATATTATTGAGGGGTGAAATACAATTGCCAAAATAGCAGTACCCTAAATCTGGTGTTTCAGCTGTGGCTAGCCAATTGTAATACTGTCTGCTGTCTGGCAAAGGATATATTTTTTTCTGGGTTGAAATACAATTCCCAACTTAGCAATTCCCTAAATCAGTGGTTTCTGCTGTATCAGGCCAAGTTTAAAACTATCCATAAAAGGGTATATTACATTGAAGGTGCTGATAGGGTCATCCTCAATAACTTCACACGCTACCGTGCATCTCCAAGTCTAATTCTGTCCGTAAACGTATACCTGTTATCCAGGGCCTAAATACTAGGCCTACAATTTATATTCAGCTAAATCTGTGGTTATTGCTGTGGCTGGTCAAGTTATTTAGTGTCCGTCAAAGCACAGTTTTTTTTCTGGGTTGAAATACAATTCCCAACTCAGCAATTCCCTAAATCAGTGGTTTCTGCTGTATCAGGCAAAGTTTAAATCTATCCATAAAAGGGTATATTACATTGAAGGTGCTGATAGGGTCATCCTCAATAACTTCACACGCTACCGTGCATTTCCAAGTCTAATTCTGTCCGTAAACGTATACCTGTCATCCAGGGCCTAAATACTAGGCCTACAATTTATATTCAGCTAAATCTGTCGTTACTGCTGTGCCTGTATTAGTGTAATACGGTACCTAAATAGATAGCCAGATAGTGTTAGGTGCCTGTAAAAAAAGACATGAATTTGAATTCAATACATTGGGCCAAATAATTTTTTTCTTATTGTTGTGAACGGTAACAATGAGGAAAACATCTAGTAAGGGACGTGGACGCGGACATGGTCGTGGTGGTGATAGTGGACCATCTGGTTCTGGGAAAGGACATGGCCGTTCTGCCACAGCCACACGTCCTAGTGTACCAACTACCTCAGGTCCCAGTAGACGCCAGAATTTACAGCGATATTTGGTGGGGCCCAATGCCGTTCTAAGGATGGTAAGGCCTGAGCAGGTACAGGCATTAGTCAATTGGGTGGCCGACAGTGGATCCAGCACGTTCACATTATCTCCCACCCAGTCTTCTGCAGAAAGCTCACAGATGGCGCCTGAAAACCAAGCCCATCAGTCTGTCACATCACCCCCATGCATATCAGGGAAACTGTCTGAGCCTCAAGTTATGCAGCAGTCTCTTATGCTGTTTGAAGACTCTGCTGGCAGGGTTTCCCAAGGGCATCCACCTAGCTCTTCCCCAGCGGTGGAAGACATAGAATGCACTGACGCACAACCACTTATGTTTCCTGATGATGAGGACATGGGAATACCACCTCAGCACGTCTCTGATGATGAAACACAGGTGCTAACTACTGCGTCTTTCTGCAGTGTGCAGACTGAACAGGAGGTCAGGGATCAAGACTGGGTGGAAGACGATGCAGGGGACGATGAGGTCCTAGACCCCACATAGAATGAAGGTCGTGCCCCTGACTTTCAGAGTTCGGAGGAAGAAGCAGTGGTGAGACCGAGCCAACAGCGTAGCAAAAGAAGGAGCAGTGGGCAAAAGCAGAACACCCGCCACCAAGAGACTCCGCCTGCTACTGACCGCCGCCATCTGGGACCAAGCACCCCAAAGGCAGCTTCAAGGAGTTCCCTGGCGTGGCAGTTCTTCAAACAATGTGCTGATGACAAGACCCGAGTGGTTTGCACGCTGTGCCATCAGAGCCTGAAGCGAGGCATTAACGTTCTGAACCTTAGCACAACCTGCATGACCAGGCACCTGCATGCAAAGCATGAACTGCAGTGGAGTAAACACCTTAAAAACAAGGAACTCACTCAGACTCCCCCTGCTACCTCTTCTGCTGCTGCCGCCTCAGCCTCTTCCTCCGCCTCTGGAGGAACGTTGGCACCTGCCGCCCAGCAAACAGAGGATGTACCACCAACACCACCACCTCTGTCACCAAGCATCTCAACCATGTCACATGGCAGCATTCAGCTCTCCATCTCACAAACATTTGAGAGAAAGCGTAAATTCCCACCTAGCCACCCTCGATCCCTGGCCCTGAATGCCAGCATTTCTAAACTACTGGCCTATGAAATGCTGTCATTTAGGCTGGTGGACACAGACAGCTTCAAACAGCTCATGTCGCTTGCTGTCCCACAGTATGTTGTTCCCAGCCGCCACTACTTCTCCAAGAGAGCCGTGCCTTCCCTGCACAACCAAGTATCCGATAAAATCAAGTGTGCACTGCGCAACGCCATTTGTGGCAAGGTCCACCTAACCACAGATACGTGGACCAGTAAGCACGGCCAGGGACGCTATATCTCCCTAAGTGCACACTGGGTAAATGTAGTGGCGGCTGGGCCCCAGGCGGAGAGCTGTTTGGCGCACGTCCTTCCGCCGCCAACGATCGCAGGGCAACATTCTTTGCCTCCTGTAGCCTCCTCCTCCTACTCGGCTTCCTCCTCCTCTTCTTCCACCTGCTCATCCAGTCAGCCACACACCTTCACCACCAACTTCAGCACAGCCCGGGGTAAACGTCAGCAGACCATTCTGAAACTCATATGTTTGGGGGACAGGTCCCACACCGCACAGGAGTTGTGGTGGGGTATTGAACAACAGACGACGAGTGGTTGCTGCAGGTGAGCCTCAAGCCCGGCCTGGTGGTGTGCGATAATGGGCGAAATCTCGTTGCAGCTCTGGGACTAGCCGGTTTGACGCACATCCCTTGCCTGGCGCATGTGCTGAATTTGGTGGTGCAGAAGTTCGTTCACAACTACCCCGACATGTCAGAGCTGCTGCATAAAGTGCGGGCCGTCTGTGCGCGCTTCCGGCGTTCACATCCTGCCGCTGCTCGCCTGTCTGTGCTACAGCGTAACTTCGGCCTTCCCACTCACCGCCTCATATGCGACGTGCCCACCAGGTGGAACTCCACCTTGCACATGCTGGACAGACTGTGCGAGCAGCAGGCCATAGTGGAGTTTCAGCTGCAGCATGCACGGGTCAGTCGCACTGCGGAACAGCACCACTTCACCACCAATGACTGGGCCTCCATGCGAGACCTGTGTGCCCTGTTGCGCTGTTTCGAGTACTCCACCAACATGGCCAGTGGCGATGACGTCGTTATCAGCGTTACAATACCACTTCTATGTCTCCTTGAGAAAACACTTAGGGCGATGATGGAAGAGGAGGTGGCCCAGGAGGAGGAGGAAGAGGGGTCATTTTTAGCACTTTCAGGCCAGTCTCTTTGAAGTGACTCAGAGGGATGTTTTTTGCAACAGCAGAGGCCAGGTACAAATGTGGCCAGCCAGGGCCCACTACTGGAGGACGAGGATGAGGAGGAGGTGGAGGAGGATGAGGATGAAGCATGTTCACAGCGGGGTGGCACCCAACGCAGCTCAGGCCCATTACTGGTGCGTGGCTGGGGGGAAATGCAGGACGATGACGATACGCCTCCCACAGAGGACAGCTTGTCCTTACCTCTGGGCAGCCTGGCACACATGAGCGACTACATGCTGCAGTGCCTGCGCAACGACAGCAGAGTTGCCCACATTTTAACGTGTGCGGACTACTGGGTTGCCACCCTGCTGGATCCCCGGTACAAAGACAATGTGCCCACCTTACTTCCTGCACTGGAGCGTGATAGGAAGATGCGCGAGTACAAGCGCACATTGGTAGACGCGCTACTGAGAGCATTCCCAAATGTCACAGGGGAACAAGTGGAAGCCCAAGGCGAAGGCAGAGGAGGAGCAAGAGGTCGCCAACGCAGCTGTGTCACGGCCAGCTCCTCTGAGGGCAGGGTTAGCATGGCAGAGATGTGTAAAAGTTTTGTCACCACGCCACAGCTAACTGCACCACCACCTGATACGGAACGTGTTAGCAGGAGGCAACATTTCACTAACATGGTGGAACAGTACGTGTGCACACCCCTCCACGTACTGACTGATGGTTCGGCCCCAACTTCTGGGTCTCCAAATTGTCCACGTGGCCAGAGCTAGCCTTTTATGCCTTGGAGGTGCTGGCCTGCCCGGCGGCCAGCGTTTTGTCTGAACGTGTATTCAGCACGGCAGGGGGCGTCATTACAGACAAACGCAGCCACATGTCTACAGCCAATGTGGACAAGCTGACGTTCATAAAAATGAACCAGGCATGGATCCCACAGGACCTGTCCATCCCTTGTGCAGATTAGACATTTATAACTACCTCCCCTTAACCATATATTATTGTACTCCAGGGCACTTCCTCATTCAATCCTATTTTTATTTTCATTTTACCATTATATTGCGGGGCAACCCAAAGTTGAATGAACCTCTCCTCTGTCTGGGTGCCGGGGCCTAAGAATATCTGACAGTGGCCTGTTCCAGTGTTGGGTGACATGAAGCCTGATTCTCTGCTATAGGACCTCTCTCCTCTGTCTGGGTGCCAGGGCCTAAAAATATCTGACAATGGCCTGTTCCAGTGGTGGGTGACATGAAGCCTGATTGTCTGCTATGACATGAAGCCTGATTGTCTGCTATGGGACCTCTCTCCTCTGTCTGGGTGCCGGGGCCTAAATATCTGACAATGGCCTGTTCTAGTGGTGGGTGACGTGAAGCCTGATTCTCTGCCATGAGACCTCTCTCCAATTGATATTGGTTAATTTTAATTAATTTTATTTTTATTTTAATTCATTTCCCTATCCACATTTGTTTGCAGGGGATTTACCTACATTTTGCTGCCTTTTGCAGCCCTCTAGCCCTTTCCTGGGCTATTTTACAGCCTTTTTAGTGCCGAAAAGTTTGGGTCCCCATTGACTTTAATAGGGTTCGGGTTCGGGGCGAAGTTTGGGTCGAGTTCGGATCCCGAACCCGAACATTTCCGGGAAATTCGGCCGAACTTCTCGAACCTGAACATCCAGGTGTTCGCTCAACTCCAATCAAGATATAAAGTTTATTTTCTCAATAACCATGAAACAGAAAAACTGAGTAGAGGAGGCAGTAGGGACAACAAGCTGATATTGATAAGGTAATGTGCTAAAAGTAAAATATCGGCATGAAAGGTTTCCTTTACATTTTTGAATTATGACAAATATACAGCAAAATAGAAAGCTGTATCATATAAATAGTGGCATACGTCCATACTGGGAATCAAACGCAACACACCACTAGATTGCCATCAGTGCGTTCTGCTCCAGCAAGGGAAATGTACAGTAGATCTCAATAGTTTCAAAACTACTTGAAGTCATTCACACACCGTTAAATCAGTGGTGTCAAGTCAGTGACCATACAAACAAAGTAAACCAGAAAAATCGGTAAAACTCTTATCAGGTACAACTTATGAAACACATATAATTAGGTTGCATACAAAACCAGGCACACCACACCACCTCAGGATTTGATGGGATACATAGCGAAAAGTAGACACAATAAACTTCAAATAATAGACCCAATCAAGTTTGGAACGTTATCTACTTAATTATTTTTCCCATGCAGTATACAAGGGGGATTAGTAAAATTATGTGTCAATCCTAGGGACTTAGAGTATATAACAGTTTAACCCTTTGCCACTATGTGAAGCACTACTACGTCATAGAGTGCCTGTAGGTAATGCTGTGTGCCGTAATAACATGTCATAGTGATGGCGCAGGCTCAGGAGCTGGGCCTGCATCATCGTTTTCAGGTGTTGGTTATATTATAGAGCTAGCACCAGGCTCTCACTGCCAGACTAGGAGGTTCCTCCAATCCTTAACTGCTCAGATGCTGTGGTCGATAGTGACTGTGGCATTTGAGAGGTGGACAGCGGGAGGGAGTTCCCTCTGTCCTCCGATCGGCACACCGTGACCGCAATCACAGGGTGCCAAGTAGTTTACATGGCAGCCAGGTCCTTCTGAAGGCCCCCAGGCGTGCCATGTCCCAGTCTTAATGACATCCTTCCTCTGACAGACTGCCTGTAAAAGTGACTATGCATTGTAATACAGCAGTATTACAGTGATCAGAAGCCCTTTGTGGATACAAAAATGCAAAAACAAGTTGAATATAGTTTATATATGATATAGTAGAAAGATAAACATAATTGGTATTGTCGCAACGACCTAATCTATTAAAATGTTCCATTATTTAACTGCATACTGAATGGCATTTTTGTCACCTCACCATGCTAAAAAAAAAATCTAAAAAATTATCAAATGTTCTCATATATTCCATAATGGTATCAATAAAAGTATAGATCACGTCACAAAAATGAGCCCTACACAGCTCTGCTGGTGGAAAAATTTCAGCCAAAGATCTCTGCGTTTTCTGACAATTAGAGTAATATTTAGTCTAATTAAAGGGTTACTGAGTTCTCAAAAAGTTTTGATATGTCATAGAGACATATCAACAGTTTTCATTGGTACAGGTCTGAGTGCTGAACCCTCCGCTGATTACTAGAATGAGATGAGAGAAACGTTTGCATATCTCCTTGCTTAAAAGGGATTGTCTCACTTCAGCAAATGGCATTTAACACGTGGGCAAAGTTAATACAAAGCACTTACTAATGTATTGTTATTGTCCATATTGCCTCCTTTGCTGACCTGTTAAATTTTTTCATTGCATTATACACTGCTTGCTTTTAGGGGTCACAAATCTTTCACAGAGGAGTGAAAAGGAGAGAGTACTTGTGAGATATCCTTATGCATTTGATCAAAGCTAGTAACATTTTCTTTAGCAGTTGCTGAGGTTGATATAAGTTTTTGAAGGCATCAAAGGAAGCAACAACATGCAATGAAGAAGTTGGCTGGGAAGATCATTTACCTCTCAGAGTGCTTTATCCCTCGAAGGCCTCTGGCCACTTTGACTTGTATGCCCCGGCAAACCTGTAGATGCTGGAGAAGCGTCAATTTTGACGTAAACTTGTTTTCCCTTAGTCCTAACAGCAGCACAAGTGGGGTATTTGCCCCTGTGAAGCTGGTCAGGACAGGCGGAATTTTAATGAACAAAAATTTCTGCCTAAGTATCCTAATTAACAATTAGCTAATTAAGCCCCTACCCCATATAACCCGGCCCCAACTGGACGGGGTTGCTTTATAACAAGTAAATGACAAAAAATCATACAAGGGGAGGGAAATTTGTGTGCTGCTGTTAGGACTAAGGGAAAACAAATTTACGTCAAAATTGACGCTTCCCTTACGTCCTAACCAGCAGCACAAGTGGGGAAGTAGCAAGAACCTCACCCAAATTGGGAGGGCTCCCTACTCCCCTCTCAGGAGAGGGCGGCACTTAAAACGGATTGTCCAAAGGCCATTCCCTCCGTCTGTCTAGACTCTAGACGGTAATGCGAAATGAAGGTGTTCAGAGAACTCCAAGAGGCGGCTGCACAAATCTGATCCAGGGGAATCAGTTTCTTCTCCGCATAAGAGGTGGATACAGCCCTGGTAGAATGGGCGGAGATGAAAGAAGGAGGCGTCAAATCTTGGGACAGAAACGCCAGACGGATTGCCTCTTTAATCCACCTACTCAGAGTGGGTTTTGAGGCCTTCAGACCCCTGTTTTTCCCTGCATAGGTCAGAAGGAGGTTTTCCGATCTTCTAAATTCGCCTGTTCTGTCCAAATATATTCTAAGACCTCTTGAAATGTCCAATGTACGGAGCCTTTCCTCCTCGGGAGAAGTTGCAGCCGGTGAAAAGGTGGGCAGACATATTGTCTGATTAATATTAGAAAAAGTAGGAACCTTTGGTAAAAAGGTTGGTAAAAACCTTAACAGGACCTTGTCCTGAAGGATTTTTAAATAGGGCTCAGAAGCCCCCAGAGCCTGAAGTTCCCCAACTCTCTTAGCTGATGTGATAGCCAGTAAGAATGTGATCTTTAGGGATAGGAACCTCAAGTCCACTTCATTCAAAGGCTCAAAAGGGGGGACACATAACCCTTTTAGAACCACCGATAAGTCCCACTGTGGGATTGGTCTCAGGACTCTGGGTTTAAGTCTTTCGGCTCCCTTCAGGAACCTCTTGATTAGGGGGTCCTGAGAAATCGGTCTGCCAAGGCATGCCGATAAGGCAGAGACGTGAGCTCTGAGAGTAGATGGGCTTAGACCCTTGTCTAGACCATCCTGTAGGAATTGTAGAATAGCGGAGAGAGGAGGGTCTGAGGCAACTACCTCTCTGTTATTGCACCATTGCAGGAATATTCTGTAGATTCTGGAATACTTCTTGCTTGTAGATTCCGCTCTGGAGTGAGAGATTGTTCTCAGGACCTCCACAGATAACCCTCTAGCTTCTAGAAGGGACCTGTCAATCTCCAGGCTGTCAGATTGAGTCTCCTCAGATCTAGACAGGGACCTGTGTCCTGATACACAAGGTCCTGTATTAGGGGAAGTCTCCAATAATTGCCCTGACTCATCTTCATGAGCTGGGTGAACCAAGACCTCTTTGGCCAGAATGGCATGATGGCAACCACCGAGGTCTGGTCTTGCTTGATCTTCATCAATACCCTCGGTATCATGGAAATTGGAGGGAAGATGTATGCCAGCCTGAACCTCCATGTTATGGACAGAGCGTCTATCGCTACCGGGTTGTCCTCCCTGTAAAGGGAACAGAACCTGCTCACCTTGGCGTTCAATCGGGTAGCCATCAGGTCGATTTCCGGCGTGCCCCACCGCTGGACAATCATAGAGAAGATGTTCTCGTTCAGGGACCACTCCCCTGGAACTGGTAGACCCCGACTCAGGCGATCTGCCAGTACATTGAGATCCCCTCTGATATGGACTGCTATTAGGTGGGATAGATTGATCTCTGCCCAAGAAAGAATAGAACCCGCCTCCCTCAGGAGGGTTAGGGACTTCGTCCCTCCCTGTCTGTTTAGGTAAGCGACCACAGTAGTGTTGTCTGTTCGGACTCTCACCGCCTGACCGCGGATGAGAGGAGCAAAATGAAGGAGGGCTAGTTTGACCGCTCTCAGCTCTCTCCAGTTGGATGAGAGTATTTTCTCCTAAGGATTCCAAGTACCCTGTACTGGATTGTCCTCCAGATGGGCCCCCCAGCCCAGCAGAGAAGCGTCCGTGGTCAAGGTGATCCAACGAGGTTGGATCAGAGACCTCCCATCCTTTAGGTTCCTCCACCACTTGAGCGAAGAACGGACTTCTACCGACAGGGAGTGCATCCTGTCTAGGTCTTTGGGCTTGCGAGTCCAAGCTGCTAAGACCTCCTCCTGAAGAGGGCGTAAGTGCCATAAGGCCCACGGAACTGCCTCTGCAGATGCTGACATGTGGCCTAACATCCTCATAAGAACCCTTATGGAGACTCGTCTGGGTGGTATAAGAGACTGTGCGGCTTTTATTACTTTGTCCCTCCTTTGAGGGGACAGGTATAGGGTCATCAGTTGTGAATTGATCACAAAGCCCAAGAACGTTCTCGTGGTTGACGGGACTAAGTGCGACTTGTCCCAATTTATCAACCACCCCAGACCCTGGAGAATCTGGAGAGCTTGTTGAAGCTGACTCTGCAGGACGTCTGCGTTTGCGGCCTTTAAAAGCCAATCGTCCAGGTACGGTACGACTTCTAGCCCAAGGAGCCTTAAATGGGCGACCACAGGAGCCACTACCTTTGTGAAGGTGTGCGGAGCTGAGGATATGCCGAAGGGCAATACAGCAAACTGGTAGTGCTTCACTACCCCTTGCAAGGCCACAGCAACTCTGAGATATTTCCTGTGTGAGGGGCAGATGGGAACATGAAGGTAAGCATCCTTCAGGTCTATGGTTACCATCATATCTCCTGGGTTCAGGATGTTTAAGACAGAGCGAATGGTTTCCATCCGGAAACGCTTCTTCCTGATGAAGCGATTTAAATAACGTAAATCGATGATCATCCGCCAGTCTCCTGACGGTTTTGGCACCAAAAAGATGGGGGAATAAACCCCCTGCCGCCGTTCGCGAGGAGGAACCTCCTCTAATGCTCCTTTCTGTATATACTGGAGGACCGAGTCTTCCAGGATTAACTGTTTGTCGGGTGCTAAGGTCCTTGTTAGGACGAATTTGTCCCGAGGAAGGGAAATAAAATCTATTGTGTACCCTGACGCTATCACCTGTAGCACCCAAGGGTCTGGAATTTTTTGCACCCAAAAATCTTTGAATAGACTCAAACGTCCACCGACTGGGGGACTGAAAACTGTTCCTTCCTCTGCGACAACAGGGGGGAGGGGAGGGGGGTTGACGGCCTGTGGAGAGTCATAGATCAGGCTTGCGGTTTCCGCGACCGCGACCCCTACCTCTCTTATTATTTTCAGAACGCCTCTGGGTTCTGTCTCCCCCCTGAAATCTTCCTCCTCCTCTACCCCTTCCTCGACCCCGAAAGGACTGCTGGGGGAGGGATTTACCCTTCTTGTCCGCTAGGTTCTCCATGAGAGCATCTAACTCGGAACCGAACAATCTACCAGGTTCGTAGGGAAGGGAGCAAAGGTTAAATTTGGACGTGTTGTCCGCCACCCATGGTTTTAACCAGAGTGGGCGTCTACTGGCTGAAGAGAGCGCCATCGACTTGGCCGCTAATTTTAACTGTTGTTGGGAGGAGTCTGTTAAGAAATCGATCCCCAGTAAGAGGGTCTTGAATTGGTCCAAGATGTCGTCCCGGGCAACCCCAGAATCCAAGTCTGATTGGATTCTGAGTGTGCGAGCACGGATGAACTCCGATACCTCAGAGCACGCTATAGCAACCGAGGCAGAAGCGGAGGCAGCCGAGTAGTTGCGTCTAAGCGTGCACTCTGCTCGTCTATCTAAGGGGTCCTTTAGGTTGCTGCCGTCATCTGAAGGCACTAGGGTTCTCTTGGAGAGCTTTGATATGGCCATATCCACCTTTGGAGGTGGAACCCAAACTAAGGAGTCCGCATCCTGTAGACGGAACATTAGTTTAAATCTTTTTGTTAACACTGGCCCCTTCTCCGGGTGTTTCCACTCGGTTGCCATTAACTTCATTAAAGACTCGTCCACTTTAAAGGCCCTTGGCCCCCTAGAGGTGGACTGTGGAGCTTCCCCTTGCTCAACATCATCGTCCCTCGACCTGATGGAGCGCAATAGTCTTTGAGTCTTTTCGGCCAGAAAGAGGAAGGCCGAACTCTCTTCCTCAGAGGAAGAATTGTCTTCAATGGAGACAACGTCTTCAGACATGGGAACAGGACCAGGAGAAGCCTGTCTGGGCCTCTTGTTGGAGACTGCTCCCTTAATTTCGGCGATAGACGTATCCATGAACTGTTTCATCCATGAAAACATATCCACCATCGTTCGTTCTGGGTCCGCTCTGGGACGGCAGCCTGGACATCGATGGAATTCGTATGAATCCGGCAATGGGGTGCTGCAGGTGGAGCAGGCGAGATGTTTCTGCTTCTGGGTAGATTTGCCTAGGACACAGAGCACAGAATAAGAATTTGGACCCAAAATGGTACAAAAAAGGGGAAGCAGTACCTTACCGTGAGGTGGCGATGCCATCTTAGAAGCAAGCAAAAGGTGACTTCAAGGAAAACTTCCTGGCGCAGGAGTAATCAACAGCAGAAGTCAGTTGAGCTCAGAGAACTGAGAGCAACATTGACCTGCCTCACACAGGTGCCTTAAATAGCACAAGGGGGAGGAGCTTACCGTCACTCCCCCACCCAGGGGGTGGAATCCCGGTTAGAAGGTATAAGTTTTTAATAATTATACATTATTCTCCCCATTTTTCCTCCTATTGGTGCCCCAGCAACCGGGGCACGAACTTTAAGCATATTGTTTTAAGCTGAAAGCGCTGAACACAGCGCTGAAGCCGGAGCCGCGGACCGGAAGTGACGAGTGTGACGCACTTCCGGTACACGCGCAATGCCGGCAGAGCGAAGCGACTGCTTCAGCGGCACACGTGGAGGAAGGCAGGGAGCCAAAACCGGCGCCATCTCCCCCCTGTAACAGGCACAGCCTTCGGATCCCTGCAGCAGCAGGACATCCAGGAGTAATCACCAGCAGATGGAGATTCACCGGAGGCACCCAAGGTAGGCGGAGACAGGTCAGGATACCTAGGAAAAGAAAAAAAGGCAGAATTAAAGAACATAATAACCATTTTATAACTTTATGGTCAATACTGGGAGACTCCAGTAAGGAGTCTAGCCTGTCCTGGAGTCCACAGGACAATAAAAAAGCAACCCCGTCCAGTTGGGGCCGGGTTATATGGGGTAGGGGCTTAATTAGCTAATTGTTAATTAGGATACTTAGGCAGAAATTTTTGTTCATTAAAATTCCGCCTGTCCTGACCAGCTTCACAGGGGCAAATACCCCACTTGTGCTGCTGGTTAGGACGTAAGGGAACTCTGTGTTCTCTCTTCAGATAGTAGAGAAAATGCTGGAGAAGTCAGAGATGGTGGAACTACAGTTGAGGAAGGGGACATATTAGGGTCAGCATCTCTTCATCTTATCTGTAAAGAATAAATCAAGGTAACTGGACGTACTGTAGATTCCTTGAAAACGTTTCACTCGTTCTTCCAACGAGCTTTCTCAATTCTGAGTGAAAGCATGATATCTTACGATTTGTTTTGTGCGTTGCAGGCACATTCAGTACTGAACTACCCATACTGTTACTGTATACAGGGAGAAGAGGGAGGCGAGCAGGTCTATGCAAATCTTATATACCTGTATGCAGACTGTGTGATTTTGTGAACACAGTTGCACATACAGTACCTTACAAGATGGCTTACAAAGTTCAAGGTGATGGGTTGCAAGGCAGGAAGCCATGGCCAGATGAAGGCGGATGACTGCACAAGACAATACCTAGGCCATATTTGGGGGTAGCAAATCCAGAGCACTTTGCTAAGGTAGTTTTGGCAGTTCCAAAACAAAGTGACTGATATTAATAAGTTTAGTTTTTCTCCAGAATACATACACAGTCTTTCCAATGGCGAATATGAGATAGCAGGATGTAAGATGGCTGCCTATGAGTCTCTCTCTATTAAATCCAGACAACTTCCCAAATTGACCAACGGTGTGCAAGGCTTTTACAATATGACATTGCAATTCCCAGGGTGCCAGGTGCAGAAACTTAAATTTAGATATCCAGTCCATTCTAGAAGTGTGATGGGCACTGAAGCAACATACCCTATCCACAAGCTGTAAGGTCTGTTGCCATAAACGAGAGATTACCTTAATTACTGTCCTTGCACCAATCCTTATGATCCTAAATAGTTTGTAGATTATTTTCTTAGCCTTTATTCTCAGCATGTAGGAAAGGAGGGTCCCTGTAACAGACCTGCCACTGCTAGATTACACAGCACTACTGACTCAGAGGGGGCAGGACCAGCCTTCCTTCTCCTGAATAGGGAACAATAAAATAAACTCTTGGAATCACTTAAAGTACATTAACCCAAAAGCGTGAACATAAACCCTTTTAGCAGTGAATTAACTCTTTAGCAGTGATTCACTGGGTCACTGCACAGCCTCTTGGAAAATACATGCAGTCCCAACAGGAATCAAATTGATATGGCAAATTGCTAATGCTGCTACCACTTTATTCTTTTGACTGACGGGTCACATAGACCAATCACACATTGGGGCCATATGCTAGTGATATTCAACCCAAAAAGAATGGCAACCAAAACTAAAATCTTTGTAGACAAGAAAACAGCCCTAAATATTAATTTGATATTTATTCCACACCTCTTGAAATGACCTTTTATTGTCCAATAAATGGTTTCTTTAGTGGGATTACTCCATTGTGGTTACAAAGAGATTTACTGAGTCAGGAAGTTGAATATCTGGATTGTGTTTGGCGTATCCGCAGTTTCAGTAATAAAGGAACTCCCTGCCTGCGTATATAAACTGCCCAAACCAGCTTGTAAGCTTGTAACAGCCCAAATTATAACCTCATTTAATAACTTTTTGGCTTCAATTCATCCCTTTTGCAGGAAACTCTTATTGATTAAACTAGATGAATCACATATTAATCACAAACTTGCTCTTTATTTTACTCATTTATAAAGAGCCAACATATTCCCCAGTGTTGTACATAGAGTGTCATCACTCGCCTACCCCATTGGGGCTCACAATCTGAATTCCAAAATAACCTATCAGTAGGATTTTATGTCTTGGGAGAAAACCAAAGCACACAGAGAAAAGCTATACGAGCATACTAACTCCATGCAGATTTTGTCCTACTTGGATTCTAAGCCCGAACCCCAGGGATGCAAGGCAACTGTGCTTACCACTGAGCCACCCTTCTTGTGATCATGGAGATATATAGGACCATGGAAGAGGTAGTCAATAGTGGTAGAGTCATAAGAGTGGTTGCAAATGTAAACTTAGCTAGTACTTTGTACAAGACAGAGGTGTAGCTAGGCTTTCCAGCACCCGGGTCAAGGATTCAGCATGGTGCCCCCTCTCCCCAGAAACCTCCAACCCTGCACTTGCCACTCAGATCTACAGTGCACGGCCACCGCTGCTGGATTACAGGGTGGTCGGAACCATGGAAGCGAGCAGTGTATAATGTGATGGAAAAATGAATCCAGCCAGCAAAGGAAGCAATATGGACAATCACAATACATTAATAAGTGCCTTGTAGTAACTTCCTCTACATAATAAATGCTATTTGCTGAAGTGAGACAACCCCTTTAAGGTTGTTAGTTAAAATCATTGATTTAAATATTTTTAAGACAATAATATTTACTGACCACTGGGGTACTGGCTTCAAAGAATCACACTTTTTACCAAATATCTGACCAGAGGTCCAAATACCATATATATGTAACTACTACAGCTGTACAGGGACCTGTAAGTTAGTCCACTGCTACCTTAAAAAGGTTGCCACCTTTTGGGCATTTATTTTTTAAACCCCATTCTGGCCATGCCTGCAAAGGGAAGCATATTTACCTGCTCCCCACCACTGGGTCCTGGCTCCTTCACTTGCTCAGGTCCTCTGCCGTCCATATCTGTTTTGACACTGCTGCAGCCAATGACTGACTGCAGCAGCGACTAGCTCCCCTTGTATCATGTCAGTTGGTCACGTGATGCAAGGGGGACAGGTCACTGCTGGGCAGTCATTGGCTGCAGCAGCATCAAAGCAGATGTTGACAGTGGGGGACCCAAGTGAGGCAGCCAAGGCTGGGGCATGAAGGAGCCAGGACCAAGGGGCAGGAGGCAGATGCATTTTTTTCCCTTCCCAAAAGCTGACCAACCCTTTTAAGGGAAGTTTGTCACCTCTAAAACCAGTTTCAAGGTAAGGATACTGCAATATCGGGTAGAGGGCGCAAAACATATGCCTACTTTTCTTGTGAAAATCAGGTTCCTGAGAAACACTTTTTTTGTGCAAATAAAGTTTTCAGTGCACCGTTGCCGGGTCTGCTCTGTTCACCAGGCATCCTTTATGTCATCTTAACTAACTTCGAAATCTCAAGGACTGTCAATTGAATAAGCTGACCAAATGAATCAGCACTGTCCACAGAGCACTGAATACTTTAACGGCATAGAAACATTTCTCAGAATTAGAGGAATGGATTTTCACATTTTGGAGGTGACAGACTTTCTTCTATTTGATCACTTTTAACCACACATTTTATCTGCCAGTTAAAACTAGATAGTAACACATATCATTTTTTACTAATCTGTTTTTATTTTCTGATTGTAGATTTGTTTATTCTATTTCTGTACATTATTATGGGGGCGGCCATCTTGCCTGAGCTGTTCTTAACAGCATTAATAAAAATTGCTTTAAGGTGACACAATGGTCAGGAAGGACCTCACTGAATTTTTGGGAAGAGTTTTCTAGACATGCTCTGTGCCCTGTGCAGAGGTCATTGTGCAAGGAAAGAATAGATAAGCTCTGACAATCACCTATTGTGAATGAATTATCTGTACACAGAGGTGAAATCATTACAGGCAGGATTAGAATGACAGATAAGCAGGTAACTGCAGTAAAGTGATCTGTACGGACCAGAAGTGGTACCTATTATTAGGCTTAGTGGCCAGTAGAAAATTGAAAATAACATCATCAAAAGTTATTAAAAAATTTGTCAAACATAAAAAAGTGATTTAAACAATGGGTCATTTTCTGATGACACATTCCCTTTAAGCTACAGAGTTAATGGATTTTGTGAATAACATCTATGGTGAGCTACAAGAGAGCAAGGAGCCCATAAACTGTTCATAAACTAGGGCACAGGGGCCCTCTTCTGTCTATGACTAGTCCTATACCTAAAAACGATCAGGTAGCCAATAGGGATGAGTGGACCCGTGGATTTTCGGGTTTGACGGGTTCAACCGAACGTCGGGTCAAAGTTTGGGTTCGGGACCCGAACTTGAAACCGAAACCCATTGAAGTCAATGGGGACCTAAACTTTGGTGCACTAAAATGGCTGTAAAATAGTCGTAGTAATGGCTAGAGGGCTGCAAAAGGAAGCAAAATGGGGGTAAGAGCAGGACTATTGCCCTGCAAACAAATGTGGATAGGGAAATGACTTAAAAAATAATAATCTTGAACTAAGAGGCGGAGGTCAAAGTGGAGTAGGAGGTTGAGGAGGCGGTGGATGTGGCGGTGTAGGTGGAAGCACCAGTGTAGGAGGAGGAGGTAGCCAATAGTGATGAGCGGCATAGTCAATATTCAAATTTGCGATATTTCACAAATTTTGGGCTGAATATTCGCCATAAATTCGAGAATTCGTGATCTCTAGTCATTGTTTACTTGATTGTAAAAAATGTAATAAATTTGTGAAAAATTTGAGACAAATTAGCGATTAGAATATTCAGCACTATTCACAAATATGAATATATAGCACTATATTCTAAATATTCGCGAATTCTCGAAGTGGCCATATTCATGATTTGAATATTCACGCTCAACACTAGTAGCCAGTATTTTTCCTTTATTTATTTATTTATTTATTTTTTATTTTGTAATTTTTATTTTATTTGGAAAGGCCCCAAAACATTGGGAAATAGAAAATAGAATGCAAAGAGAAAGTGCGCTGGAGCATAACACTGGCTGGGTGCGGCTGGTATACTTGTCTACTCAGCACAAGGTACAAACAAGTCCTGTGGGATCAATGCCTGATTCATTTTAATGAATGTGAGCTTGTCCACGTTGGTTGTGGACAGGCGGCTGAGCTTGTCTGTGATAACGCCCCCTGCCGTGCTAAACACATGTTTGGACAATACACTTGCTGCAGGGCAGGCCAGCACCTCCAAGGCATAAAGGGCAAGCTCAGGCTATGTGCCCAATTTGGAGACCAAGAAGTTGAATGTGGCAGACCCATCAGTTAGTATGTGTAGGCGTCTGCACACGTACTGTTCCACCATGTTGCTGAAATGCTGCCTCCTGCTAAGACGTTCCATATCAGCTGGTGGTGCTGGTTGTTGTGGCGTGCTGACAAAGCTTTTCCACATTTCAGCTATGCTGACCCTGCCTTCTGAGGTGCTTGTGGTGCCCCAGCTGCGTTGGCGACTTCTTCCTCCTCCTCCTCTGCCTTCGCCTTGTGCTTTCACTGAGCCCCTGCTGTAAGGTGTGAATGCCATCAGCAGCACATCTACCAGCGTGCACTTGTACTCGCGCATCTTCCGATCACGCTCCAGTAAAGGAATTAAGGACAGCACATTGTCCTTGTAGCGGGGATCCAGCAGGATGGCCACCCAGTAAGCACTGGTTAGAATGTGGGCAACTCGGCGGTAGTAGCGCAGGCACTGCAGCATGTAGTCGCTCATGTGTGCCAGGCTGCCCAGAGACAACGACAAGCTGTCCTTTGTGGGAGGTGTATCGTCTGTGTCCTCTGTATCCCCCCAGCCATGCTCCATTGATGCCCATAAGCTGCTTTGGGTGCCACCCTGCTGTGAACACAGTTCCTCCTCCCAATCATCCTCCTTCTCCTAATCCTGCAGAACTGTGCCCTGGCTGGACAGTTGTGTACCTTGCCTCTGTTGGGGCAGGAACCCACTCTCCGAGCCACTTGTGAATGACTGGCCTGATAACCGTGGAAATGATCCCTCTTCCTCCTCCGCCATATCCTCTTCCATCATCGCTTGAAGTGCTTTTTCAAGGAGACATAGAAGTGGGATAGAAACGCTGAGGACTGCGTCATCGGCACTGGCCATGTTGGTGGAGTACTCGAAACAGCACAACACGGCACACATGTCCCGCATGGAGGCCCAGTCATTGGTGGTTAAGTGGTGCTGTTCCGCAGAGCGACTCACCCGTGCGTGCTGCAGCTGAAACTCCACTATCACCTGCTGCTGCTCGCACAGTCTCTCCAGCATATACAAGGTGGAGTTCCACCTTGTGGGTACATTGCATATGAGGCTGTGAGCGGGAAGGCCAAAGTTATGCTGCAGCGCAGACAGGCGAGTAGCAGCAGGGTGAGAGCGCAGAAAGCGCGCACAGACGGCACACATATCGGGGTCATTTTTCCGGAACTTCTGTACCACCAAATTCAGCACATGCGCCAGGCAAGGGGCCGAGACCTCAGCAGAAGAGGGAGCAAGAGAAGTCTGACATCTTTTGTGGTTTTTCAGGTGTTTACTCCACTGCAGCTCGTGCTTTGCATTTAGATGCCTGGTCATGCAGGTTTTGCTCAGGTTTAGAACATTTATGCCTCGCTTCAGGCTCTGATTGCACAGCGTGCAAACCACTCGTGTCTTGTCGTCAGCACATTGTCTGAAGAACTGCCACGCCAGGGAACTCCTTGGAGCTGGCTTTAATGTGCTCAGTCCCTGGGTGCTGTGGGCAGTAACAGGCGTACTGGATAGGGGATGGCTACTCTGCTTTTGCACCCTGCTCCCTCTTCTGCTGTGCGGCTGGTGCTGTGTGACCCCCACCTCCTCCTCCGAACTGCACAAGTCACTCGCATGGCCTTAATTCTATGTGGGGTCTAGGACCTCAAAATCCTCCACATCATCTTCCACCCACTCTTCACCCCTGCCCTCCTTGCCGGTCTGCACATGGCAGAAAGCCGCAGCAGTTGGCACCTGTGTTTCATCATAATCATCAGAGACGTACTGCGGTGGTCCTCCCATGTTCACATCCTGAAACATAAGTGGTTGGGCATCAGTGAACTCAATCTATTTAACTTCTGGGGCAGGGCTAGGTGGATGGCCCATGAAACCCTGCCAGCTGAGTCATCAAAAATTATTACCTGTGCCCATATATGTACAGCCATTGAGTTCTGTATGGGAACGATTAGGTACATATGTTGAGACTAAACTCTTTGCAGAGTTAGTTCATGGCTTGAGTCCTTGTGCTGAAAGGTCATTAGAAACTAGATCAGGTTATTTAATGGCAGTTAACCTGGAGAATTGAAATATATTTTCGCTTTCAACATAATAACTTTTGTTTCCTGTTTGGTTGTCACTTATCACATAGTAATTTAGTATCTTTTCCAGACATAGTATTTGTTAACAAATGTTGGTCCGACCTAGACTTACCTTAAATTGCTGCACTTCCCTATAAACAAGGAAATATAAATGGGTTAATTGGATGTGTTGACAAGATATATTGCAGGAATCAACTAGTACTTAGACTTAATTAGATAGATAAAGAGCAAACAGAAGTGATGAATCAGGCTTAGTCATTTCACAAAACCACTGACAATTATCTAGATTACAGTGTAGGTAACAATTTTAATGTTAAATACTAAACAGGATTATTTTGCTTTTGTTCTTACATTTTTATTTTGTAGAAATGTCATGTTGTACTTTGATGCTCAGACATTGACTTGTTTCATTCATTGACTGGATATGGGCAAATGGGCATACAAATAAAATGTGTTAAGAGAGCATTTTGTATGAATCTAGTTATTAGATATAATCATATTTCATATTGTAAGAGTAACACTGGATTTACATGCTCCACCCTGCAGCCAATTATCGGGAAGGAAAAGTTTCTTCTGACTACTGGCTGCTTGATCAGTGGAGGTGAAGCGCTGATCATCTCTACAGCTACTGCCATTACTCGTCTTCATACAGCTGCACTGTTTCTGGGCAGTGGATTGATTGTTTCCAATGAATGGGCGTTTAGACAGGCCAATTATCGGGAAACAAGAATTTATAGGAATGTTTGTTCCCGATAATCGTCCAGAAGATTGGGTTATGTAAACCAGCAGAAGAGATCTTAGGTGATATAGGATCAGGATGTAGATTCAGCACATTCACACACCAGTTATGCTTTTTATCTGCTGTAAGACGGTACAAGTAATCATCATGGATGATAGGTATGTGTCACTGAGGTTCCTGACCTTGGTGGATTAAGTGCCGGTGTTTATGTGTCAGCAGCAGTTGCTGTTTGACACCTTAATACTTAGTATGGCTGTATAGCTGATCAGGGATGGCTCTTACTGGGAGTAGTTAAAGTGCTGGGTGGGTGACTACTCCCCATGTTCCAGGCTGGGTTTTTCCAGGCCTAAAAAACAGCCACCACTGCCAGGTGAGGAGGATTACCTCAGTCTGACAGTGGAGCTCAGGAGCTGTGTGTGCTGGGATCTGAGGCTTGCCCTGTGCTGGAGGGCTGAAACACGTCTGTAAGGGAAACAAGCCCCCTAAAAGCCTGCTATGGACTGCTGGAGGCAGAACTGCCAACAAGATGATTTTTGCTGCGTGGACTTTCCATTGTGTGTGAACTAACACCAAGACTGCAAAGTGACGTTTTGTTTTTGCTTTATTTGTAAATAAACACGGAAGTTTGATTTAAGAACTGGTAATTTGCCGCAGACCCTGTCTACCAGAGCGAATCCCCACAGTTGGTGGATGATGTGGGCAAGAGCAGTGAGGCTGGTGTGAACGCCGATATTTTTGGGTTCTGCATTTTTCCAGGCACGGTTGTATGTCATACATTAAATCAGCTGTGCTACAACCAGTGCCCCACTGGAGGTTGTTGTGAAGGCCCTCATGGAGGCTAATCTGCAGCAGCGAGAGACAAACCTGCACCAACGCAAGGCTAATAAGCAGCGTCAGAAAACTAACCAGTTGCTGCTACAACATGTGATGGCTTTGCAGATAGCAGGAGCAACCCCGAACGTCCAGGATGCCCAGAAAGCAGTCCATGCCACGATTCCCAAGATGACCCCCGCAGAAAACATCGAAACCTACCTGATGTACGAGAAAGTGGCCATCAGGAAGAAGCTACCCAGAGACCAGTGGGCTGAGGTTATCGCTCCGTTCCTGGCATCCGATTCCCAGCAGGTGTATTTCGACTTGCCAGACGATCAAGCGGCCAACTACAAAAAAGTAAAGGCTGAGATTTTGGCAAGACTGGGGGTGAATGTGTTGGTCCGGGCCCAGAGGGTACATCAGTGGGGCTTTAAGCCAGCAGAGCCTACGAGACCCCATTATTATGGCTTATCCCACCTCTTGCAAAAGTGGCTACAGCCTTATGTGCTGAGTCCCCCAGCTATGCTGGATGAACTATTGGATCGGCCAAGTATCTCCTGGCAATGCCCTCGAAATGGTGGACCTGGTGGAGCACTACGAGGCTACTAAGAATCTTATGGAGGGTTATTTTGGGAGGGGGCAGTCAAACCCTGTAAATCTCCATCCCAGACCCAGCGACTTGTACCAACCAAACCCACCCGGGATGTACCTACGAACCTTGCTCTGATAGGCTGCTGGCGGTGTCAGGAGCCTGGCCATGTAAGAGCTGACTGTCCACATCAGGTGGAACCCAAAGATACTAACTATGGCTATGTCAGTCATTATATGCCAGTAAGCTGTGTGCAGCAGATCCCCCAGAAACTTGTGCCGGGTAGAAAAGGGAGACACTCCAGCGAAGGCTCTGCTGGACTCAGGGAGTTTGGTGTCCCTAGTAAGGGCTTCCTTGGTATGGTCCACGGATTATACTGGCCGTAAAGTCAGAGTCATGTTCATCCATGGAGACTTAAAAGACTATCCCACCGCCCTGGTGTCTCTAACTACAGGGGCCGGCAGGTTGACTCACGAAGTGGCAATTGCCACAAATTTACACTACAAACTTATAATAGGGAGACACTTCCCGGGCTTCCTGGCACTGTGGCCTGCTATCTATGAGAGGGACTGATACCTATGTATCACCATCAGAGTGGCCTGGCTCCAGGGGGAGACTAGAACCCTGGGAACCCGAGACCAAAGGGCCAGCAGTAGGGGTGACCTCCATTTCGGTGGAAGAGGGGGGGGGAACAATCCCACTGAATGTAATGGTGGGAGATGTAGAGGACTTGCCACCGGCGCATGAGCTGGCCGACCTTAATGTCTCTGGGGATAATTTTGGTACTGCACAACACTGAGACCCAACCTTATCCCGTAGAACTCCCATAGAAGTGAGTGGAGCATGCTGGAGTGCCGAAGGTTTCTGATCCCTGCTATAGACAGTGGTGCAAGATCACAGAAATATAGTGGCCAATATAGGGGAACTGCTCAGACCCCAAACACTGTAGCATGTTTCTCATTGGGGGAGCAGTCCCACCGCATGTGGACCACAGCAAATGACCATCCCCAGCAAAAAATGAGTACAATGGAGGATGCCGGCGCAGTCCACATGCACTACAAAGGTATCCTACACAAAACGGAGCATTGTGCGGATGAAAATAAATAAATATATAAATCACAGATCTGTGATTTATATATTGCTAGAGATAGTGGTGTTTCAGAATAGTTGTTCTTTGCCGCCATACTGCTGTGATGTGGTTGCCATCTGGGTGATGTGGTTCATCTGTTGTGCTTGACATTATACTTACCTGTATATATCAAGCAGCAATCAAAATCTGAGAAAATTACAACCAGGAAACAGTGCATTTGGAGTGCAGCAGTTATTGGACAGTGGACTGCCCCATCACATTGATTTTTTGATGTATGAAAAAGACGGAAAGGGTTTGTGCAGTGTCAGATATTGATAATCAATAATCAGATCGGTATGGACCGATTCCTTGCACCCCGCTGGTGTGAATGATGCATCCTCTTCAGTGCAGGCCGCCTAACTTGTAGTGGCAGTGCAATGTAATTACAGCTTCACTTGAATGGAAGAGGAGGCTTTAATACTGAATGTCTATACATTCAAAGATGTACTATAAAGTATGTTACATCTGTAGTGTACATTACCTCTAATCTGCTACATTATTCTGTGCATTATTCCCATGACATGTGACATTATTCCTGTGAGATCACTGCGTTAAATTATGGTTGTGGGTAATATTCATGTACTGTGACATCACTGTGTGCATAATCCTTGTAGTGTGACATAACTGTGTTCATAATAGTTGTGTATTTGGGAGATTGAATGTGCTGCTGATGGTGCTCATAGTGAAGTGGGGCCCCATTCCAAAATATGGATTTTGCTATTGAGAACCCTATTGAAAAAGCATTCTGAATTTTTATTTTTGAAGTGAGGAAAAACACTCCAAAACTGTAGCGTTATAAGTTTTTTGTTAATATCTGGCCACTGCATTTGTTTGATTAAAAAAAAGTGAGAAAATGTCAGAAAAAGAAATAGTTGTTCAGTTGTACTACAATTGGGGATTTTGCCATTTCCACGTGCACACCAGTGCACTAGAAACCCCAATTCAGAATGCACTAATCATCCAATTCTGACGTTGTAGAGATTAAAAGACCTATCATTTCAAAACATGCTTTTTGTAACTTGCTGTAAATGAAGTTAAACATTGAGAGTGTGAACATATGAGATTTGAGCTACTAAATGCTCTATCAAGGTGTGTTAGATTCCATTGTAAAATGTACACTACGCTCGACTAGGAAATGCCAGTGCTGAGGAACCCAACTAAGAAGGGTTTGAGCTTTGGAAGAAAATAAGGTCTCAATGATTTAGGTTTTATATGATTGACCCATTCATGTATATGTTTATATTTTACAGACTGATGAGTTTCCTCATCGAGAAGAACCAAACAGCAATGATCTTCAGAGCAAGAGACACATTAATGGAGACTCTGTAATGATTAGCCAGGTAAAAGAATGGTGAACATTAATTTGTCCTTCATTTGTTTTATTTCAATTTGAAATGAGAATTACAATACATGATTAGGATTGATTTATAGTTATAGGGGTTGGCCACTTTACAATATTTTTGCTCTGTTGTTTTTTTTACCCTGCTCCTGTAATCATCAGCAACTTTCTTCCATATTGTTTCTCCACTGCTGGTTTAGGCAGGGCCGTCTTTACCAAGGGGCAAAAGGGGCAGCTGCCCTGGGCCCACTTGCTCCTGGGGGGCCCAAGGCAGCTGCCTCTTGAGCCCTGCTAGCTACTGCCCCGGGTGTCAGGCTGTCGGCTACACAGGCATCATGATCGTACTGTGTTAATGATCTTAATTTTAGGACCTTAATGAGTTTTGATCTAGGACCTTAATGACATCATTACCATGTGACCAGTAACCTAGCAATTACTGGTCACATGGCTATGAGGTCATCACAGGTCCTACAGAAGTTAACTGTGGAGCTTTTTTGTGTAAAGATTACATCAGAAAAAGGTGACAGGGGCTGTTATGTTAAAGGGGTTCTGCACCTTCATTTAACTGATGATCTATCCTCTGGATAGATCATCAGCTTCTGATCGGCGTGGGTACGACACCCAGGACCCCCGCCGATCAGCTGTTTGAGAAGGCAGCGGCGCTCCAGCAGCGCCGCGGCCTTCTCACTGTTTACCACCGGGCCGCCCGCCCACTGACGTCACGACTTGTATCAACTAGAGTGGGCGCGGCTAAGCTCTGTTCACTTGAATGGAGCTTAGCCGCGCCCACTGTAGTTGATACAAGTCGTGACGTCAGTGGGCGGGCGGCCCGGCGGTAAACAGTGAGAAGGCCGCGGCGCTTTTGGAGCGCCGCTGCCTTCTCAAACAGCTGATCGGCGGGGGTCCTGGGTGTCAGACCCCCGCCGATAAGAAGCTGATGATCTATCCAGAGGATAGATCATCAGTTAATTGAAAGTGCAGAACCCCTTTAATATACTGTAAACTACTGTATAGTGGGGTGCTGTTTATTGTGTGGGGTGCTGTATACTGTGTGGTGGGCTGTATACTGTAGGGGGCTGTATACTGTGTGGTGGGCTGTATATTGTGTGGTGGGCTATATATTGTGTAATTGGCTGTATATTGTGTGGTGGGCTGTATACTGTGGGGGGGGGGGGGTGGCCTGTATACTGTGTGGGGGCCTGTATACTGTGTGGTGGGCTGTATACTGTGGGGGGCCTGTATAGTGTGGGGGGGGGCTGTATAGTGTGGGGGGAGTGCTATACTGCTGTACTGTATAGTGTGTGGGGCTGTATACTGTGGGTGCGGTATAGTGGGGAGTGCTATACTGCTGTACTGTATAGTGTGGGGGGCTGTATACATTGAGGTGTTGTATACCGTGAGGTGCTGTATACTGTGGGCTGCTATACTGCTCTACTATATACTGTGGGGTACTGTATAGTGTGGGGTGCTAAACTGCATACTGTGTGGTGCTGTATACTATAGGGTGCTATACTGCATACTGTGGGGTGCTGGGGTGCACTGTAACACTAGGGTGAGCCGAGCCCTGGTCTCCTTCCTGCAGAGCGGTGCCCACTTCCAGCCCAGAGCACTGATCCTGAGCCGCTGGAGTCTTCAGAACTGGAGGTATTTAGAGTCATTCACTGGACTCTACCAGATGTGTGGATTTTTTGTGTGTGTGATGTGGTGGAGGGCGTGATTGCCTGCTAAGGTGTGGGAAGGCGGGATCCAGGGGGCCCAAGTAAATTTTTGCCCAGGGTCCAATCAATATTAAAGACGGCCCTGGGTTTAGGACTGGGCTGCTGCTCCTGTAAACAGTGCCAGTGCACTGGCCCCTATGGATGTCATCACACAAAATGCCTCCTTAGGCTTTCCCATACTGCCGGCATTGCACTCTTCTGCCCTGTCTTCTACTGCGCAGACTCCACATCAGGAGTTCAGCATCTGCGCGGTAGAAACAATTCTCTACGTCCAGTGTACCGTCCGTTGGGCATATGCTTGCTTTATTTGGCAGCTGGGCACATCGGACCATACACTGGAGGTAAAGAATTGTTTCTACTGCGCAGACGCCAAACTGTTGATATGGAGTCTGCGCAATTGAAGACAGAACGAAAATGCACAGTGCCGACAGGACAGGGTAGCCTATGGAGTAATTTATGTGTGATGTCATCTATAGGGGCCAGAGCTGCAAAAACAATGCACTGACACTGTTTATAGGAGCAGCAGCCCAGTCCTAGACCAGCAGTGGAGAAACAATATGAAAGAACGTCTGTGAAGGTTCTTATTTATCCAGGTCATGGACTCAGAATTGAGAAAGCTCATTGAAAGAACGAGTGAAACGTTTTCAAGAAATCTACAGTACATCCAGGTGCCTTGATTTATTCTTTACAGATAATATGAAAGAACGTTTCTAAAGTCTACCGGAGAAGGGACAAAAATAAAACAGTGCGTAAAGTAAAAATACTGCAAATTGGCCAACCTCTTTAACTATGGACAAAGTGTAAGAATGATCTGGATAGAAGCAAGTATCAGCTATAATATTACACCTGTCATACAATATACTGCATATAAATAGGGTTGATAAATATTAAAGGTTACGAACATCTTTGGGGACAATTTTTTTATGATTGCATTTTACTCATTTGGGGCTAAAGATCATTTTTTCAGTTGGTCTATATTAAAAATGTTCAGCCTTTTTTTGATAGATGGGTTACATTTCTATTTGTCTATTTCAGACTATCACTTTCTTCTTAGTGCGAGTTTCATCAGATGAACAGCTCATGTATAGCTCATCTCTGATCTCATAAACACTCATTTAAGCCATTTTCCTGAGGGGATATAAGAGTAAACAGAAAGTGACAGCAAAATAAACAAAAATTTTACCCCTGTGGCACAAAAACTGCTGAAAAAAGACCAATTGAAAAAATTAGTAAAATGCAATAATAAAAAATTGCCCCAAGATGTTTATAGCCTTTTAAATAGTTTTTTTTAATTCAATTTTGTGTGTCTTTTACTTTTGATTTTCATTTTCATTTCAGTTTAACGATGAGACAACATTTACTAAATCTGATAAAGGAGCCTCAAATCATAAAAGGTATCTTGTATTCTGTTTTACAACATTTAACACACGTTTTGTTGGTGCTGTTTCATATAGGCTTGTACTGAAAACACTGCAAAACCTGTGAATGTTGATGTAAGCGTCTACACCAGATGTCAGCAATCTCCGGTACTTCAGCTGTTGTGAAACTACAGTTATCATAATGCTCCATTCCCTTACATGGGTGTTCAAAGAACAGCTGAACAAGTGTGCTTGCTGGGAATTGTAGTTTCACAATAGCTGAAGTACTGGAGATTGATGAATCATGGCCTACACATATGTGATGTTGACATACAAGGGTGTATTAGCTGTAGATGAGTCTCAGGGAAATCCTTTCAGTTTACTTAGTCAACATGCAGTTCACTCAAAGTATGTTAATCATAGGTGTACATGGGAAAATAAGGTCCTCCACAATCATCACTAATTATCATAAGTTCTATTGCTGCCTGTAATATATTATAATATTGAAGAATTCTGTACTGTACCTCATAATTCTTAAGTAAGGCATGACTTGACACTCATGGACCACAATGTGAAGTCTGTAAAATACCATCTATAATACTAGTATGTTTTTCTATGGCAGAGGGCACTTTGGGACACAATGCCACTGCCATCTACAAACCGGATTCCAAAATCCATGACTATACAAATCGTGAATAAAAACTGAATGCAATGATGTGGAGGTGCCAACTTCTAATATTTTATTCAGAATAGAACATAAATCACGGAACAAAAGTTTAAACTGAGAAAATGTACCATTTTAAGGGAAAAATATGTTGAATCAGAATTTCATGGTGTCAACAAATCCCCAAAAAGTTGGGACAAGGCTATTTTCACCACTGTGTGGCATCTCCCCTTCTTCTTACAACACTCAACAGACGTCTGGGGACCGAGGAGACCAGTTTCTCAAGTTTAGAAATAGGAATGCTCTCCCATTCTTGTCTAATACAGGCCTCTAACTGTTCAATCGTCTTGGGCCTTCTTTGTTGCACCTTCCTCTTTATGATGCGCCAAATGTTCTCTATAGGTGAAAGATCTGGACTGCAGACTGGCCATTTCAGTACCCGGATCCTTCTCCTACGCAGCCATGATGTTGTGATTGATGCAGAATGTGGTCTGGCATTATCTTGTTGAAAAATGCAGGGTCTTCCATGAAAGAGATGACGTCTGGATGGGAGCATATGTTGTTCTAGAACCTGAATATATTTTTCTGCATTGATGGTGTCTTTCCAGACATGCAAGCTGCCCATGCCACACGCACTCATGCAACCCTATACCATCAGAGATGCAGGCTTCTGAACTGAGCGTTGATAACAACTTGGGTTGTCCTTGTCCTCTTTGGTCTGGATGACATGGTGTCCCAGATTTCCAAAAAGAACTTCGAATCGTGACTCGTCTGACCACAGAACAGTCTTCCATTTTGCCACACTCCATTTTAAATGATCCCTGACCCAGTGAAAACGCCTGAGCTTGTGGATCTTGCTTAGAAATGGCTTCTACTTTGCACTGTAGAGTTTCAGCTGGCAACGGCGGATGGCACGGTGGGTTGTGTTCACTGACAATGGTTTCTGGAAGTATTCCTGAGCCCATTCAGTGATTTCCTTTACAGTAGCATTCCTGTTTGTGGTGTCGTTTAAGGGCCCGGAGATTACAGGCATCTAGTATGGTTTTACGGCCTTGACCCTTACGCACAGAGATTTTTTCAGATTCTCTGAATCTTCGGATGATGTTATGCACAGTTGATGATGATAGATGCAAAGTCTTTGCAATTTTTCGCTGGGTAACACCTTTCTGATATTGCTCCACTATCTTTCTGCGCAACATTGTGGGAATTGGTGATCCTCTACCCATCTTGGCTTCTGAGAGACACTGCCACTCTGAGAAGCTCTTTTATACCCAATCATGTTGCCAATTGAGCTAATTAGTGTTAATTGGTCTTCCAGCTCTTCGTTATGCTCAAATTTACTTTTTCCAGCCTCTTATTGCTACTTCTCCCAACTTTTTGGGGATTTGTTGACACCGTGAAAATTTAAATCAACGTATTTTTCCTTTAAAATGATACATTTATGTTCTATTACAAATAAAATATTGCCATTTGCCATCTCCACATCATTGCATTCAGTTTTTATTCACAATTTGTTTAGTGTCCCAACTTTTTTGGAATCCGGTTTTACATCCACTATAACTATGCTCCTGATTTTTCCTAACATTTCGGGTTTTTTTATTTTTATTTAAAGAGGACCTGTCAAGTTGTAATTTTTTTTCCTGTTCACATAGCCTTATGAGAGCCTGTTTTTTGTGTACTTTCTAGTGACACTATTTAATATTGTATATGATGTAGTGGGGATCTGGAAAAAATTCCAAATGGGGTGGAATAGGAAAAAAAATGCAATTCTACCATTGTTTTATAGTTCTGTTTTTTGTTTTACGGAGTTCTCTATTCGGAAGAGACACTACCATCAGAAAGGGGTATTTTTAGATCAATATTCAAAGAAACACATTTTTAAAACATTTTAGCTGTTTTTCTTTTTCATTTGAGTGGTCCTATGCCTATAGACTATATATACAGGTATACAGGTAATTAATTAATTTTTAGTTTACTGCTGCTATTAGGGGAAGATATTATCTGAATAGAAATCCTTGTGATGATAGTAGGCATAGAATTTGAATAACAGTATGTCTTGATAGGCCTAGATAAAGATGACCACAGAAGTGTATTGTATTGATTAGTGTAATGTGTGATGCTCTAATTGAGCCACTGCAGGGGGCTCTTTCTAAAGGTCACAGTGATGATCTGACTGTGAGAGTTATTAGTGAGACTGTCTGTCATGCTAAAATTACAGACAAAAAGGATGTTAAAGACACTGGACAGGCTTCAAATATATCCAGAAAACCGAATAAGTATGGAAGATACCTCGCACTCCTTTCCCTAAACCAGTCAGATGCCCCTGCTGAAAGTAGATTGCAGACACTTATAACCAATTGTAACATAAGTTACTTTACTAGTGGTTCTCGTTCCTCGGCGTCTATCTTCCTATCTATGCTGTATGGAGATCGAGCTGGGCATGCGTCTGGTTTCTGAGATGCAGATCACACCCCGGCCAGTGGCACGATAAGGCTACTTTCACACTAGCGTTCGATCGGCTCCGTTCTGAACGGATCCGATCATAATAATGCAGACAGAGGCTCTGTTCAGAACAGATCCGTCTGCATTATAGTGGCAAAAAAAAGCTAAGTGTGAAATTAGCCTGAGCGGATCCGTCCAGACTTTTACATTGAAAGTCAATGGGGGACGGATCCGCTTGAAGATTGAGCCATATTGTGGCATCTTCAAACGGATCCGTCCCCATTGACTTACATTGTAAGTCTGGACGGATCCGCACGCCTCCGCACGGCCAGGCGGACATCCGAACGCTGCAAACAGAAATAGAGGAGGAGGAAATAATAATCTCACCCATCATTATACCATATAATGGCCAATGGACTAGAAAATTGTCAATAAACAATAATGCCTTGAAAGGGGATAAAGTGTTTGGAGAGTTAATTCCCATGGTGTCGAGATTCATGACCAGACAGAATAATAATAATAAAAATGTGAAAAATTACAAGGTTGAAGGGCAACAAAAAGGCTTTTACCCATGTAAAATATGTGTAGGCTGTGAATAGTCAAACAATAATAAAATACAAGTACAAATATAAAATAATGATGGATCATATAAAGAGGACATCAGAGAATGTATTATATGTATTAGCTGGGGGTGATATATGCGATAACATGCCCATGCAATTGTCATGGAACCATGAACCAGACGTACAACAAGAGATAAGTGGAAATAAGAAGGCTTTATTGAAAATCAAGCTGTAAGCAAAAGTCCAAACGGAGGGCTAAACCGAAGCAGGGTCTTGCGTAGACAGAGATCAGGAACCAGAAGGGTAGTCAGACGAAGCCTGGATCAGGAACCAGCAGGGTAGTCAGACGAAGCCAGGATCAGGAACCAACGGGGTAGTCAGACGAGGCCAGGATCAGGAACCAGAAGCAGCAGCAGTCTTAGAAGCATGTGAACACAGGAGGACCAAGCAAGGAACTGAAGCCACAGACCTCCTATATATATGAGCTAGGCATCCAGCTCCTCCCAGTGGGAAGGAGAAGCCGCAGGGTGGGAGGCTACAAGAAACCCAGAAACCAAGATGGCCGCCAGCACATGTCAAACGAAGGAGAACAGTAAGAAGGTAAGACCATGACAGTACCTCCCCCTCAAGGGCCCCTCCTCCGCGGAGTAAGGAACGGTTTCTGAGGGAAGCGTGCGTGGAAGGCTCGGAGCAAAGCAGGAGCATGGACATCTGCGGAGGGAACCCAGGAACGCTCCTCTGGACCATAACCACGCCAATGGACCAAAAACTGCAACCGACCGCGGACCAGGCGTGAGTCCAGGATATTGCTCACCTCATATTCCTCACGATTGCCCACTTGGACCGGACGGAGCCGAGGAACCGAGGAAGTGAAACGATTACACACCAATGGCTTCAACAGGGAGACATGAAACACGTTGGAGATCCGCATGCCAGGAGGAAGCGCAAGGGCATAGGCTACCGGGTTTACCCTGCGAAGCACTCGGAAGGGACCAACAAAGCGAGGCGCCAGCTTGGGAGTGGGCACTCGAAGGTTGAGGTTGCGGGTGGACAACCATACACGGTCTCCGACCTGGTAGGAAGGAGCGGGTGCTCGTCTGCGATCAGCCTGGAGTCTCTGGCGCTGCGCAGAGACCTCAAGGAACCTCTGGATCTGTACCCAAGAAGCACGTAGGACGGAAAGGTGATCCTCCACAGCCGGAATATCCTGGGGAGAGAATACCTCCGGTAACACGGCAGGTTGGAACCCATAATTGGCCATGAAGGGAGACGTCCCAGAGGAAGAGTTCACCGCCGTGTTCCTGGCAAACTCAGCCCAAGGCAGGAGGTCAACCCAATTGTCTTGGTGATCGGAGACATAGCAACGAAGGAATTGCTCCAAGGCCTGATTGGATCGTTCTGCGGCCCCATTGGACTGAGGGTGGTAGGCCGAGGAGAAAGAGAGATGAATCCCCAACTGGGAGCAAAAGGCGCGCCAGAACCTGGACACAAACTGACTCCCCCGATCCGACACAATCTCCTTGGGCAAACCGTGCAACCGGAAGACCTCCCTGGCGAAAATCGTGGCCAACTCTTGTGCAGAGGGTAACTTCTTGAGAGGAACACAGTGGCACATTTTGGAAAACCGATCCACAATCATGAGAATGACCGTATGGCCTCGGGATGCAGGGAGGTCCACAATGAAATCCATCCCCAGGTGTGACCATGGGCGCTCCCCGGTGGCTATGGGTTGCAAAAGGCCCAACGGAAGGTGCCGAGGGGACTTACTCTGGGCACAAACGGAGCATGCCGCTACATATGCGGCGATGTCGGAACGTAGAGAAGGCCACCAGAACAGACGTGAAACAGCCCAGGACAGCTGATTCTTTCCAGGATGCCCCGCGGCCTTGGAGTTATGGTAGGTTCGCAACAACCGAGTGCGCAACTCCTCAGGCACAAAACACCTGCCGTTGGGTCTCCCAGAGGGAGCACCAGATTGAGCCGCCAAAATCTGCTCACCCAGGGGAGAGGTCAGGCTGGTGCGAATGGCGGCCAGGATCTGATTCGGAGGTATGACCGAAGTCGGAATCGACACCTCCCCGGACAGCTCGGAGTACTGCCGTGATAAGGCATCCGCTCTGATATTCTTGGAACCGGGTAGGTAGGAGACCACGTAATTAAAACGTGACAAGAACAGAGCCCATCTGGCCTGACGTGGTGTCAATCTCTTGGCCTCAGAAAGGTAGGTCAGATTCTTGTGGTCCGTCAGGATGAGAACCGGAACCACCGAACCCTCGAGCAAGTGCCTCCATTCTTTAAGGGCCTGCACGATGGCCAATAACTCCCTGTCACCAATCTGATAGTTGCACTCCGCGGAAGACAGTTTCCGGGAGTAAAACCCACAAGGAAGCAGAGGACCCTCTGGTGTTCTACGCTGAGACAGAAGGGCGCCTACTCCCGTCTCAGACGCGTCCACCTCGAGGACAAAGGGCAACCCAGGGTTGGGATGCGACAGAATCGGAGCCGACACAAAGGCGGACTTTAGAGCCTCAAAAGCTCGGATGGCCTCGAGCGGCCAGACCTGGAATTTACTGCCCTTCCTGGTCAGATCCGTGAGAGGCTTGGCTAGCATAGAAAAGTCCCTGATGAACTTCCGATAATAATTAGCGAAGCCCAAAAAGCGCTGCAGGGCACGGAGACCACTGGGCTGGGGCCACTGTAAGACAGCCGAAACCTTCTCAGGATCCATGGAGAACCCCTCAGCGGAAATGTTGTAACCTAAGAAGGTTACCTGGGATCGGTGAAATTCGCATTTCTCAAGCTTACCGAACAGCCTGTTCTCTCGTAACCGTTGCAACACTCGTCTGACATCCATAATGTGGGCCTCCATGGATTCAGAATATACCAAGATGTCATCCAAATAGACCACCACACACTGCTGCAACAGGTCACGGAAAACATCGTTGATGAATTCCTGGAAGACTGCGGGCGCATTGCACAACCCAAAGGGCATAACCAAGGATTCATAATGACCGGTCCTGGTGTTAAACGCGGTCTTCCACTCATCGCCCGCCTTGATCCTTACCAGGTTATATGCCGCCCTCAGGTCGAGTTTGGTAAAGACAGTGGCCCCTTTGAGGCGATCGAACAGCTCGGAAATCAAGGGTATCGGGTAAGCGTTCTTGATCGTGATGCGATTGAGACCCCTGTAATCGATGCAAGGCCTCAACTCACCGCCCTTCTTTTTCACAAAGAAAAATCCAGCCCCTGCCGGGGACGAGGATTTGCGAATGTGTCCGCGTGAAAGCGCCTCCCTCACGTACTCCTCCATGGCCTCATTCTCCGCTACCGACAGTGGATAGACTTTGCCACGAGGAGGAACGGCACCAGATTGTAACTCTATGGCACAATCGTATGGGCGGTGCGGAGGTAGGGCAACCGCGCGCACCTTATCGAATACATCCCGGTACTCTTCGTATTCAGGAGGCAACAGAGAGTCCGAGGAAGTACACAGCAACTTGACAGGCCCATGGATGCAACTAGCCCCACACTGCGGTGACCACGAGAGGATCTCGGCCGATCTCCAATCGAAAGTCGGATTATGCTTCTGGAGCCAGGGGTACCCCAAGACCACCGAGTAGTGTGGAGACGAAATCACCTGGAGACAGACCGACTCTCTGTGAACGGCACCAATGGCTATCCCCACTGGAAGGGTCTCATGAGTCACGTGTGGCGGCAGAAGGGGTCTGCCGTCTATCGCCTCAAGAGCCAGTGGGGAACCTCGAGGCTGCAGAGGAATGGAATTGGCGGCAGCGAACACACTATCAATGAACAAACCACCAGCACCAGAGTCCACCAACGCCTGGGTCGTCACCGAGCCCCCGACCCAGGAGAGGACAACAGTGATCAGTGGTTTGTCAACACGGGAAACCGGGGACGAGGAGACTCCACCCAAGATCTGCCCCCGACAGGATCTCAGGTGCGAGCGTTTCCCGGACGGTTCGGACATGCCAACCGAAAATGCCCACCGAGACCACAGTACATGCATCGGCCCTCGCGTCTCCGGAGTACCCTCTCCCCCTCGGACAGGGGAGCAAACCCCAGCTGCATGGGTTCACCCCCAGACAAGTCATCCCCAGGAGGCGTGGGAGGAGAGGGAGGCACGGGTGGGACAGCAAACGTAGGCGCCAATCTGTTAGAAGACCTCTGCAGGCTCTCCTTAAAGGAAGGTCTCTCCCTGAGTCTGGTGTCAATCAAAATCAGGAAAGAAATAAGAGACTCGAGCTCCACTGGTAGGTCCTTAGCTGCAACCTCATCCTTCAAGGCATCCGAGAGACCATGAGAGAAAGCAGCGACCAGAGCCTCATTATTCCAGCCCACCTCTGCTGCCAGGGTACGAAACTCAATGGCGTATTCAGCTACGGATCGTGAACCCTGTCTGATGGACATAAGGAGCTTCGCAGCAGAGGCAGCACGAGCCGGCACATCGAATACCTTCCGAAGAGAAGCAACAAAACCGGAAAACTCGGCAACCACCGGATTGTTGTTCTCCCATAAAGGGCTGGCCCAGGCCAAGGCCTTGTCCGAGAGCAGCGAGATCAAGAAGCCCACCTTTAATCTCTCAGTAGGAAAGGCATGTGGCAGCAACTCGAAATAAATGCTCACCTGGTTAAGGAAACCTCGGCACTGAGTTGGCTCTCCCCCAAAGCGCTGTGGAAGGGGGGCAGAACCGGTCATACCCCGAGACACCGCAGGCGCAGCAACAGGTGTCGGGGTAGACTCTGGCGCAACAACCGGAGCGGCAGTAGGAGCGGCCCAGGAGCGACAACCGACCCATCGGCAACGGAAGCGAAATGAGCCGTGCGTTCAAGCAGGGTTTGCAACGCCACAGCGAACCGACCCAACAGGTGATCCTGCTGATCAAGTCTGGCAACCAGCGTAGGTAGCGAGGATGGCCCTATACCGTCAAAATTCATGGCTTGGTCCTAATGTCATGGAACCATGAACCAGACGTACAACAAGAGATAAGTGGAAATAAGAAGGCTTTATTGAAAATCAAGCTGTAAGCAAAAGTCCAAACGGAGGGCTAAACCGAAGCAGGGTCTTGCGTAGACAGAGATCAGGAACCAGAAGGGTAGTCAGACGAAGCCTGGATCAGGAACCAGCAGGGTAGTCAGACGAAGCCAGGATCAGGAACCAACGGGGTAGTCAGACGAGGCCAGGATCAGGAACCAGAAGCAGCAGCAGTCTTAGAAGCATGTGAACACAGGAGGACCAAGCAAGGAACTGAAGCCACAGACCTCCTATATATATGAGCTAGGCATCCAGCTCCTCCCAGTGGGAAGGAGAACCCGCAGGGTGGGAGGCTACAAGAAACCCAGAAACCAAGATGGCCGCCAGCACATGTCAAACGAAGGAGAACAGTAAGAAGGTAAGACCATGACAGCAATAAGGTCTACATTGGCCATACAAAAAGACAATTGAAGAAAAGTGTGGGAGAACATGTATACAATATTCAATAAAAGTTTGAGGGACACTCACGGCCAGTGTTCCCTCTAAGCCTTGGCCGCTGCTGAGCGCGGTCGACTTAGAGATGGGCAATGCTTAGTCAAAGGTGGGCGATAGGACAGGCAAACAAGAAGGGGCAGTATTATAGTAGTTATATTACTGCACATAGGAGCAGAATTATAGTAGTTATATCCTTGTACATAGGAGCAGTATTATAGTAGTTATATTCTTGTACATAGGAGGCGGTATTATAGTAGTTATATTCTTGTACATAGAGGCAGTATTATATAAGTAACAATTATTATTTTGCACTTGGTTATATGATGGTGAACATAAAATATGCCTTTGTCCTTCATTGAGTGAATAGTTTCTTTAACACTATAAAGACATCATTGTGGTCTCATTTGAACTTTTACTTTTCTTTGCTGCAGCTTCTTCTGTATTGCAGAAGAAGAAGGTGCTGCACAGCCAGGCTGCAACCTATGTGGTATGTGCTGTGGAGATTGCCTACTGTACCCTACATAGTGGTAAGGTCGTGCTTTCTCCCTCCAGCTACATACCATGCTGAGGGCAGAGTGAGGCACTGGGATATGAAGGGAATGGTAATGTTGTGTGGGAGACATGCAGTGAAAGCCTGAAACCCTCCTCACTTTGCAAACATAAAATTATACATTTCTCATTCAAAGGGCTGTGCAGTGTCCTGTTCAACTAAATGTAACATGAAGCTCTGTAATTACCCTGCACTCTGCTCCCGCCTGATCTATGGGAACACTCAGGGAGATTTTAATGTCTTCACTTTGCAGGCGGCGTCTTACCCTGTCCCTGACACAGCAGGGTAAAACCACTTTAGCCTCCCTCAGGTTAAAAGACAGCTCCACCTCCACATTACCTTGCCCTGCTGCTTCGTGCTGCTCAGTCCTCCTCTCCTCTTCCGGTCAGAAAAAGAAGGAGGAGCTGCAGCAGTAGCGCAGAAATATGTGGAGGCGGCGCCGCACACTGAACGTATTGCTGAAGAAGTCATCATCATCATGACTGCAGGTGGCGCTGAGCGGACATTATAAAGTGGTGAGCGGGGGCACAATAATTGATGCGCGGCCGCGCACCCGCGCACCTTAGAGGGAACACTGCTCACGGCACTACAAAGAAAAACATGATGGGAAATTTACTGGGTCAATTTTCTGTGAGATAGAGGTGGTGAGGCCAAATAAAAGGGTAGGTGATTTTATTAAAAACATTTCCAGAATAGAAACCAAATGGATTTTTAACATGAATACATTGGCACCTGCGGGTTTAAATTCTGAAATAGAACTATTTGCGTTTGAATAGTGCAGTATAGATATATTTAGAGAGAGGGGCCTGGATGTATTTCTGGAGCGTAACAATATTACAGGCTATAGCTACTAGAGAGGGGTCGTTGATCCAGGGAGTTATTCTGATTGCCTGATTGGAGTCGGGAAGGAATTTTTATTCCCCTAAAGTGAGGAAAATTGGCTTCTACCTCACAGGGGTTTTTTGCCTTCCTCTGGATCAACTTGCAGGATGACAGGCCGAACTGGATGGACAAATGTCTTTTTTCGGCCTTATGTACTATGTTACTATGTTACTAGAATATGCCTGGATAAGTATCAGAACATATTACAAGAGGGGAAGTAAAGAGTTAAAGTGTGGCCATTCAGAGAAAGTGCATATATACAAGGAATCCAGCAGCACTATCGTATTCCATTTCCCTGACGAAGGATAGCATACTGTGGCTTATATGTCTACTTTTTAAAAAAAAATTGGGGATTTACACAATAAAATTGTTTTTGAAAAAAAATATGTTTTTGTGTTTCCATTTTCTGAAAGCCATATTTTTTTTTATTTTTGGGGCGATTGTCTTAGGTAGGGTGTCATTTTTTTGCTGGAAGAGATGATGGTTTGATTGGTACCATTTTGGGGCACATATGAATTTTTAATTGCTTTTTGTGATGTAAAATGGCTTTTTTGGAACATTTTTTATTAAAATTTTTGCGATGTTCCCCAGAAGGGTTGGATCACATACTATTTTTATAGAGCAGGTTGTTACTGACACAGCAATTACTAATATGTGCATTTTTTTTATTTTATTTTACACAATAAAAGCATTTTTGAAAAAAAAATCACTTATTTTGTGTTTTCCATTTTCTGAAAGCCTTTTATTTTAATATTTTGGGGCGATTGTCTTAGGTAGAGTCTCATTTTTTACAGGATGAGATGATGGTTTGATTGGTACCATTATGGGGCACATATGACTTTTTGATTGCTTGGTATTACACTTTTTGTGTTACAAGGTGATAAAAAATAGATTTTTGGCACATTTTTTATTTTGTTTTTTATGGTGTTCAACATATGGGTTGGATCACATGCTATTTTTATAGAGCAGGTAGTTACGGACATGACAATACCTAATGTGCATTTCTTTAACTTTATTTTATTCAATAATATTTTGTTTGGGAAAAAAATCATGTTTTTGTGTTTCCATTTTCTGAAAGCCATATTTTTTTTTGTATGATTGGCTTATGTAGGGGCTCATTTTCTGTGGCATGAGGTCACAGGTTGATTGGTGCTAATTATGCGGTGGGTAAAATTGCAATTCCATCATATATTTTTTTTATGGTGTTTACCATGTGGAAAAAGTAAATGATCCTTTTTATAGTTTAGGTCCTTATGGACGCGGTGATACCAAACATGTTTAGTGAAGAGTTAATTGCGGTGGATCGCAGCACGCAGTCATAGAGGCCGTGGGCTGGTTATGGGATATGGCCGGCACACGCAGGCTACGTTTGTATTCAAGCATTAACTATATTCATTGGTGGCGCAGTATCCACAGTCCCTCCCTTCTACTCCTTTCTATTCTTATTCGTGACCAGCGGCAGCCACACACAGTGGGGAGGGAGGGACTCCCTCCTTCTCCACTGACTGTGCCGGCTCATAACATGGTGCCCATCATAAGCTTATGGCCCCAATATGCCCCCAGTAGTTATTGCCCTAGTATTTCCCCAGTAGTTATTGCCACTACACCCCAGTAGTTATTTCTCCAATATTTCCCCAGTAGTTATTGTCCCAGTGTGTCCCCAGTGGTAGTGAAAAAAAATATCAAAATATTCACCAGACTCCAACCATCTGCAATGCAGGCCACACACTTTACCAGCCTGTGCCCTTATGCCAGTGCAGGCGGTCATGATGAAATCATTATGGGGCAAAGATGACATCACATCAAGACCATCTGCACCACCCTAAAGGTCTCATAGGCTTCAGGCCTAGTGGCTAGTGGCCCATGAGAGTAAATGGTGGGGATGGGAGCCTTTGGCTCCTGTTCCCCACTGCAATATTCAATCACAAGAAACTGGGCAAAAGATCCAGGATTTTTGCCAAGGAATATTGATGGGCATTTTGGGGGGCCCCAGACAGCCACCCAAAAAGCCGCTATTGTAATTCACTATTGCTAAAGGGTGTGATGTTCTCAAAGAAGTGATCTTTTGGAGCGGTATCACTGTATTTTAATTAGCGGTATATCTATTTCCAGATAAATTAGAGGAAAGAAATTTGGAATCACTCAATGCTGAAAAAGAAATATGGAATCACCTAGTAATTTCTATTTGTAAAACAGATACAGGCAAACATATAAAATTTTGTCTACAGTTAAAAGGGAGGGCTTGTAGACCTTACCGAGGTGTTTGACTTGGCTAGTTCAAAGAAAACTGCCCCCAACAAGAGAGTTATCAATTGAACTTGAAGCAATTGAATGGAATAAAAAACTATGCTAATGTGTAGTATGGCAAACAATTTTTACTTTGTCAGTTATGTGTAAAATGATGTGCAAGTATAAAAAAATGGGCAGCTTATAGGAAAATTATATATATAGACCAAAGAAAGAGGTCAGTCTTTCAGGGTGGAAAAATCATAGTAATATGCTTTGAAAATACAAAATGCACAACAAAATCCATGAAAAACAAAATGGGCGAACACAAATCAATGTTTGTGACAAAGCTGCAAGAAATCTGCTGCATAAAATTTCATGATTTTCCTATTCCATGACGTAAAGTCATGATTTTATTAAAGACACGGAGGCGACTATTGCTTTAACTCTCTTTACTGTTACCATAGCAGCAAAGAATGAACATGTCAGTCACAAGAAAAAACCATAGCAACCGACTCCTCCCCACCATCCCAGTATATAATGGCTCCACACTCTGGGATCATCCTCTTTCTTTGAACAGCTACTCCGAACTGCAGAACTCTCCGAAAACTGGTCATCCCGGACCAGAACCGACACTCTTGACAACGAAGAAACCAAAGTCTTCAACAGAAGGAAAAACGCCCTTCGATGGTGTAACAAAACAGGCACCTCACTCCGAATCGGAACTGTAGAGAAACTGACATCTCAGCCTGTAAAATGAAAATAAATCCGAGATAGAATCACAAGGCAATGGAATGCATAATAAATACATAAATTCCAAATCAGATGTATAGCACAAGGATAAAGGCATGAACAAAGAGAAATGGAATCACAAACCCACAGTATAGATAACCCAAGCAAGGGCGGGAAGGGTGGGCAATACTCACCTCCGTGTCTTTAATAAAATCATGACTTTACGTCATGGAATAGGAAAATCATGAAATTTTATCACAAGACACGGAGGCTCCTATTGCAAGTTCAAAGCTGAGAAACTACAGAATTAAAAGCATGCGTCGTAGGACGAAAATAAAATTCACGAAAAGTGGACACCCTGGACCAATCCGCCAAACGCATAACATCCTCCAGACGGGCCCCTGAGACCGACATGGAAGTAGCGGAAGCACTGCGGACAGAATGAGCCGTAAAAATATTAGTGTCAATACCTGCCTGACTCAGAATCTCTTTAACTCAGCGAGACAGGGTCACACTGGAGACGGGAGCATAGGGTCTCCGAAAAGAGATAAACAAATGAGGGGAACGTCGGGGCACGCAGGGTCGCAGTACGGGATTCATACGCCTGTAAGCATGCAACTGGACAAAGTTGCGGGGACTGCCGGAAAGAAGGGTAAGAGACTGAGCGAATGCCCGTCTTAGTACGTCTGGAAATGTTAAATTGGACACCTTCCGGAGTAAACGACCGCGCATCGTAGTCCAGGGCCCGGACGTCCGAGACCCTCTTACAAGAAATGAGGCAGAATAACGTTACCAACTTCGCCGATAACTGGCGCAGGGACAACTGGTCATTAGAGGACCAAGAAGATAAAAAGTTCAACACCAACCCCATCCCAAGTCGCAGAGAAACGAGGTCTGGGGGGTCGAGACAGACGAGAGCCTTTAAGCAAGCGACACACCAGAGGATGCTGACCAGCAGGGCAACCCTCAAAACCCTCGTGCCTAGAGGATATCGCTGACCTGTAAAGGTTAATTGTACGATAGGCCTTACCCAAATCATACAAAGAAGACAAAAATGACAAGACCGAAATTACAGGGGCTCGAAGCATCCCAGGCGGCTCGATAAGCCTGTCTGGTTCCGGGAGCCCATACGTTTTCCAATAAGAAAACAGTTGTGTTCGAAACTCCAGACAACGAGCCGGAACACCCGAGATCTTGCAAGCGGGAATGCGAAGCAAACCTGCTCGTATGAGGGGATGGGACTCCCCCGTCGGGTCCTGCAGTAGAGAGGGGAAGTCCGGAAGGAGGAGTGGGAACTCCACCAACAGATCCAGGACTAGAGGGAACCAAGGTTGCGACCGCCACAGAGGTATGACCAAGACAAGCTCCGCTGCTTGGTGCTGAACCTGAAGGAGAACCCGAGGGATCAGAGCAAATGGGGGAAAAGCGTACATCAACGCTCCCCCCTATTGTTGCAGGAAAGCGTCCACCGCCTCTGCCAGAGGATCCGGCCGCCAGCTGAAGAATCTGGGCAGCTGGGCGTTCAAACGGTTCGCGAACAAATCCACCAAAGGAGGACCCCATCGAGATGACAAAGTTAGGAATACCCTCTCGTCTAGCTTCCAATCGCTGGAATCCGATATGTAACATGAATTCCAGCCCGCCAACACATTGTGGAGGCCGGGAAGATGCTCCGCTACCACCACTATACCCTTGGCGAGACAGAACTCCCAAAAGTCCTGCACCAGGTAGGTCAGAACCGAAGAACGTGTTCCGCTCATCCCGTTGACGTATCGGACCGCGGAAATTTTGTCCATCCGCAGTCTGATACAGGTCGTGACCGTGCCATTGGTGAAACTTCGAATCGCCAAAGACCCTGCCAACAACTCCAGGCCATTGATATGGAGACGAGACTCCTCGGGGGACCAGGGGCCTCCTGTGGATACCCCATTGCAATGCGCTCCCCAGCCGCGCAAGCTGGCGTCCGACTCTATGATCAAGTCCGGCAGTGGACCGAATAAGGCCTTGCCATTCCAGACCGACAGGTTCTGGATCCACCACCGTAGTTCGTCCCTCGTCTCTCTGTCCAGAGTGACCATGTCCGAATACGTGGCCCCAGCCCGGAGATGGGCAATCTTGAGCCTCTGGAGGGCCCGGTAGTGTAAGGGAGCCGGGAATATGGCCTGGATAGACGATGCCAGAAGACCTATTAGACGCGCCAAGTGTCGCAGCGACAACTGTGGCCGAAGCAGTGCATGGCACAATTCTTTGCGATGCGACCGGACCTTGGACAAAGATAGATGAAGGGTCAGGGATGAGGAGTCTATTCTGAAACCCAGGAACTCCATCGACATTGATGGCGTGAGACAAGACTTCTCTTGGTTTATGATAAAACCTAACCCGGAGAGGAGATCGGTGGACATGGTAAGGTGTCTGCGGAGAAGGGACGGACTTTGCGCCATGATAAGAATATCGTCCAGATAAATTATCATGCATACCCCTCTGCTGTGGAGCCAAGTCACCACGGGTTTCATCACCTTGGTGAAGCACCAAGGGGCGGACGAGAGGCCAAAAGGTAGGCAAGTGAAACGCCATATCTGGTCTCCCTAAAGAAAACGAAGCAGATCCCTGGAGGCGGGAGCCACCGGGACCGTGAGATACGCATCCTTGAGGTCTAGTTTGACCATCCAGTCGCCTGCGAGGAGCATGTCCCTCAAAAGATGGATGCCCTTCTCCTTGAAGTGGCGATATTGTACTAGTGAGTTGAGGGATTTCAAATTGATAACTGGGCGCATCTGACCACCCTTTTTCTGCACCAGAAACATATTGCTGATCACACCGGTGGTGTGAGGTGTGGTGCGCTCTATCGCCTGTTTGTGGACTAAGTCCCTCAGTTCCCTGTGTAAGTGTTGCCAAAGCGATCCGGTCAAGTGTATGGGGTGGTGAACGGGTAAAAGGTCTGGGGAGGCTACCAAGTCTATTGTGAAACCCCTGACGGTGTCCAGCACCCACCGGTCTGAGGTGATCTCAGACCAGGCATGGAAAAGGAGACGGAGTCTGCCCCCGACACAACCTGTTGAAGAATACAATGGTAGAACGGAATGGGGACTTACCAACTGGTCCTCGAAAGGATCCTGAAGCGAGGATCTGTAATTGAAGGAGCCTCTCCCCGTGCCGCGGGGATGGAAATCAGACCGGCCGGACAGATTGGAGAAACGGGTGTTAAAAACTTTTCTCATTGAAGTTTGAGCCTTGTCCAGAGCCGTGAAAGCCCTGACGTATCTGCCCAACTCCTTTATAAAGGAATTTCCAAATAGAAGACCCTGGGCATTCTTGCCCGCTTCAGATAAAGCAAGGTTGGAGAGTTTTGGCTCCACCTTCATCAAAATGGCTTTTCGCCTTTCTATGGCCAAGGAGGTATTAACATTGCCAGTAATACAAATGGCCCTCTGGATCCATCCCCCCAATTCAATGGGGTCTACAGATCTACCCTCTGCCTTGGCGGACTCCGCCTTGTCAAAAATTCTGGCAAGAGGGCCCGTGATGTCCAGGAGCTTATCCTGAACGGCCTGCAGAGCCGCATCCAGCCCTTTCTTGGGGTTGAACCTCGTTTTTGACAGGAACTGGACCATCTTCGGGTCCACCGTAGGTGTCTCACACACCTTGTTGGGGATTAGAGGGTGAGGGCACTCAGCTCTCAACTTGTTGCGGGACTCCTTACATAAGGGGGTGCGGATTTTTTAGTCCAAATACTGCGCCACGTGAGTGGCAGGGAGCCATTCCGCTGAGCGGGGGAGATGGAGCTCATCAGGATTAAATAAAGGATCGCCCAGGGGATCAATCAGAAGGTCGTCTCTCACAGACTGACTCCCTTGCATAGCAGCCGCAGCTGTTGCTGGTACGGGATCAGGCAATAAATCTAGAGGATCAACCGCCACATCCTCGAGCTCCTCAATTGAGTCATAGTGTGACTCGTTCTGTGCCTCCTCAATAGATTCCTTATCTGAATCTGATAATGGCTCAGGCAAGGTCCTGGCCGTTTTCCACGCGCGAGACCGTTCTGCCTGTCGCGGGCAGGCTTTTTTATGCGAGACAACCGCGTGATCATGTGATGGATTCCCATCGATCATAGGGGCTCTGGAGGCTGATGGCATGTTAAGGTCCGTTCCTGGGTTCTGAATGGACCTGGCGGGCTGAGAACATAGGGCCTGGGAGATAGATTGCGAAAGTGCTGAGGACATGGAGCCCATCGCAGCCATAATCGCATTAGAAATAGATTGCTGCAGCGCAGCGTTCTGCACCTCATGTGAGGAATCCTCTATATGGCTGATTACAGCAGAGGGGCTAATGGAGGCAGCGGGGTCACCCTGTCTAGGGGTAGAAGAGGCACTACGGCGAGACATATTGAAGGATGGCAGGAGTAATTCACCCCAGACCACCAAGGACCGCACAGTAGGAAGACCTGGAAGGAAAGAGAAAACTAATGAGGGTCTGAGAAGAAAAGAAAGAAAGAAAGCGACGGTGAGCGTCAGGAGAACCTACTCACCGAGAGTACCGGCGCAGAGGACCCAGGGACAAGCGCGGTGCGGGCGCGAAACTCAGGAGAAAGGTGCCGAGATCCCGCGAGATCTCGGCGAAACGCCACAAGAGGAAGCCTGAAATCCCGCGAGAACGCTGGAGAGAGCAAGCAGGGCGTCCCAAGATGGTGGCCGAAATCTCGTGAATCGCGAGAACTCGGCCGGGAAAGAGCAGGCGCCGGGAATGGAGGGGACTGTCCAGCAGAGAAACCGGAGCGAGCGGTAAGAGTTATAAGGAAAAACCGAAACAGACAGAGGCACAGATAGGCGCTAAACTAGGCAGTTTGGTAGAAAACAGGGGCAGCAACTACCAAATCATAAATGAGCGTTAGCCTAATACCGAAAGGCAACGGGGCACTTGGAAAAACAAATACCAGGGAGTAAACCCTGAGTGGGGAGAAAAAACTGCAAAACCAATGACCCTAACACATATAATAGCACAAGGATACTTATCTGCCATGGCAGCAGCAAAGAAAGAGGATGATCCCAGAGTGTGGAGCCATTATATACTGGGATGGTGGGGAGGAGTCGGTTACTATGTTTTTTTCTTGTGACTGCTATAGTAACAGTAAAGAGAGTTAAAGCAATAGGAGCCTCCGTGTCTTGTGATAAAATTTGATTTCCATATAAAGAAGCCAATATTGCTAAGCTAATTTGTGAAATACTGTGAGAAAGTTGGAACCTGCTTGAATGTAGAATATTGATGATCATTTGTGAAGTCCATCACTCATAGAATTCAGGCCACCCAAAAAGTCTAGGAGGCACAACAAAGTACAAAGTATTTTAATTTGTTTGAGGGATTTCTCGGTGTCAGAATGCTTAGCAAACATTGTTTTGTGTCATGTCTGATATTTGTGTATTTGCTATAAAGTAATCAAGCTGGGTGAACATCACTGGTGATTTCATAATGTTTATACAGTGTTCATTTAGGACATGGTCAGGTCACATATCACAGTCAAGTATCAGAATAATGTCAGTGTGAGGCAAAATACTCATCCCGATACCTGACCCTGAAACCGGATTCTGACCCTGACACCTGACCCTGAAACCTAACCTTGACACCTGAGTGACTTTGATATTTGACTCTGACATCTGAGTTTGACTTTGATGTTTTACGTTCTTCATAGGTTCGGGTCAAAGCCAGAATGAGTTATAGATATACTGTGCATTTGTATGCTAAATCACACAGCCAAAGAAAGTCCAAAGCTGAGCTTATAGCTATGTGTTTGAAATGCTATAGGCTAATCTCTCACAAAGGTAACTGAATCTATAGCTCAGTGGTTAGGTAGCCTGGTTTGTAAACTGAAGTTTTTTGGTTTTAAGACCCAGAAGAACAACTTAACCTTTTTAAACCCTAGATAAGACACAAATACAAGTGATGTGTGACTTTGATGTCTGACTTTCTTCACTGGTCAACGTCACAATGACTTTTAGGTTCAATGTATTTTTGGTATGCTGAATCACATTGATGAAGAAAATCGCCAACTGCTGTTATGTAAGCCTATAGCATATAATGGTAAGGCAGTTGCTTCACATGCAGTGGTCTTGAGTTCAAATCAAAACCCTTTTCAATCCGTAAAAAAAGCTAATGTTCTTAAACCCTAGATAAGATACAAATTCAAGCGATGTCTGAGCGTCAGCCTCACAATGACTTTTAGGTTTACTGTATTTTTGTATGCTTAATCGACTGAAATGAAAAAAATCCCAACTTGTTTTAAGCTGATCCTATAGTTTAATGGTTAGGCTACTGGTTTGTAAACTGAAGCTTTTGGGTTCAAGACCAATAGAAACCATAAAAAAATAGCATTTTAAGATTTTAGATAACAGACAAATCAAAAAGATGTGTGACTTTCCTCACTGTCACAAATATTTATTTGTCACAAATATTTAGACAGCACTCCTTTTTTTTAGTGATAATTAAATGATTTTATTTCATGTTATTTCAGCCGGAATAGGTGGGTTTTTTTGTCAGTTGCAACGTTTCAGGTGTAATAATCGCCCTTCATCAGGCACTCTGAGGACCACACTAAGTATACAGCCGGCGCTGTATACTTAGTGTGGTCCTCAGAGTGCCTGATGAAGGGCGATTATTACGCCTGAAACGTTGCAACTGACAAAAAAAACCACCTATTCCGGCTGAAATAACATGAAATAAAATCATTTAATTATCACTAAAAAAAAGGAGTGCTGTCTAAATATTTGTGACACTTACAAGTTCTGGAGGTGGAGCCTTAGAACGCTACCCGGACGTGCACCCACTCCTGCCATTCTATGAACAGAGTGCTGTGGCCAATTTTGTTGTAAATGACTTTCCTCACTGGTCAGTGTCAGAATGACTTTTAGGGTAACTGTATTTGTGTGCTGAATGACAGAGAAAATCACAAACTAGACTTAGGTGCAAGGGTTCAGAGCCCATTAGGGATCTTAAAAAGCAAGTTAATATTTTTAATCCACTGCAAATGCACTCTAAAGTAAGTGAAACTGTTATTGCACCCTAAAGTAAGTGAAGCTCGTATTGCACTCTAAAGTAAATTACCTATTATTGCACCCTAAAGTAAGTGAACACCCTATTGCAATTTTGACAAAAGTAAACCCACTTTGCACTCTAAAGTATTCGAACTGCTAATGCACCCTAAAGTAAGTGAACCCACTTTACACCTTTAAGTACAGTAAACAAACCTCTTTTTGCATCCTAAAGTAAAAGAATACCCTATTGCGATTAAAATAAGTGAACCTTACACCCTTTAATGAAGCTCTTTTTGCATCCTCAAGTAAGTAAGTGGGTTTACTTACACTAAATTGCAATAGGAGGTTCACTTACTTTGGGTTGCAAAAAGGTTCACTTCCTTTAGAGTGCAATAAGGGATTCACTTACCTTAGGGTGCGAAAAGGGATTCACTTAATTTAGGGTGCATTTGGCATACAAAATTACCAGGGGCGTAGCTTAAGGCTCATGGGCCCTGGTGCAAGAGTCCAGTTTGGCCCCCCCTGTCCTCGGTGCTTTTTGGCCAGGGGCAAGGAAGCACACAGCCTTTGTGCTGCTTGAGCCCCTCCCCCTCCTTGACTTTGGCTGTGTGATTTAGCATACAAATACATAGTATAAGTATAAGAATAACTCATACTGACTTTGACCCTGATCTATGAAGAAAGTAAAACTTCAAAGTCAGTCCCAGATGTCAGAATCAAATATCAAAGTCAGAGTCAGGTGTCAGGTCAGGTTTTGGGGTGAGTATTTTGCTTCACATTGACATTATTCTGATACTTGTCTAAGATATCTATGTCGTTAAATGAATAACCCAGAACAAATATACACTCTGCTAACTCAAACAGAACTACAAAGTAACATCTTTCTATACAAAACTATTGCTCAATTGTTTCCAACAGTCAAAATACGATAAGAATGCACTTAAAAGCTTTTGTTTCAACATTAGTCAGTGATGCATTGATGATCAGCCAATAACTGAAACTGAAACCCTTGGCCTCTAGTAATTAAAAACTACATATTTCTGTACAATTGCAGGGTGAAAAATGTCAAATGATACCATGATATACATGGCAGGTCAATGTTCTCCAGAGTGGGAGCTTCTCTTTCTTATTGGCTGTCTTGGCAGCGCCATGCCTGCCCCTGATAGGTGGATGACAGTGGGCATGGACGGCGCATCACTCACCCTGCTGTGGCTCGGCAGTTGAGTCCCGCTGGCCCTCTGCTGCCTTTCAGCAGCAGTCCTGGCTGCAGTAGCTATGTGTTTTCCATGGCTGCTAGGCTTCTCACCTGGTCCCACAGGGTACACACACCCTTTCTGGCATTTAAAGGGCCAGTTCACTTGCAGACCAATTTGCACCAGTCTCAGCCTGCTAGTTCCTGTTCTGTTTGTCTGCCAGTGTACTGAACTCTGACAATGACCCTCCACTGCCCGACTTGCACTCTGCATGATTACTGTATTGACGCCTTGCTGCCTTCCCTGACCTTGGACTTGTTTCATGGATTCATACATACTCTGTCTTCCCTGACTTCAGCCTGTCCCTGACTATGATTCTCCCTGACCTCTTGGTGCCACGCAGTGGTGTCTCTGACCCCATGGGTTAACCTTCAGCCACACAGTGACTATATCAAGATGTAGCAGCCTGGTGGCTTCCCTGCAGCAAAGACAAGATTATTGGATAGGGGTTAAGGGGTGAAAACCAGGGGACTGCCAGGATAACACCCTTAGGATTAGCCCTTTGCCACATCTGTTGGTAAACACAGTGGTTCCACACCCATTTGTCTTAAGACCAATAAAGCAATCTTCTCTTATTAAGAGTTATGACCAATCTTAGAATTATGGGTATTCCAGAGGTTCAGTGGTAAGCACTGTAGCCTTGTAATGCTTGGGGTTCAAACCGACTAAGGGCAACATCTGCATGAAGTTTATATATTCTCCCTGAGTTTCTTCTGGCGCTCTGGTTTTCTCTCATACTCCAAAGCATACAGAAAGATTCATTTAGATTTAGACTGTGAGCCTCAATGGGATTAGGGACTGATGTGAGTGATGACAATGGAATATGTTAGCATAATATAAATTAATTAAAAATGAATTTAGTCCTAGCAAATCAAAATTATGACTATTATTTCACAAATTTGTATCCAAGAATTTGTATTTATCTTACTCAATATGGCAAGTTATTGCAGCCAAAATCAGCTCCAAATAGAACTGTCTTCTGCGATACTTTTTTGGCCCATTATTATGTCAGAGAAATAGAGAATATTTTTTGGGTTATCTGACAAATAATATTTCTCTCTTTATTGTAATACATATTTTCTTCCACAGATACTTTGAAAAGAAATATGATGCTGTATGTTCCTTCTATAACAAACATAAAGCCACAATTAAACACGTGATCTATGGGATTTTATTGGCAGGTAAGAATGAGCTGGCTCACTGCAAGTTCTAAGGCCTTTTTCTTACCAGAGAAGTTTTTACTCAGTGTTCACTATCTTGTTAAAAGTGCTTTCTGGGATTTTAATATTCATTGCCAATCCTCAGGATAAGCCATCAATATCTGATTGGCAGGGGTCCAACACCCAGCACCCACACTAATTAGCTGTTCTGCAGTAGCTCCGGTGCTGACCACTGAACTGCACAGCTCTGTCCATTGTGTAGAGGACAGGGATGGGAAATGCAGTGCTAGATGTAGGCTTTGGACCACCACTGATCAGATATCCTGTGGAGCCCAAGTGAGAAATACAAACTACAAACTACAGTGTTACTAAATGCATTAGTTCCATCTGAACCCACACCAGTAAAGCCATCAGGAAGCACAGACTATATTATACTGACCACCCCATTGACACCTTTCTTGATAGGTCTTAATTCATGTCTGTGGAGATCACAGATAGCACACCTATCCATTGATTTTAATGAGTTTATGTACACCATTTTCCCATGGACTTAAAACAGGCATGAGTGTGTGAGTCATTCAGGTGATCTGGCACAAACAGCATGATGGGTGTACCGTTTTACATACAGTGTATTATTTCTGTTGGCCCTCTGATCCAGAGTTTAGGGAAAGGGGGCATTCTTTGATTTCTATTACATCTACTGAGTGAGTGCTAATAAATTCTTTCCACAAATTCATTAATAAGGGAGCTTTGTCTGGTGACATATGAATTGTCTATCTAGAAGGAGATATTTATGTTCACACTGAACATTTATGGTCCATATGATGAACGGGTCCATAGACCTCTTCTGAACTGATATGTTTATAGACAACATATGCAATTGTATGCTGTACAGTCACATACATTGGGGATTTATGTTAAAGGGAACCTGTCATCCGAACCTGCATATTGAGCTATTTACATGTTTATACTGGTCAAGCTGCCAAGTTTCAGAAACTGGTCTTGTTGGAATACTCAGACATGGTGTTTTTGAGAAAAATCATGTTCTAAAAAGTCATGAAAAAGGCTCTAGTGGAGTCACTGAATAACATTTGCTCTCCTGCCCACCTGCCCGCTGTTACATTTTGCCCATTGATTCCTGCATATCAGCACCTGGCTGTCGTGCAGGAGCAGAAGCACTCTTTCGGCCACTGGGATCCTGACATGAGCAGAGAGTGGAGGTGTATACATCTTGGCTTCAAGTTCTCACTGCACATTGCAATTATTATTCTGTGTAATAATGTCCTTATATTATCCCTTCAGGAAACATTCAGAGTGGGGAAATGCGTTGGGTTCTTCGGTAGGGTCCCCTTTGTGTCCTGCGACCAGGGTACAGTATCACACCTACACTTTGCTGGCTGATAGTCAGAGGAACCACCCGAGAGGGATTTTTTCTTTTTGACCTTCGGGCCAATTTTATGGTTTTTTTTTCTTTGATTTTCACATCTTTGTTTTGGGTTAGGAAGAATAAATCTCATTATTTTCTTTATTGGATTTGTCCTGTACCTGGCATTCTGTAGAAGTTTGTATTTTAGCAACTTGCAGTCATTTTGGTTCATAGGTATAAGAGGTGTATGTTTATTTTACCCTGCAGAAAAAGGATCTATTCACATGATTAAATTATTCACTGATTACATCCTTTACAAGTGTCAACATATTTTCTTCAAGGTTTCTTTGCGATGGTGATCGCAGCCTGTGCTTTGAACTTCAAAAGGGCACTCGCTCTCTTTGTTTTAACGCTGCTGGTCATCTTTTTTGTCTGCTGGGATTTATTTATGGACAGATATGAAGGGAAAATTGTCAAATTCTTCTCCCCTGCTGGTTTGTTCTTAAAAAAACAATGGTTTTGGTTGAAATGGTAAGTGTTTTTCAATAGTTGAATACAATGTATGCTTTACATGAATTCTTTTGAGTGTCTCTACTGGCCAGGCCATCTTCACTTTTCTCTAGAGATTGTAATAATGATGATGATCTTTATTTATATAGCACCAGATATGCAAATCAAAGGGTACATGTACACACCAAATCAGATTTTACCAAACAACCAATTTTAACAAACTAAATACCCATCTAAACAAGAGGAGTGAGAGCCCTGCTTTTGAGAGCTTACAATCTATGAGAAGGCAGGGTGGCACAAAAGGTAAAAAGTGCCATTTAAAACCGTATGAACCAGTCACTAGCCAGTATCTGCACTGCTTCTGAGTGCATGGGGTTGGATGGATACTGTTGGATGATGGATCAGGATCTGATGAATAATATTACAGTGGGGGGTGAATGGAAAATAAATAAATTAGAGAAAGGTCACCCTAAAAACATGTTCTTTTAGGGAGACTCTCAAACTGTTAGTGCTAGGAATTAACCTGATTGTCTGGGGTAGTGCATTCCAGAGAACTGGTGCAGCTCAAGACAAGTCTTGATGACTAAATTGAAAGTTTGGATCATGCAGGATGTTAGTGATAGATCATTAGCAGAATGGTCAATGTGAGTAGGGTGGTAGACAGAGATGAGTGAGAAGATATAGGGTTGCAGTACTTTGGAGACCTTTGTGGTTGAAAGTGAGAGGTTTAAATTAAATTCTATGATGTATAGATAAAACTGTGCAACGGCTGGAACAGGTTGGAGGCATCGGGGTAGTAGTAGGCCAGATAAATAAGCCTGGCTTCTGCATTCGGGATAGATTGGAGAGGGGCGGGGAGTTTAGTGATGAGAAGACTTATTAGTAATCAGTTACCGAAACCAAGACAAGAATGAATCAGGGCAACAATGAGTTTTTGTGATTTCCACAGTAAGAAAAGGGCAGAGGTGTTTTTGAGGTGCAGGTAGTATGAGGAAGAAAGTGTTAGAATACAGAGGGTAAAGAAAGATCAGCATCAAACATAACCCCAAGACAGTGGGTGTGCCCCTAGGAATTATGATAGTAACACATACCAAGAAGGAAATATCAGGTTTAAAAATTGCCATCTTCCCATTATTTAAGAATTGAAACATTTGGGAACAGCTCACCCATTAGTAGAATCATTTCAAAACAGCCCCTCCATGTAGGGATTCTGGTTGATGCACGGATTACTCAGGGGTGCAAAGGTCGACCAAATTCTCCACAGATTAGGTTTGTAGAAGTCCAGCATCATTAATGAATACTTAAATATTTTATTTCTCCATCTACAACAGTAAGAGTCATCGAAATGCGTAAACTGTTACTGTTAATTTTTAATTTGGATTTCTATAAATCTAATATATAGAGTATTCTCCATTATTTAGATATCCATTTAGTAAATGTATTTTACAGAATTTTACATTTAAAAGTTTTATGCCATGATTGATGTAAAAAATGCAAATGAGACATAATATAGTACATGACAATCTATTTCTAACAAAGCTAGAACCAGCCCTGAATCTTACATGGATCCAGAGATTGATTCATTTGTTCTGCTAGAATTAATTCAGACTGGCAGCTCGGAGTGGGGAGGGGGGGGGGGGGGTCCTTTCTGTTTTAGATCTTTCCCTGTAACTGCCACAGCTTCTAACAGAATTGAACATTTGAGGTGGATGGAGAAATAAGGAAAAGAACAAACAACAGGTGGCGATATAAGATACACTATATTGAATTGCTCAGTGGATTTACTAAATGTTTTAATTACATGCAAATACTAAAGTATTCAGATCTAGGTGCTGATTTGAAAAATGTTGAATATTTTTTGTGGGACAACCCCTTTGACTATGCCAGATATTTAGGTGGGGGAGGCGGGAGAGTTGGTGCTATGTAGAATATCCTAAAATACATGAAATAAGTAAAGTTTATAAAGCTGGTTACAATTTAGTGTCCTTGTCTATGGAGAGTTCACGGTTTATTTTGTTTGATATTATGTAATAAACTTGGCTCCACCTAAAGATACTGTGATGTCTTATTGGGTGTTCCCTATGTAATAAACCAATTAGGTCTCCTATTAGAATACTGGGGCAGATTAATCAATGTTGATACTCTGTTTTCAGCATGATCGCCAAACATATTTATTCCTCAATAGATGGTTAATATGGTGAATGATACAAAGTTAATGTAACTACATAATAGCTTACTGCAGAACACCAGTGTGCTTTATCTTCTCATTCCAAAATGCTCTATACATTCTACATTGTTAAACACATCAATAGATGAGGGCCTGAATGCTACATTTATATTGTACTTTATTATGTAGGAATACATTCACATAGACTGTTTTGATTTCTCTATTACATTTATACTTTCTACTTTTACACTTATTATGATGCGCTTTCTCCATAGGGTAGTTTGGCTAAGCCTTATTGCAGCAGTGATATTATGGCTTATTTTTGACACAGCAAAAATGGGAGGCAATCAGCTCATTTCTTTTGGTGGCCTTGTAATGTATGTTCTCCTGATGCTAATCTTCTCTAAACATCCAACTAAGGTATAGAAATCACATTTAGCCATTTTACAGTTTTTTATTTATTATTAATTGTTTTACTATGGCAGTATTAGTTACATCTCTTCAGAATGCTATAATACAGTGTAGCTTATATATTACCAATTCTGAATGTAAATAAATACATAATAAATGAACCCAGAAATAATTTATAATGAACTTGAGGTGTTTATATATATATTATCTTCATACAACCCTATACACACACACACACACACATATATATATATATATATATATATATATATACACACACACAGGACTGTTTGAATATTAAATATGAAATCTATTACATAGATTGCATGAGTGAAGATGAAAAGTGATGAATATGATATATGATGAATGGAATATATAGTGAGAATAACTTGATAAAAGATTGGATTGAATGACATTAGAATAAATTAGGAAGGAGGAATCATTTGAGATGATTGAATTTTCTGAGGGTCCAAGTCTAACAAATCAGCAGATTTGATTCAGGAAAGAATATCCAAATCTAAAGTGCTCAGCTTGCCCTGAACAGTTGTATGTAACATTCTGAGGTCTCCTAGGACTGTATCCAACCCCTTTCAAGCTCTTTCTTTTCTGTCTTCTGACTTGTAAAATGGTGCCAACATTTTTAGAGATTTGTCTGAATCGAACTGCAAAGGATTTGGCAGGAATATGAATTTTCAGGAAATTGAAGATAAATTGTATTTAGAATAAATTGGCTCATTTCCACTAAATATTGTTCTGTTACTCTCATTGTTCTGAAGGTTCACTGGCGACAAGTATTTTGGGGTATTGGACTGCAGTTCCTTTTAGGACTACTTATCCTAAGAACAAAGCCAGGATTTGAAGCATTTGACTGGCTTGGCATACAAGTGCAGGTAATAATTTTATTATCGTAAATTAGTCATCAAAATTGTAATGATTTATGCGTATTAAAAGTCTGTAATAGACTAGTATCACCTAGTGTCACCTAGTAAGACAACTGATTATGCTGACTGTCTTGTCTATGTTGAATGTCCAAATAACAGGTGCTAGTAGATCTCCTGAGCCAGATGTATCCACAATGAACAAATTCTAAATGATAAATCTCCAGCACTATGTAAATGATATAGTAGACCAGTGTGGCACACTAGGTGGTGCTGCGTGGAGTCGGGATCCCACCCCGTATATATGATAAAATAAACTCCAGCAAAATTTGCTTTGGTGTTCTTAGTATTTATTGTAATGCGGCCAAGTTACACTTTGTGTGACGTTTCGGCACAATAGCCTTTTTCAAACACATGCCGCTCTGGAGGAAGGAGCCAGATGGTGCTGCGCTGAGGAGAGGTGTAGCATGCAGGTGCATGTAATGGATATAAGCGCCTTATAAAAACCTCATTTCTTTGTTGGAAAATCCTTAAAAGCTTGTTGAACAATGATTAAAAAAAAACAAAAAAGCCTACACGGACATAGTATGGCATCCTAAATCATGTTATTCGCACTATGTGGATCATTTACTATCCCAAAATATGCCTATATAAGGTTAATCAGGAAAGGTTATTTGCGTTGCAATCTGCGACTTTTCCTCGTTAACCCAAGGTCTAAAAAAGTGGACGTGGCGTTGGCGGGGAAGGGGACAGGCCATCATTTTTTACACCTGTTTTAGGAGTTGAAAATGGTCTAAATGTAAGCCAGTAAGAAAGCTGTGTTACATTTAGAAGTGACGGTGGATACCAGTGCCTCTGACTTCGGCGGATCCACCATGTTGTTATGCACTAACAAAGTCTTTAAAGTGTCTCTAAACCTCACGGGTGTTCAGCAAGGTGGACCTAGAGAATTAACCCCATGTAGTTCTCACATGATGTTCACTGCAGTAAAGTAACTTATGCACATTATATGCATCAGAATTTTTTATAATGTTCCGAGATGTCTCTAGGCCTGTCAATCCAGGGAAAGCTGGGGAAGCAAAAAGCTGTAGGTGTGTTAGTAACTGGTGTTTGGAGGGCTCTAGATGAAATACATAATCAGTATATCATTTTTTGATCAACTCTGCCAGGCTATATGTCTGGTTTAATAGGGTCATCTTGCTGACAGATGCTCTTTAAAGGGTGACGACCCGGGGAGCCACTAAAATAGCACTCTTAGAAGTAGTCCCAAGTAAAATCTGTTCAAGTGACAAGTGGCAATGCTGATTCCGTTACTGGACCTGGCAATCACGTGATCGCTGGTTGTCTCTGGGCACAGCAGAGGTATGGGACTTGTCAGACACAGATCAGCTTTGCCAGTGAAAAGTGCTACCACGGTGGACTGTATTCCCGTGTAACTGGGCCTTCTATGGATCCCCCAGAGGTGCTTTATGACCTCTTGCAGGACATATTATAGGCCACAAATATACACACAGATAAGTTAAAAAATATTTATATAAAATATAGGTAAGGACAAAGGGAGGAATTTATCATGAGGGGAATATTTTAAGTCTGATTTTCTTGGGTCTGCCTCTGTGTTAGAGTACTTTATGCCAAATTTATCAAATGTCATAGGTTGGTTGATAAATGTATCTTATCCTTAAACCTAACACTTTTGTCTAGAAAAGCTGCTTCACCCTTCTACTGGAGTGACTTCTTTACGACTTAAAGAAAAAAGTCTCAATGATAAATCTGGAGTGAAACTCATTAACATAGCTAACCACATACACTTTCCCATCCACAATTCAAAACTGGAGCGAGTGGTGTAAAAATGCAAAAAGTCACAATATTTTTTCTTGTGAGTGCAAAAAGTAGCAAAAGCCTCAAAAGCCCTGTTTTTAGACTTCTTGACACCTTCCAAATTCCAGCACCGTTCACAAGATTCGCCGCGCCTGCCCACTTCATTCCCCATTATGCACAGAGGCACAAGAGCGTTCAATGCACATGTGCCGTAATGGGGAATGAAGTGCGCAGGCGCGGCGAACCTTGTGAACGACGCTGGCGCTGGATTTCTGAAGAACCTAGGGCGGGCCAGAGGAGTGAAAGGGGAGGGGTTTCATATGAATAGCGACAAGGGGCCTGGGCTGCTTGAACGCCGCCCCTGGGCACCTTCAGACCTAATTTGCATATTGAATAAAAGTGTTTTTTTAAGAAAATAAGCGACGGACAGCTAAATAATAAGTTGCATTCCAATATGGGGACTATAATGCTGATAATGGCGTTAGTGTTCTATAATGGTCAGTATAAGTGAAAGACTCCCTTTAAAAAGACTGTCACCACACTCACCCTGTTCTCAGTAGACTCTACATATTATATATCAAAATGACTGGGAACCCATTTTAATTTATTTCTGTGTCAATTTGCATATTTAACCCCTTGAGGATGCGGCCTATTTCAGCCTTTTTTTAATACTATGCTTATCTCCGCATTTCAAAAGCCATAACTTTATAATTTCTGCAGTGACATAGCCACATGAGGGTTAAGGCCACTTTCACACAGTCAGTGTTTGATCAGTGATTTCAATCAGGGATTGTGAGCTAAAACGAGAAGTGGAGCCTTTACGAAAGTAAGGTTTAAAGCGAACCTTTCACCAGGATTTCACATAATAAACTATTACCAGTACCTTATAGATATCCTCATTGTGTTTCAATGCATTATTGTGCCGCTTTCCTGGGATGGATATTCATGAAAAAAACGAGTTATAAAGTCCTCGTCTCCAGCTCCTGAAGTCACGCTCCTGAATTCAAGGGGGTAGCCCTTCCCTCACTCCGGGCTGTACCTCCCCTGCCCTAACCCCGCCTCTAAGTAGTGTAACTGACACCCGGCTCAGTCGCCGGGACCACGCTTGTACAGGCGTGTCAGTTACACTACTTAGAGGCGGGGTTAGGGCAGGGGAGGTACAGCCCGGAGTGAGGGAAGGGCTACCCCCTTGAATTCAGGAGCGTGACTTCAGGAGCTGGAGACGAGGACTTTATAACTCGTTTTTTTTCCAGTAGAAGACTTAAAATGTGACCCTCTGTTCAAATTCTGTACTGCAGTGCAGTGTCATACTGAAGTCCCTTGTTCCAAATAGAGGAAATTTTTCTGAGTGCCAGCCCACTGTGTTTATAAGCGCTTAAAGGGAGTAAGCGCTTAAAGTTTTAGACAAGATCAGGTTATAGACTCTTTGACCCTCATTACAATGGTGCCTTTCTTTTCTGTGTCCCTCGTCCAGATCATGAAAAAACACTTTTTAAATGTATGCAAATTAGCTTCTAAAGGTGCCCAGGGGCAGCGTTACTGGACAAAAACACACCTCTTTCAGCCCTCTGTCCTGCCCTTCTGTCCTATTACCTTCTCCGCCTGCAGCTGGCGAAAGTCACAAACGGCACCAGAGGACAGCGGGCCGGCTGTCTTTAGTTGGCCGGCGCATGTGTAATATGAAAAGCTGTTCTTCTGCCCATAATGGGCAGAGCAGTGTGCAGGTGCGGGCCAGTTCCCAGCCTGACTTCTTCTCTTGCCGCTCGTGATGTCCGCTGGCTGGAGGCAGAGGAGGAGGTAATAATAGGACAGAAGAATGGACCAGAGGGCTGAAAGAGGTGTGTTTTTCTGGGCACATCTTCCAGTAACGCTGCCCCATGGCACCTTCAGAAGCTCATTTGCATACGTTTAAAAAGTGTTTTTTTCATGATCTGGACGAGGGACACAGAAAACAAAGGTACCATTGTAATGAGGGTCAAACAGTCTATAACCTGATCTGAGCGGTCTAAAATGCTAAGACTAGGTGAAAGACTCCCTTTAAGCACCTTGTTTATTAGGGGTCCATTATTGTTAAAGCATGGGTCTACTGGACAATTCTCTGGCACTCTGGTGGGCCAGTCCCACCCTGCTGCAGTATATTATGCCTGTAAAAATAGAAAGAATGCCAATTAGGCCTCGAGGCCTGATTGGCATCAGTACTTGGCAGATGACAAAAGCCATTGTTTTGCAACCCCTTGTCATCCTGAAATTGCATCATGGGGGCAGGCAATAACTAATTTATGGACCTAAATGCTGGCATCTGAGGTATCTCCGATCCCAGCAGTGAGCCAGTAGTGAGCCAATAATATTGCAGCTCAATGGTAGTAAGTACTTTCTGCAACATATTATTTCAATGCATTACGGTAACGGGTTAAAGAAAAAAAAAGAGCTCTAATTTATTTAATTTTTTTTTTACAGTTTACACCAAATAAAACCAAAAAATCTAAAAAAAAAAACACTAATAAACAGCCCTGATAAAAAAAAATGCTGTATAAAAAAGCTAGGGCTGTTAAATCACCAGAAGAGCAAAATCGCTAAAATGCAGTCTAGTCCTAGCTCATGTGCCTGCTGCTTTCTCAGTTCACATCTGATTTTGTCTGAATACATTCTGCCATGCGACTCTCTTGAGTTATTCAATTCACTGCGCTCTATTCCTTATGTAACCAAAGGAAATAGTACAGACTCCTGTTTTTTCAGAAACATCAGTTACAATTCTGAGAAAATAGTCATTGTTCTGCCCAGCAGGGTTAGAAAATGATTCTAGTTCATTCTGCCAGGGTCAGGGTAATTCTGAAGTGTTTAGTGTGGTTATAACACCATCTAGCCGTCTTAAGTTGAATTACACTTTATTTGCCTGTATTGTTGGTGGTGCACTGAATTGTTTGAGTGCAAATCATCCTGGGAAAGAGAAGTCTCCAGGACACAGTTCAGAGCTGTTCTATGCATGTCTCCTTCTCAAACTCCACCATCCTTGTGAAAGCATACCTGGTGAGAGATCTACCTTTGTTTCAGGGACATCATGTTATGCAGAGCAGTTCAGTTAGTTGTATTTGTTACTCAGGGAGTTGTTACTACTGTTAGCTAGACATGCAATCTTATGTACAGGCAGCCATTTTACCATGTGCTTCAGTGTTAATGTAATGTTATAGTAAATGCTGCGCTATCCTTAATACTTATACATGTTATTTGTATTCTTGTAGTTTTACCAATCAATCATATATAATCAATCAATCACATATGTGCGACCTGTTGACCAATAAACAAGCTAGATTACAAAGAACAGTCCTCTTATTTGTAAGACAGGAATGGTTTATGCTGGATGTTAGACTGCACTCTGTGTGAACGTGTATGAAGACAGAACAGTCATTCTTAGATAATGCCAGTAACCACAACGCCTAGGATATTGCAGATATTACTATAGTCACCCTCATATGCCTGGCAGGCAAAACACTGTATTCAATCAAACGTAGCACAATCAAACAAGACTTTCCAGTTAGACCAGTTTCTTACAATTTTCGTGGGTAGACAAATAATAAAATAAACCAACTTTAATTAATGGATACCGAGTAGATGAGACTAATTATAATGTATCTAAAACTTCTAAAGTTACTTTACTTTTTTTCAGCTGAGGCCTTTTTATTCTTTTTTTTTATTTACTCTATACATATTTTAATCTACATAATAGTGGAAACACACAAAGAAGGGGCCTAGCTGCAGAGGTACCCAAGGATTGGAGTCTGAGGGGGAACAAAAGGCTTCTCTGCCACTTAAGCCTCATTCACACATCCGTGTCCATGCTTAAATCCATGAATTGGTTGTCAACGAAGATGTCCGTGATGGATCCGTGTTGGGTCCATTGGTCTGTTTTTTTTGCTGTCCGTGTGTCATCTGTGTTTCATTGACACTGCACAGCTGAAAAATAATTTTCAAAGCATCTTTTCCTAATGATCCGTGAAACATTGATGGCATCCGCATTGCGTCCGTGGTTTTCACTGACCCATAGACTATAATGGGCGTGATGAATCCGTGAACATGGACAAAATAGAGCATGCATCCATGCTAAAAACACGGACCCACGGACTGTGCTAAAACACTGATGTGTGAATACTCACATTAAAATGAATGGGGGCGTGGAGAACACGTACAGCACACGTCCGTGGAACACTGACATGTGAATTAGGCTTTAGGGGGGCCATTCACAAATACTGCATTGGGGATCAACAGCTTCAAATAATGCCTCTTGTGGTCCATGCTAACTTAAGCCAAAATTGCTGTAAAATAAAATAAAAAAAATACAACTGAAAAGATTGTTAAAAAATAATTAATAATTAAATAACACAGAAAAAAAAATAAGAATAAATTAATCTGTACACTGTGGTGTCCTTCCATGCCATTATCACATTTAGTGGCCCTTCACATTGTAAAAACATCATAGGGAAACAAGCCAGAATTGATCCCATAGTTTTCTATGAGATTACTCATATACATCCAGTTGTGATGCCAGATGCTGCATTGTTCTGTCCTGCACTATCAATGCATAGACTCAGGACCGGTGCAATAATTGCACATACAGAAATATTAGTTGCACATCCATACTAGTGCTGGACATGTCGCCATACACCATCAGTTGCGACTGGTGCTACCTGGTTCTTTGCATGTCATTGAACATTGAATTACTCCACATAAAACACTTTGGGGGTCATTTATTATTGGAAGTATGCAACTTTTTGGCATACTTTTGTTGCACATTTGGTTGCAAAGGGGATTACGCTTCCACCATTTTTCCGAGGTCACGGGAAAAGGGTGTGTGGCGTGGACAGGGAAGAGGGCAGGATGGCCAGCCCATCTCATTTACCATTTTCTACGCCATTTCATGGCGTGGAAAATGGTCTTGAACTATGTTAGCAAGGGAGCTAGCATAGTTTAAACCATGCCGCATGGCTGGTGTAACCAAGCACCAAAGTTATGTAGAGGCCTGCACCTGTACATAACTTTGGCGCATCCGACACCAGTGCAGTGGGATTAAGACCAGCGTATTATACGCCGGTCTTAATAAATGACCCTATTTGTCCTTAGCGTGGAAACATGTAGAGCGTGTATTGAAACAGAGAGCTTTGTTTATTAGTCGGACTAGTGCATTCACATAGGAGGCTGGTTTACCTTGGCAGATATAATACCGTGCAGCTGGCGGCGTACACCACTGTTATTATGCATACACACTTCCTAAAAGCTACCAATCAATGGTGACTTGAGGGCAGTGTAATATCACAGCTGATACTGGCTGTGAGATGCTCGCTAACCATTAGTCTTCCTGTTGCACTGTGGCATACACATTGTTAATCCATGTGGCAGCCGCCACTTATGTATGTGCCATAGTGCAAGCACTGTTTGCACACTGTGGAGCATAGGAGTATTCCCCGCACTCCTGCCTAAGTGAGATGGTGCCAGCATTACATTTGCTTTGCTGGCAGTTGCCACTGAGTGTGTGGGTCCTTTTACCTGCATGCCTACCTACTATATACATGTACTGGGGCTTGAATCTGTGCCATCAGCTTTGCAGGGTAGGACACACATCTCCTGTTCTGGGGGTAGAGGGGACTAATGTGTTTTTCTTCTGCCTTGAATCTGATATAAGTGGGCACTCACTATTTTATTATATATATGAGTAAATAGTTTTTTCTTTTGTTTTTATATGTTTCTTAATTCAATCTTAATTTATATGTTATTATTTAATCAGAGATGTATCGTATACGCTGTATCTATGTCAGTGATGGTACAAATACAGGGTGAGGCAATGGTCTGGTACACACCTTTAAGTGGACCTTTGTGGCAACATACTTACTTGTGGCAAATCATGGTATTTCCTTCTGCTGTCTGTTAACAATGGATCCAGTTTCAGGAAATTTTGTGCTTATTTTGCATACAGTTATGTTTGAAATAGGGTGCAAATCCAGGTGATGTGCATTGAAATCTTCTGTAGTCACGTGAGCTCATCCCTCCACACATAAGGCAAGTTCCTACGCGATGTTCCTTGAGGTTTGATTGATCACCTGTAACAACGGATAATTTGGATGTCAAACCCAATTTATCAACTTTTACCTTGCTTAACTCCTAAACAGGTAAAGATAGGTCAAAAGTGTCCAGCGTGTTTTTGAGTAAAGTCTAACCAAAACTGATATATCACATGACCACCTTCCCACTGGAAAAACCCGAGCTGAATTCAATATGGTGGATTTCAAAATGGCAGCCACAAATTTTGCTACACCAGATAATGCAGCCTCCGTCACAATTAATACTTTGACACATTGGAATTTTGTGTGTACAGTCTTTTGCCTCACCCTGTATTATTAATTAGCCCAACTATAGTACATTTCATAGGGAAACATCTAAGAAAACAGACAGTTGCTTTAAACTGGTACAAAAAAATCCCTTATTTGATTTATTAATGAAATGTTAGAAATCAAAATAGCAAAAAATAAAATAAAAGTACACTAATAGCCCTGTATAAGGGGGCATTGCAAAAGCTGAAAATTAACTATGGTCACCAAGGCTCAAATAACCCAGTACTGCCAGGCCCCATGGTGCCACAGGCAGAAGCTATTGGATGAGTCTTTGATTTTCACTTTACAATGAATGGAAGGCGGTAAACTAGCGATCATTAATGCTCGTACCTCCTTCTGCCATGCACTGTGTGTTATGTCAGCAGCACAACCCTGTTTACATGAGAAGATGTGCCGCCAGCAAGCAATCGTTATTATAACGGCTTAAAAGACGCCGTGAGGTGACAAACAAGTGTTTGCTTGTTCCTCAGCTGATCGCTGGCTAGTTTACAATGGACAATAATCTGGAACAAGAATTCGAATCATCGTCCCATGTAAAAGAGCCTTAAAGGGGTTATCAGAGTTATATATATATATATATATATATATATATATGTTATGGTGGCTTATAAGGTTATTAAAAATACATTTGTAATTTACTTACATTATTTATTCTGCATGCTTTCTGAACTGCCGATGCAGGTCACGTGACCCCTGACGTCATCCACCAGGCTCCGTTGCTGACGTCTCGTGTACACGCTTCTCCTTGCCTTAGGGAGTGGCCCGGCTCTGTACACAAAACGTCAGAGCCTGTGTGCCCCCTCCTCTCTCTCCTCTGGCTGCCGCGGCTCCTGTGAGGGATCTCGCATGCGCGATCCTTACCAGTGCCGGCAGCCGTGCAGAAAAATTCAACAGTGTGCCCGCTCCACCCCTGTGATCGTATCTAAGCTATATGACAGCAATATGTATCTAAGCTATATGACAGCTAGATGTATCTAAGCTATATGACAGCCATAGGTATTTAAGCTATATCACAACAACAGTTGCAAGAAAAAGTATGTGAACCCTTTGGAATGATATGGATTTCTGCACAAATTGGTCATAAAATGTGATCTGATCTTCATCTAAGTCACAACAATAGACAATCACAGTCTGCTTAAACTAATAACACACACAGAATTAAATGTTACCATGTTTTTATTGAACACACCATGTAAACATTCACAGTGCAGGTGGAAAAAGTATGTGAACCCTTGGATTTTATAACTGGTTGAACCTCCTTTGGCAGCAATAACTTCAACCAAACGTTTCCTGTAGTTGCAGGTCAGACGTACAGAACTGTTTCAGTTCAGCAATATTCTTGGGATGTCTGGTGTGAATCGCTTTCTTGAGGTCATGCCACAGCATCTCAATCAGGTGGAGGTCAGGACTCTGACTGGCACCCTCACCGATCAGATGCTTGAAGAGAGCATAACACTAGTACAAGCTCTGTGTTTTTTTCATTGTTTACCTGCTCACCATCCACATTGCAGTGGTAAGCTGGTCCTGAGGATAGGTCATAAATACAAAAAAAAAAAAGACAACCCCTTTAAAAGGGTTGTCTCACTTCAGTAAATGGCATTTATCATGTAGATAAAGTTAATACAAGGCATTTACTAATGGTGGCCGGCAGGGGAGTGTGTATAGGCCGGCACTTTTTCCTATACAGTGCAAACACTACCACCGCTGCAGGATTGCAGGGTGGTTGTAACTCCTGGAAACAAGCAATCAGTGGCATACCGTCAATAGAGGCAGACCACGCAGTGGCTATGTGGCCTGCAAGGTTGGGGGGCCCGGCCAGGCTACATGGCTCCGCTCTCTTTCCAACCTGAATATATGCTGCTCACAACCATTAACATTAGACATATAAACATGGGCACCTGTTCTCCTCTTTGCCACCTGACCTCCGCTCTGGGCTCTGCCAGCGTGAAGTGTTACAGCAGTAGTGAGAGCCCATCCATCTTCAGTGCAGCCTGTGGCTGACGTCCTGACATCCTGTGATCTGCCGGGAGACTGCATGCTGGACCGTATGTACTGAAAAGTTACCACTCCCACAGCACCCAGCAGACAGCACATCGTGTAACCTTTACAGTGGTCTGTGTGGACACTGCAAACATAATACACATAAAATGTTTTAAAAACACAAAAAAACACTAAATGCACACGCTGCACTATGTTCTACCATTGTATTTGCACTATTTGTGAATAGTTTTGGAGGATACTGCATATTTTCAGAGGTCAGCAGAATGTACATATTATTATACCACCAATATAAGGATTCGAGAGCAGGACACCCTGCTGTATTATAGCAAAGCAGTTGAGACCAGTTATTAACACTATATTCATTTGTTTTGTTGCAGACTTTCCTGGAATATTCAGATACTGGCTCAAAGTTTGTCTTTGGAGAAAAGTATATTGATCACTTTTTTGCTTTTAAGGTGAGCCCTGAAGAGTTTACTAGTTTGCCCGAAAGACCAACTGTCAGTTTCACAAAATCAGTAAGATCGCTGTAAAGTGTGGTGAGATAATCTGCGGATTTGGATGCAAATTTTGGCTGGGATTTCACCCATTCTAAATCAAATCCCAAAAGAAAAAGACCCTTAAAATGATGATTTTTTTTTTATTATAAACACTTAAAAGACCTATAGACACAGGTCATGTCATCTTCTTATCTACAACCCAGTCAGTAGTACAGTTATACATTAACAATAACGCCAATAAGGGAGGTAGACTACAAAAACAGGGGGAGAAACAATCAAAAGGGGTATCTTTCCCTAGGAACACCCTGTTTATCTCCCCTAAAGCCCAGAGGCATCTCCTGGTGCTGGAGACCCTCTGTCCTCGTACCTGCCCTGAAATGCCCTAGTAAACCCTAATGAGTGAATTTCTCTTATACCCTAACGCGTTTGACTCTACAGGGTTCTTCATGGGGTCCGTATGGGAAATAAAGCAACCGTGGGCCAAACAAAATAAATATAGGTATTAATAACAATACAAAAAGTAAATAGCTTTCTGGAATAGATAGCACGTTACACAGATTGATGCTGGGGGAGATGAAAAACAGTATACAAGGCCAATTTCCAGAGGGTATAGATGACCAAATCGACCTAGAACAAAGAATATAAAACAAGATCTAAATAAGAAAGTAATAGAAATAGGTACTGTAGCATCAATAAATGTGGATTTGGGAACAAAAAGAGAGAAGTCTACGCCACAAAAAATATGTTCGGATGCTTCTCGTATCACAGGCTAGTATAAGGCAACCTAATCCTATTGTTCAGAAGCTAAAGCAAAATAGAGAAAGGAAAACAACAGAAAATTAATTCCATCATAAAAAACAATTGAAGGTTATTCTCTCATTTAAACCACTAGGGGGTTGAGACTGGAACCTATAAATCCATTCTGCTTCTTTTTGGAGAATCCTCTTATCCCAGTTTCCTTTTCTTGGTGACTGGGGGATGATTTCCAGGACCGAGAATCGCAATACACGAGGATCACCCAAATGTCTCTCAATTACATGGTTAGCTACAGGAGTAACATTTTTCTTGTGGATGTCATTTATATGTTCATACACCCTGCTTCTGAGCTCTCTAACTGTCTAGCCAATGTAATATTTTGGGCACGAACATTGACAAATGTAGACCACACCTCTAGTTTTGCAATTAGCAAACCCCTTAACTGGAAAGCTCTTATTAGTGACGAAGCAGCTGATTATTTTTGATGTAGAGATATACTCACATGCTTTGCATGTTCCACAACGGAACATGCCTGTTGGTCTCCAATCTAGCCATGTGCCTGTTCCCAAGGGGGTTGTATAATGACTGTGTACCAGACGATCTCTGAGTAGAGTTGAGCGAACACCTGGATGTTCGGGTTCGAGAAGTTCGGCCGAACATCCCGGAAATGTTCGGGTTCGGGATCCGAACCCGATCCGAACTTCGTCCCGAACCCGAACCCCATTGAAGTCAATGGGGACCCGAACTTTTCGGCACTAAAAAGGCTGTAAAACAGCCCAGGAAAGAGCTAGAGGGCTGCAAAAGGCAGCAACATGTAGGTAAATCCCCTGCAAACAAATGTGGATAGGGAAATGAATTAAAATAAAAATTAAATAAATAAAAATTAACCAAAATCAATTGGAGAGAGGTTCCATAGCAGAGAATCTGGCTTCCCGTCACCCACCACTGGAACAGTCCATTCTCAGATATTTAGGCCCCGGCACCCAGGCAGAGGAGAGAGGTCCCGTAACAGAGAATCTGTCTTCATGTCAGCAGAGAATTAGTCTGCATGTCATAGCAGAGAATGAGGCTTCACGTCAGCCACCACTGCAACAGTCCATTGGCATATATTTAGGCCCAGCACACACACAGGCAGAGGAGAGAGGTCCCGTAACAGAGAATCTGGCTTCATGTCAGCAGAGAATCAGTCTGCATGTCATAGCAGAGAATCAGGCTTCACGTCAGCCACCACTGCAACAGTCCATTGTCATAAATTTAGGCCCAGCACCCAGGCAGAGGAGAGAGGTCCCGTAACAGAGAATCTGGCTTCATGTCAGCAGAGAATCAGTCTTCATATCATAGCAGAGAATCAGGCTTCACGTCACCCACCACTGTAAGAGTCAATTTTCATAAATTTAGGCCCAGAACCCAGGTAGAGGAGAAAGGTCCCGTAACAGACAATCTGGCTTCATGACAGCAGAGAATCAGTCTGCATGTCATAGCAGAGAATCAGGCTTCACGTCAGCCACCACTGCAACAGTCCATTGTCATAAATTTAGGCCCAGCACCCAGGCAGAGGAGAGAGGTCCCGTAACAGAGGATCTGGCTTCATGTCAGCAGAGAATCAGTCTGCATGTCATAGCAGAGAATCAGGCTTCACGTCAGCCACCACTGCAACAGTCCATTGTCATAAATTTAGGCCCAGCACCCAGGCAGAGGAGAGAGGTCCCGTAACAGACAATCTGGCTTCATGTCAGCAGAGAATTAGTCTGCATGTCATAGCAGAGAATCAGGCTTCATGTCAGCCACCACTGCAACAGTCCATTGGCATATATTTAGGCCTAGCACACAGGCAGAGGAGAGGTTCATTCAACTTTGGGTAGCATCGCAATATAATGGTAAAATGAAAATAAAAATAGGATTGAATGAGGAAGTGCCCTGGAGTCCAATAATATATGGTTATGGGGAGGTAGTTAATGTCTAATCTGGACAAGGGACGGACAGGTCCTGTGGGATCCATGCCTGGTTCATTTTTATGAACGTCAGCTTGTCCACATTGGCTGTAGACAGGCGGCTGCGTTTGTCTGTAATGACGCCCCCTGCCGTGCTGAATACACGTTCAGACAAAACGCTGGCTGCCGGGCAGGCCAGCACCTCCAAGGCATAAAAGGCTAGCTCTGGCCACGTGGACAATTTAGAGACCCAGAAGTTGAATGGGGCCGAACCATCAGTCAGTACGTGGAGGGGTGTGCACACGTACTGTTCCACCATGTTAGTGAAATGTTGCCTCCTGCTAACACGTTGCGTATCAGGTGGTGGTGCAGTTAGCTGTGGCGTGTTGACAAAAGTTTTCCACATCTCTGCCATGCTAACCCTGCCCTCAGAGGAGCTGGCCGTGACACAGCTGCCTTGGCGACCTCTTGCTCCTCCTCTGCCTTGGCCTTGGGCTTCCACTTGTTCCCCTGTGACATTTGGGAATGCTCTCAGTAGCGCGTCTACCAACGTGCGCTTGTACTCGCGCATCTTCCTATCACGCTCCAGTGCAGGAAGTAAGGTGGGCACATTGTCTTTGTAGCGTGGATCCAGCAGGGTGGCAACCCAGTAGTCCGCACAGGTTAAAATGTGGGCAACTCTGCTGTCGTTGCGCAGGCACTGCAGCATGTAGTCGCTCATGTGTGCCAGGCTGCCCAGGGGTAAGGACAAGCTGTCCTCTGTGGGAGGCGTATCGTCATCGTCCTGCCTTTCCCCCCAGCCACGCACCAGTGATGGACCCGAGCTGCGTTGGGTGCCACCCCGCTGTGACCATGCTTCATCCTCATCCTCCTCCACCTCCTCCTCATCCTCGTCCTCCTCGTCCTCCAGTAGTGGGCCCTGGCTGGCCACATTTGTACCTGGCCTCTGCTGTTGCAAAAAACCTCCCTCTGAGTCACTTCGAAGAGACTGGCCTGAAAGTGCTAAAAATGACCCCTCTTCCTCATCCTCCTCCTCCTCCTCCTGGGCCACCTCCTGTTCCATCATCGCCCTAAGTGTTTTCTCAAGGAGACATAGAAGTGGTATTGTAACGCTGATAACGGTGTCATCGCCACTGGCCATGTTGGTGGAGTACTCGAAACAGCGCAACAGGGCACACAGGTCTCGCATGGAGGCCCAGTCATTGGTGGTGAAGTGGTGCTGTTCTGTAGTGCGACTGACCCGTGCGTGCTGCAGCTGAAACTCCACTATGGCCTGCTGCTGCTCGCACAGTCTGTCCAGCATGTGCAAGGTGGAGTTCCACCTGGTGGGCACGTCGCATATGAGGCGGTGAGCGGGAAGGCCGAAGTTACGCTGTAGCGCAGACAGGCGAGCAGCGGCAGGATGTGAACGCCGGAAGCGCGAACAGACGGCCCGCACTTTATGCAGCAGCTCTGACATGTCGGGGTAGTTGTGAATGAACTTCTGCACCACCAAATTCAGCACATGCGCCAAGCAAGGGATGTGCGTCAAATTGGCTAGTCCCAGAGCTGCAACGAGATTTCGCCCATTATCACACACCACCAGGCCGGGCTTGAGGCTCACCGGCAGCAACCACTCGTCGGTCTGTTGTTCAATACCCCGCCACAACTCCTGTGCGGTGTGGGGCCTGTCCCCCAAACATATGAGTTTCAGAATGGCCTGCTGACGTTTACCCCGGGCTGTGCTGAAGTTGGTGGTGAAGGTGTGTGGCTGACTGGATGAGCAGGTGGAAGAAGAGGAGGAGGAAGCCGAGAAGGAGGAGGTGGCAACAGGAGGCAAAGAATGTTGCCCTGCGATCCTTGGCGGCGGCAGGACGTGCGCCAAACAGCTCTCCGCCTGGGGCCCAGCTGCCACTACATTTACCCAGTGTGCAGTTAGGGAGATATAGCGTCCCTGGCCGTGCTTACTGGTCCACGTATCTGTGGTTAGGTGGACCTTGCTACAGATGGCGTTGCGCAGTGCACACTTGATTTTATCGGATACTTGGTTGTGCAGGGAAGGCACGGCTCTCTTGGAGAAGTAGTGCCGGCTGGGAACAACATACTGTGGGACAGCAAGCGACATGAGCTGTTTGAAGCTGTCTGTGTCCACCAGCCTAAATGACAGCATTTCATAGGCCAGTAGTTTAGAAATGCTGGCATTCAGGGCCAGGGATCGAGGGTGGCTAGGTGGGAATTTACGCTTTCTATCAAATGTTTGTGAGATGGAGAGCTGAACGCTGGCGTGTGACATGGTTGAGACGCTTGGTGACGGAGGTGGTGGTGGTGGTGTTGGTGGTACATCCCCTGTTTGCTGGGCGGCAGGTGCCAACGTTCCTCCAGAGGCAGAGGAAGAGGCCGAGGCGGCAGCAGCAGAATAGGCCGAGGCGGCAGCAGCAGAAGAGGTAGCAGGGGGAGCCTGAGTGACTTCCTTGGTTTTAAGGTGTTTACTCCACTGCAGTTCATGCTTTGCATGCAGGTGCCTGGTCATGCAGGTTGTGCTCAGGTTCAGAACGTTAATGCCTCGCTTCAGGCTCTGATGGCACAGCGTGCAAACCACTCGGGTCTTGTCGTCAGCACATTGTTTGAAGAAGTGCCATGCCAGGGAACTCCTTGAAGCTGCCTTTGGGGTGCTCGGTCCCAGATGGCGGCGGTCAGTAGCAGGCGGAGTCTCTTGGCGGCGGGTGTTCTGCTTTTGCCCACTGCTCCCTCTTTTGCTACGCTGTTGGCTCGGTCTCACCACTGCCTCTTCCTCCGAACTGTGAAAGTCAGTGGCACGACCTTCATTCCATGTGGGGTCTAGGACCTCATCGTCCCCTGCATCGTCTTCCACCCAGTCTTGATCCCTGACCTCCTGTTCAGTCTGCACACTGCAGAAAGACGCAGCAGTTGGCACCTGTGTTTCGTCATCATCAGAGACATACTGAGGTGGTATTCCCATGTCCTCATCATCAGGAAACATAAGTGGTTGTGCGTCAGTGCATTCTATGTCTTTCACCGCTGGGGAAGGGCTAGGTGGATGCCCTTGGGAAACCCTGCCAGCGGAGTCTTCAAACAGCATAAGAGACTGCTGCATAACTTGAGGCTGAGACAGTTTCCCTGGTATGCATGGGGGTGATGTGACAGACTGATGGGGTTGGTTTTCAGGCGCCATCTGTGCGCTTTCTGCAGAAGACTGGGTGGGAGATAATGTGAACGTGCTGGATCCACTGTCGGCCACCCAATTGACTAATGCCTGTACCTGCTCAGGCCTTACCATCCTTAGAACGGCATTGGGCCCCACCATATATCGCTGTAAATTCTGGCGGCTACTGGGACCTGAGGTAGTTGGTACACTAGGACGTGTGGATGTGGCAGAACGGCCACGTCCTCTCCCAGCACCAGAGGGTCCACTAACACCACCACGACCATGTCCACGTCCGCGTCCCTTACTAGATGTTTTTCTCATTGTTATGGTTCACCACAACAACAAATATATTATTTGGCCCAATGTATTGTATTCAAATTCAGCGGGATATAAATTTGAGGCCTAGTATTTAGGCGCTGGGTGACCGGTATGGATTTAGTGACAGAATTAGACTTGGAAATGCACAGAAGCGTGTGTGTGAAGTTATTCTGAATGACCCAATGTGCACCTTGAATATTATATACCCTTTTTGGGATAGATTTCAAATAGCTCTGATATAGCAGGAACCACTAAATTATGAAATTGCTAAATTGGGAATTGTACTTCAACCCAGAACAAAAAATGTGCTTTGACGGGCACTAAATAACTTTCCCAGCTACAACAGGACAGCGGTAACGAGAGATTTAGAGGGATTTAAATTTGAGGCCTAGTATTTAGGCGCTGGGTGACAGGTATGGGTTTAGTGACAGAATTAGACTTGGAAATACACAGTAGCGGGTGTGTGTGAAGTTATTCTGAATGACCCAATGTGCACCTTCAATATTATATACCCTTTTTGGGATAGATTTCAAATAGCTCTGATATAGCAGGAACCACTAAATTATGAAATTGCTAAATTGGGAATTGTACTTCAACCCAGAACAAAAAATGTGCTTTGACGGACACTAAATATCTTGCCCAGCAACAACAGTACAGCGGTAACGAGAGATTTAGCGGGATATAAATTTGAGGCCTAGTATTTAGGCGCTGGGTCACCGGTATGGATTTAGTGACAGAATTAGACTTGGAAATGCACAGAAGCGTGTGTGTGAAGTTATTCTGAATGACCCTATGTGCACCTTCAATATTATATACCCTTTTAGGGATAGATTTCAAATAGCTCTGATATAGCAGAAACCACTAAATTATGAAATTGCTAAATTGGGAATTGTACTTCAACCCAGAACAAAAAATGTGCTTTGACGGACACTAAATATCTTGCCCAGCAACAACAGTACAGCGGTGGGTAACGAGAGATTTAGAGGGATTTAAATTTGAGGCCTAGTATTTAGGCGCTGGGTCACCGGTATGGATTTAGTGACAGAATTAGACTTGGAAATGCACAGAAGCGTGTGTGTGAAGTTATTCTGAATGACCCTATGTGCACCTTCAATATTATATACCCTTTTAGGGATAGATTTCAAATAGCTCTGATATAGCAGAAACCACTAAATTATGAAATTGCTAAATTGGGAATTGTACTTCAACCCAGAACAAAAAATGTGCTTTGACGGACACTAAATATCTTGCCCAGCAACAACAGTACAGCGGTGGGTAACGAGAGATTTAGAGGGATTTAAATTTGAGGCCTAGTATTTAGGCGCTGGGTCACCGGTATGGATTTAGTGACAGAATTAGACTTGGAAATGCACAGAAGCGTGTGTGTGAAGTTATTCTGAATGACCCTATGTGCACCTTCAATATTATATACCCTTTTAGGGATAGATTTCAAATAGCTCTGATATAGCAGAAACCACTAAATTATGAAATTGCTAAATTGGGAATTGTACTTCAACCCAGAACAAAAAATGTGCTTTGACGGACACTAAATATCTTGCCCAGCAACAACAGTACAGCGGTGGGTAACGAGAGATTTAGAGGGATTTAAATTTGAGGCCTAGTATTTAGGCGCTGGGTCACCGGTATGGATTTAGTGACAGAATTAGACTTGGAAATGCACAGAAGCGTGTGTGTGAAGTTATTCTGAATGACCCTATGTGCACCTTCAATATTATATACCCTTTTAGGGATAGATTTCAAATAGCTCTGATATAGCAGAAACCACTAAATTATGAAATTGCTAAATTGGGAATTGTACTTCAACCCAGAACAAAAAATGTGCTTTGACGGACACTAAATATCTTGCCCAGCAACAACAGTACAGCGGTGGGTAACGAGAGATTTAGAGGGATTTAAATTTGAGGCCTAGTATTTAGGCGCTGGGTCACCGGTATGGATTTAGTGACAGAATTAGACTTGGAAATGCACAGAAGCGTGTGTGTGAAGTTATTCTGAATGACCCTATGTGCACCTTCAATATTATATACCCTTTTAGGGATAGATTTCAAATAGCTCTGATATAGCAGAAACCACTAAATTATGAAATTGCTAAATTGGGAATTGTACTTCAACCCAGAACAAAAAATGTGCTTTGACGGACACTAAATATCTTGCCCAGCAACAACAGTACAGCGGTAACGAGAGATTTAGAGGGATTTAAATTTGAGGCCTAGTATTTAGGCGCTGGGTGACAGGTATGGGTTTAGTGACAGAATTAGACTTGGAAATACACAGTAGCGGGTGTGTGTGAAGTTATTCTGAATGACCCTATGTGCACCTTCAATATTATATACCCTTTTAGGGATAGATTTCAAATAGCTCTGATATAGCAGAAACCACTAAATTATGAAATTGCTAAATTGGGAATTGTACTTCAACCCAGAACAAAAAATGTGCTTTGACGGACACTAAATATCTTGCCCAGCAACAACAGTACAGCGGTGGGTAACGAGAGATTTAGAGGGATTTAAATTTGAGGCCTAGTATTTAGGCGCTGGGTCACCGGTATGGATTTAGTGACAGAATTAGACTTGGAAATGCACAGAAGCGTGTGTGTGAAGTTATTCTGAATGACCCAATGTGCACCTTCAATATTATATACCCTTTTAGGGATAGATTTCAAATAGCTCTGATATAGCAGAAACCACTAAATTATGAAATTGCTAAATTGGGAATTGTACTTCAACCCAGAACAAAAAATGTGCTTTGACGGACACTAAATATCTTGCCCAGCAACAACAGTACAGCGGTAACGAGAGATTTAGAGGGATTTAAATTTGAGGCCTAGTATTTAGGCGCTGGGTGACAGGTATGGGTTTAGTGACAGAATTAGACTTGGAAATACACAGTAGCGGGTGTGTGTGAAGTTATTCTGAATGACCCAATGTGCACCTTCAATATTATATACCCTTTTTGGGATAGATTTCAAATAGCTCTGATATAGCAGGAACCACTAAATTATGAAATTGCTAAATTGGGAATTGTATTTCAACCCAGAACAAGAAATGTGCTTGAACGGACACTAAATAACTCGCCCAGCTACAGCACTAGGGACAGATTTAGCTGGATATAAATTTGAGGCCTAGTATTTAGGCGCTGGGTGACCGGTATGGATTTAGTGACAGAATTAGACTGGGATATGGCCAAAAAATAAACAGACTATTGCTGGTTAAATGCACTTGGTGTGACAGCTTCACCCTGATGTAGGCTTTAGCCAAAAAACAACCACACCATTGAGGGTTAAATGCACTTGGTGACAGGCGCAGCTTGCCCCTGATTTTGTATATGGCCAAAAAATGAACAGACTATTGCTGGTTAAATGCACTTGGTGTGACAGCTTCACCCTGATGTAGGCTTTAGCCAAAAAACAACCACACCATTGAGGGTTAAATGCACTTGGTGACAGGCGCAGCTTGCCCCTGATTTTGTATATGGCCAAAAAATGAACAGACTATTGCTGGTTAAATGCACTTGGTGTCACAGCTTCACCCTGATGTAGGCTTTAGCCAAAAAACAACCACACCATTGAGGGTTAAATGCACTTGGTGACAGGCGCAGCTTGCCCCTGATTTTGTATATGGCCAAAAAATGAACAGACTATTGCTGGTTAAATGCACTTGGTGTGACAGCTTCACCCTGATGTAGGCTTTAGCCAAAAAACAACCACACCATTGAGGGTTAAATGCACTTGGTCGCAGCTTGTGCTGGCGCACCACAAGACACAAAATGGCCGCCGATCACCCCAGAAAAATGAGACTGACAAACGGTCTGTGCAGCCTAAAAACAGTGAGCAATTGAGGATCAGCAGCTCAATGATCCACAGCTGCAGATCGATCAGTTAATCAAGTCCTTTGGAGGAGTTAATCTGCCTAATCTCGCCCTACTGTCGCAGCCGCAACCTCTCCCTACGCTAATCAGAGCAGAGTGACGGGCGGCGCTATGTGACTCCAGCTTAAATAGAGGCTGGGTCACATGGTGCTCTGGCCAATCACAGCCATGCCAATAGTAGGCATGGCTGTGATGGCCTCTTGGGGCAAGTAGTATGACGCTTGTTGATTGGCTGCTTTGCAGCCTTTCAAAAAGCGCCAAGAAAGCGTCACAAAAGCGCCAAGAAAGCGACGAACACCGAACCCGAACCCGGACTTTTACGAAAATGTCCGGGTTCGGGTCCGTGTCACGGACACCCCAAAATTCGGTACGAACCCGAACTATACAGTTCGAGTTCGCTCATCCCTATCTCTGAGGCTTCTGCCTTTTCGATAAGTAATACTGAGATAATTAGTAACGGCACTTGATAAGTCAGGGAATATTCGAAGAATGGCCCAGTACTTATTGAGAATTGTTCCAATTTCCTCATTGGCCCTATCATAGGTAGAAATTTGACGAATCAGGGCTTGTGTATTACCAAGGATTTTTTAGGAGTGAGGAGATCAGTTCTCTCCTGCATCCGAACTTCTTTAAAAACTTTCCTCAAGATTGTTTCAGGGTACCCCTATCCAGTAATCTATTATATAGTTTTTGGGCCTCCATATGAAAATCCTCAGATTTAGAGCAGTTTCTCCGAACACGTAAATATTGACCCCTAGGTATGCCTCTTTTTAGTGCCAGGGGGTGGTAGCTATCCCAGTGTAAGATGGAATTAGTAGATGTGGATTTCCTAAATATAGTAGTTGTCAATTTTACATCCTGTTTGTGTACTCTCACATCAAGAAAAGTAATTTCATCATCCTGAATTTTAAACCAATCTCGTTAGCATTCAACGTATCAATTAAATTGGTGAATTCATCCCTGCTACCATTCCATATCACAAAAAATATCGTCTGAAGACAACATTGGTTGCTGAGCTGGCATCCCCATTTAGGCACCAAAACCCATTTTCACTGGTAGACATGAGTCTTTGGGTGACCATGCACATTCAATAGCTGTCGAAAGAAGACCTCTCCCAACTCCCCATACATGTACACGTTTGGTTCAGCTAACGGATATGTGTATTCAATAGAGAGAGGAGAAAGCCCATTTCAATACTTTTGGGGGTGGCTTATGTCCTGGGAGAACTAATGAATTGGGTGAAAATGTTCATTTTGCCAGATCCTTCTCTCCTCCAACATCATCTGATGGGGAAAGTTGGTTGCTCCCTATACACATTAGACTGTTTTGTTCGGCTGACAATACACTAATGTGTATGACTCAGTGCCAACCAATTCTACATCCATAGAGGTGTGTCAGAGATCCCAGGCAAAATAAATATCTTCTTTTTTTTCTCAGGTTCTACCTATTGTGATATTCTTCAGCACCGTCATGTCAATGCTTTACTTCACCGGTTTCATGCAGTGGCTAATTAAAAAGGTAAATTTCCTTTCTTGTGTTGTATCATTTAAGTCTTATGTCCCCTTACATACCTTTGCAAAGGTTTTCCACTAGGTTTTTGGCATAAAAAAAGTCATTTAATTTGGCACAAACAGAATTTTGCACACAAAAAAATGTCACTATGTGTTCATCTGCTCTCGCCACTTTTTTTTAACAAAATACAGAAATCAGAAGAATTGCAGGGCTAAAGCTGTCCTACACATTTACAATCATTTACATCAGAAAACTGGCATCTACTGCAGATCCTAGCCAGAATACAGTAGATTTCATTTCTAACAGCAAAAATGAAATAGAAGGCATGCTCTGCTCAATAAACCGTCTGGATATTCCTCCAATGTGCTCTTTACTATACTGTTGTATGAAATGCCAGTCTTTACTTAATGAGCTGTCTTTATACAAGATCTTTAATAAAGATTCACTAAACATATTTATCCTTTTTTAATGTTTTAATCTTACAAATTGTTTAGCACATGGGCCATGTATTTTTAAAAGGGCTGGAATTAAAGGGGCTATTAAAAAATTAAGTAATACATACCATTATTTTAACTATGTCAATGGAAAAAACACACTGCTCTCCAATGTAATTTTTATCCCTTTTAGCCCTTACTCACCCCTCTGCAGCTCTGGTCTCTTCATTTTCTGTGGACAGCATCTCTTCAAGCATCTGCATCTTCCAGGAGTGAATTGCATTCAGATCTTGTTAAAGGGGTTCACCAGGTTCAAGGCTGAACCTGGATATATGAGTAGAGCATGGGAGCATTTACTTGCTCCGATGCTCTCCCTTGCCTTGCGCTGCATTGCTCAGCGCAAGGAATGTTTGTTTACTGACGTATCAGGCTTCACATCACTATGCTAGGTTCATGCCTGAACTTTAGGTATTATAGTCTGTCTAGTATTAGTGAACATTTCCAGTTTACTGTCTCTGAACCTCCACTGCCTGCCCTAAACACTACCTTTTTATTGTATTGACCCTCAGCTGCCTGCCCAGAACTCAGATTTGTTTTACAGATAGGCAGAGACTTTATCTGCCCTGTCTTTCAACTATTTCTTGACCTTGAGTATTGCCTGACCCCTTGGTGCTTTGCAACAATGTCTCTGACCCCCATGGGTCAGTTGGCAACTACACCAGGACTATTCCAAAAGGTAGTGGCCTGGTGGCTCCCTACAGTGCAGACCAAATCTGTGTATAGGGTTTGAAGGGTGAAAACCAGGGGACCACCAGGACACTGTACTCAGGAATAGCTTAACCCCTTCAGGACCGCAATCTGTATATATACGTGATAGCTGCACATACCCCGTGCAGTGCAAAGTATAGTACAACTATCAGCCCCACTGGATCTTCAAGATCCAAGAGGGAACTGATAAAAAAAAAAGTGAAAATAATAAAAGTAAAAATTCCTATAAAAAAATGAAAAAATAAAATAAAATACACATATTAGGTGTCACCGCGTCCGTAACGACCGTCTCTATAAATATATCACATGATGGACCCCGTCCGATAAACACCATAAAAATAAAATTAAAAAAACAGTGCCAAAAAAGCTATTTTTGTCACCTTACATCACAAAAAGTGCAACAGCAAGCGATCAAAAAGGCTTATGACCCCCAAAATAGTACCAATCAAACCGTCACCTCGTCCCGCAAAAAATGATTCCCTATTTAAGACAATCGCCCAAAAAATAAAAAAGATATGGCTCTCAGACTATAGAGACACTAAAACATAATTTTTTGGGTTTCAGAAATGCTATTATTGTGTAAAACTTAAATAAATAAGAAAACGTATACATATTAGGTATTGCCACGTCCGTAACGATCTTCTCTATAAAACTATCACATGACCTAACTCCTCAGATGAACGCTGTAAAAATAAATAAATGAAAACTGTTCCAAAACAGCCAATTTTTGGGTCACCTTGCCCCATAAAGTGTAATAATGAATGATCAAAAAATCCTATGTACCCAAAAATGGTACTAATAAAAACCTCAACACTTTCTGCAAAAAACGAGCTCCTGCACAAGACAATCGGCAGAAAAACAAAAAACATATGGCGTTCAGAAAACCAATCCAGCACAATCTACCTTCCAAAAACCGTATGGCATTCCTTTCCTTCTGCGCCCTGCCGTGTGCCCGTACAGCAGTTTACGATCATATGTGGGGTGTTTCTGTAAACCGCGGAATCAGGGTAATAAATATTGAGTTTTGTTTGGCTGTTAACCCTCAATGTGTTAAAGAAAAAAAATATATAAAATGGAAAATCTGCCAAAAAAGTGAAATTTTTAAATTTCATCTCCATTTTCCTTTAATTCTTGTGGAACGCCTAAAGGGTTAACAAAGTTTGTAAAATCAGTTTTGAGTAACTTGAGGGGTGCAGTTTCTATATTGGTGTCATTTATGGGGGTTTCCACTATGTAAGCCCCACAAAGGGACTTCAGACCTGAACTGGTCCTTTAAAAGTGGGTTTTGGAAATTTTCTTTAAAATTGTAAGAATTGCTTCTAAACTTCTAAGCCTTCTAACGTCCTAAAAAAAATAAAATGACATTTCCAAAATGATGCCAACATAAAGTAGACATATGGGGAATGTTAAGTAATAAATATTTTATTAGGTATCACTTTCTGTTTTAGAAGCAGAGAAATTGAAATTTGGAAAATTGTGAATTTTTCAATTTTTTTTGTAAATTTGGGATCTTTTCATAAATAAAGGTGAAATATATTGACTCAAATATATGACTATCATGAAGTACAATGTGTCACGAGAAAACAATCTTAGAATGGCTTGGATAAGTAAAAGTGTTCCAAAGCTATTACCACATAAAGCGACACATGTCAGATTTGTAAATTTTGACCTGGACACTGGGGCATCAATGACCCTTGGTCATGAAAGGGTTAAGGTCAAACCGGTTAGTTGGCGCAGTGGGTCCACCCTACAGTCCGTTACACCACTCTTTTTTGCATAATTGCTTTAGCCCTGCCATAGCATTTTAAGGGGGGTCAAGTCATAACAAGGGGAGTCAATTCAGGACAAGGGGGGGATCAAGTTGAGAGAGGAAATTCCTTTTTCACACAAGACCAGTTTTTTTTTTTGTCTTCAATATATGAACTGTTATTTGAAATACTATTTTTCCTATTGGCTTGTTATTTTCTTATTTTCCATGATCATCAGACACAATTTAGTGTAACAAATGTGCAAACACAGACAAAATCAGGAAGGTGAAAATATCTCAAGCTGAAATACAATTTCTAATAGACTTTTAGACTATAAATCAGTATTATTTTTAACACTGTTTTGTTGTTTGGAGCATAGAGTAAGAAAGCAAGTAGTTAAGGAGTATAGAAAGTTACGTGTCATATGTACTTGTTACAACGGCACAAAATGTGATTAATAACTATATTGCAATTTTTTTCAAAGGTTGGTTGGTTAATGCAAATTACCATGGCAACGACTCCTACAGAATCATTGGTGGCTGCTGGAAATATATTTGTGGGACAGGTATGGAAAATCAGTTTCTGTCTGTCTGTTCTGTACGCGCGACCAAACGACTGGACCGATCTTCACCAAATTTGGCACACAGGTACATCAGGTGTCCAGGAAGGTCTCAGCTCTCTAGGACATACCGTTCCTGAGATATTCCCAAAATAGGACCTGCATTAGCCAATAAAAGCCTGCAAGTCTCTCTCTTCATATCCCAACTGCCATATACACGGTCACATGTCTCTTATCAGCCAATAGAAGCTCGCAGGCCCTTAGTCTCCACATACACACAGTTTTACTCCAGGTTCCCATAACAACCCAAACATTTTTTCTTCACTGCTGTAGGTCAGCTTTAGGCTAGGGCTACACGACGACAATAAGTCGCACGACACATAGGGCACAACTATGCTGCTACATGCATCCATCTTGGATGGATTTTTTGCGACTGTCGTGTTGCTGTCACAGCATGTCGCAGTGCAACACCATAGCCTATCTTTATAAAAATGTTCTGCGATATTGGTGCGAAAAAATGTCGCGCAACACGTGTCGTCATGCAGCCCTAGCCTTGACGGGGCAGCTGCTGTGGAGGTCACTGTTAAACGGGTGGGCACTGCGGATGTTACTGTTAAGGAGGAAGGCCGCTGTGTAGGTCACTATTAAAGGGGAGGGCACTGTGGAGGTCACTGTTAAGGGGGCAGGGGCCACTATTAAAGGGGCAGCTGCTGTGGAGGTCACTGTTAAGTCAGCAGGGTACTGTGAGGTCACTGTTAAGGGAGCGGGGTACTGTGGAGGTCACTGTTAAGGGAGCGAGGTACTGTGGCAGTCACTGTTAAAGGGACAGGTTCTGTGGAGGTCTCTTTTAAGGGGACAGGGAACAGTGGAGGTCACAGATAAGTGAACAGTCCCCCATGGAGGTCAGTGTTAAGGGGCGGGGTGCTGTATAGGTCACTGTTAAGGGGAAGGACCCCTGAAGAGGTCAATGTCAAGGGAGTGGGGTGCTGTGAAACCCACTGTTAAAGGGGCGGGCTGCTGTGAAGGTCAAAGTTAAGGGAATGGGCTGCTGTGGAGGTCCCATTTTAAGAAGGTGGGGAACTGTGGGGGGTCAGTGTTAAGGGGTTAGGGGTTGTGCAGTTCACTGTTAAGGGGACAAGGTGCTGTAGAGGTCACTGTTATGGGGGATACTGTCGATATCTTTTAACGACACACAGAAACATTAACTGAAATAGATGAAATATACCTGTGCGAAGCCGGGTCCTTCTGCTAGTATTCATATAATAATCCCAGTTTCCAATTAATATAATAATCCAAGAATGAATGTCAGTTTCCTGATTTTTTTAATGAGCATGAGAATGCGTTATGTGATAAGAATGAATCTTAAAGGGGATGACAACATTCTAAATATAAATGGCGCTGTAACGCCTGTAGGTAGGGACAGACAAGGACAATGAGCCGTATCCTAGAACCCAGCCCACTTTCCTTATCTACTTGCAGTATAAGCCCTAATTGGCATAACCACAACTGGATGATGGTCCCTACTCTAAATAAGTGCAGAGATGGACAAACACCAACAGACAAACAAACACCAAAGCAGAGTCGTACATGAATGGGTCAGAACCAGACAGAGGGTGGTTAGGTGACAAGCCAAGGTCAGAAGCACAGAGGAATTAGTACACAAATGCAGGAACAGGGAACAAGGAACCTAGCTAGTGAGCCAAACAAGACTATCACTGGCACGGGTATATGGCCAGGAAGGGATTTAAATAGAGCACTGAGTGACTAGATTGGAACCTGATAGGTCCATTGACTTGGCGCTCCATTAGCAAGAAACACTAGTACACAGTAATAGAGAAGCTGAGCTAATCAGCCCACTGCTAATTTCCACCAGCACAGCACACGCCCACTGCAGGTAGAAACAGAGCACTGCATCCTGTTACTTAGGATGCGGCTGTGTTACCGGGGGACGTGGCTCAGCAGCGCGTCTCTCCCAGCTGGAGCATGCCGAAGCTGAGGATCGTGCCGCAGGAGCCTGGACAGGTACGTTTATTATAGGTGTGTGCCATAAAAATGATGTGTGGATATGTTCATAACTTGAGCTTCCCCTGTCTGGTCTATAATATGGAGCGGGACATGGGAAGTACACGCAGACAATTGCAGCATAGGGATGGATATGGTGGTCATTTGATATAACCTTTAGCAAAGATATGTACCTCTTCTGTTCTACTAACTGCTTCACTAATATACCGTATTTTTCGCCCCATAAGACACACTTTCCCCCCCTAAAATGGGGGGGAAATGCCCCTGCGTCTTATGGGGCGAATGCTCAAATTTTTTACATCGCAGGCTGCGATGTATGAGCGAGCGGGGAGGGGCTAAGAGGAGGAGCTGGGGGCCGGCAATTGCGGCGGGGCGGTGCAGTCACTGTACTCCAGCCCCGCCGCTCCAGTGCTGCAGTATACAAATATAAAATGTCTCATTCAATTAAAAGTGATTAAACATGCCCCCCCACTTTTAATATTACCATACACCCTAACAGCTTCTGTAGAATGCAGGAAGGCAGGCCTGGCAGGCGGCAGCGTAACTCCCTGATGTCACGTGCCTGCGCCGCCTACTTTATGAATGAAGCAGGCGGCGCAGGCACATGACGTCAGTGAGTGACACGCCGGCTGCCCAGCCTGCGTTGTACAGAAGCTGTTAGGATGTACGGTAATATTAGGAGTGAGGGGGCATGTTTAATCACTTTTAATTGAATGAGACATTTTATATTTGTATACTGCAGCACTGGAGCGGGGGGAGTGGAATCTGTGGATGACAGTTTTATGGGGGACATCTGTGGAAGGCACTGTTAAGGGCTGGGGGGTCTGTGGATGGCACTGTTATAAGCTGGGGGGTCTGTGGATGGCACTGTTATGGGCTGTGGGGTCTGTGGATGGCACTGTTGTGGGGTGGGGGGTCTGTGGATGGCACATATATAACAGCGCCACCCACAGATCCCCCATAACAGTGCCACCCACAGATCCCCCATAACAGTGCCATCCACAGATCACCCATAACAGTGCCATCCACAGATCCCCATAACAGTGTCAGCCACAGATCCCCCTGTAACAGTGTCAGAAACAGCAGATCCCCCTGTAACAGTGTCAGCCACAGATCCCCCTGTAACAGTGTCAACCACAGATCCCCCTGTAACAGTGTCAGCCACAGATCCCCTGTAACAGTGTCAGCCACAGATCCCCCCTGTAACAGTGTCAGCCACAGATCCCCCCTGTAACAGTGTCAGCCACAGATCCCCCTGTAACAGTGTCAGCCACAGATCCCCTGTAACAGTGTCAGCCACAGATCCCCCCTGTAACAGTGTCAGCCACAGATCCCCCCTGTAACAGTGTCAGCCACAGATCCCCCTGTAACAGTGTCAGCCACAGATCTCCCCTGTAACAGTGTCAGCCACAGATCCCCCCTGTAACAGTGTCCGTCACAGATCCCCCTGTAACAGTGTCAGCCACAGATCTCCCCTGTAACAGTGTCAGCCACAGATCCCCCCTGTAACAGTGTCCGTCACAGATCCCCCCCATAACAGTGCGTCATCCACAGATCCCCCATAACAGTGCGTCATCCACAGATCCCCCATAACAGTGCGTCATCCACAGATCCCCCATAACAGTGCATCATCCACAGATCCCCCATAACAGGCACACCAAAGCACACCTTTTGGTTAAAAAAATGTTTTTCCTTATTTTCCTCCCCAAAAACCTAGGTGCGTCTTATGGGCCGGTTCGTCTTATAGGGCGAAAAATACGGTAAATATTGGGGTTTGCTTGGGGGTGCGCTGCACTTTCCTGTAATAAAATGGAAACCTGATGGATTTGACATCCTCCATACAGAAGGTCACATCACAAAAAGTCCAAGTCGATTGATTCTAGTATTGCAACCCCACAAAAGCATGAAAAGTATATATTAAAACGCATCATTAGGGTAATGAGTTTTTTGTGACTATTCTAATCATCTAAATAGGGCTTGCAAAAAGAAACAACACCATTCTGATCTATAAAGCAGGGTTTTCAGTCGCAGACATTTCTGTAACAAATTTGCTGTATGTGGACATGTCCTTAAAGGCGTTGTGCAGGAGTTTTATGTTGATGACCTATCCTCATCCATATCTGATCAGCGGGGTCCGACACCCAGCACCCCCACCAATCAACTGAAGAGGAGGTGGTGCACCATGCAAGCGCTATTTTCTCTTCATTACATTGCCTGTCGTCTCAGAAGCGAATGGAGCGAGTACTTGCAATTACATAATGTCGCCGCTGCAAGGGAGACAATAGGCAGTGCAATGAAGAGGAAGTAGAGCTTGCTTGGAGCGCAGACTCCTCTTCAAACAGCTGATTAGCAGAGGTCCTGGGTGTCGGACCCCCACCTTTTAGATATTGATGAGCTATCCTGAGGGTAGGTGATCAATATAAAACTCCTACACAACACCTTTACTCTCCTTATACTAATTAACTTTTGAAAATATTGTCCCAACTGAGGTTTATGTTGAATACTTTCTTTATAGTTAACAATTTGTGTTTTATTTGTAGACTGAATCTCCTCTTCTGATAAGGCCATATCTGGAACATTTGACAAAATCAGAAATACATGCAGTGATGACTGCTGGATTTGCTACAATTGCAGGAAGCGTCCTTGGAGCATACATTTCATTTGGAGTAAGTAAAGATATTTACAGGCAGAATTAATAAAACTGGCGTTTCATATACCATTCTTGAAGTCCACTGGAGTGTGGTGTGGCAAATTAACTAAGAGGCACACAAATGAATACATTTGGTGCATTTTTTTAGCATTCCATGTGTCAGTTATGAGCTGGTGTTGGTTTGTGCTATCATTTATGTCAGTTTCTACCATAATTACAGTAATCTGTATACAAACCAGATTCCAAAAAAGTTGGGACACTATACAAATCGTGAATAAAAACTGAATGCAATGATGTGGAGATGGCAAATGTCAATATTTTATTCGTAATAGAATGTAGATGACAGATCAAACGTTTAATCCGAGTAAATGTATCATTTTAAAGGAAAAATACGTTGATTCAAAATTTCACGGTGTCAACAAATCCCAAAAAAGTTGGGACAAGTAGCAATAAGAGGCTGGAAAAAGTAAATTTGAGCATAACGAAGAGCTGGAAGACCAATTAACACTAATTAGGTCAATTGGCAACATGATTGGGTATAAAAAGAGCTTCTCAGAGTGGCAGTGTCTCTCAGAAGCCAAGATGGGTAGAGGATCACCAATTCCCACAATGTTGCGCAGAAAGATAGTGGAGCAATATCAGAAAGGTGTTACCCAGCGAAAAATTGCAAAGACTTTGCATCTATCATCATCAACTACTGTGCATAACATCATCCGAAGATTCAGAGAATCTGGAACAATCTCTGTGCGTAAGGGTCAAGGCCGTAAAACCATACTGGATGCCCGTGATCTCCGGGCCCTTAAACGACACTGCACCACAAACAGGAATGCTACTGTAAAGGAAATCACAGAATGGGCTCAGGAATACTTCCAGAAACCATTGTCAGTGAACACAATCCGCCGTGCCACCCACCGTTGCCAGCTGAAACTCTACAGTGCAAAGAAGAAGCCATTTCTAAGCAAGATCCACAAGCTCAGGCGTTTTCACTGGGCCAGGGATCATTTAAAATGGAGTGTGGCAAAATGGAAGACTGTTCTGTGGTCAGATGAGTCACGATTCAAAGTTCTTTTTGGAAATCTGGGACGCCATGTCATCCGGACCAAAGAGGACAAGGACAACCCAAGTTGTTCAGAAGCCTGCATCTCTGATGGTATGGGGTTGCATGAGTGCGTGTGGGCATGGGCATGGGCAGCTTGCATGTCTGGAAAGGCACCATCAATGCAGAAAAATATATTCAGGTTCTAGAACAACATGCTCCCATCCAGACGTCATCTCTTTCAGGGAAGACCCTGCATTTTTCAACAAGATAATGCCAGACCACATTCTGCATCAATCACAACATCATGGCTGCGTAGGAGAAGGATCCGGGTACTGAAATGGCCAGTCTGCAGTCCAGATCTTTCACCTATAGAGAACATTTGGCGCAGCATAAAGAGGAAGGTGCAACAAAGAAGGCCCAAGACGATTGAACAATTAGAGGCCTGTATTAGACAAGAATGGGAGAGCATTCCTATTTCTAAACTTGAGGAACTGGTCCCCTCGGTCCCCAGACGTCTGCTGAGTATTGTAAGAAGAAGGGGAGATGCCACACAGTGGTGAAAATGGCCTTGTCCCAACTTTTTGGGGATTTATTGACACCATGAAATTCTGATTCAACATATTTTTCCCTTAAAATGGTACATTTTCTCAGTTTAAACTTTTGTTCTGTGATTTATGTTCTATTCTGAATAAAATATTAGAAGTTGGCTCCTCCACATCATTGCATTCAGTATTTATTCACGATTTGTATAGTGTCCCAACTTTTTGGGAATCCGGTTAGTACTAAATTTGAGCACACTATGCTTGCGAAACAATTTGCAACTTTTTGATGCCAGAAAACTGCCACAAAGGCCATAATAAACTCCCACTTTGTGTTTCACTCACAATTTGCTGCATGTTAGGCCGCATGCACATGACCATGTGCAGTCAGGGAAACACAACCCATGTGTAGGCCACATCTCCTGATACACATGCCATGTTTCTTGGACTGCATACGTTGTACATGTGGCCTTATAGACATAATCTGCCGCCCATTAGATGATCATCCCCGTTTAACATCATTTTGCAGTTCATAAATAGATGTATAATAATAAACAATCATCAAAAAGTCTTCAGACCCTTTCACTTTTTTTCACATTTTGGTATGTATCGGCTTTGTCCTAAAGTTTGTTCTAAGTTATTTTAAATTTTGGCTAATTTGCTAAAAAGGAAAAACTGGACATAACTATTTGGATCCTTTGCTCTAACATTTAACTCTGGGAGCCTCCCATTGCTCTTCATCATCTTTGATCTTTTCTACACCTTCACTGGAGTTCATTTGTGGTAAATTCAGTTGATTGAACATGATTGGAAAACATACCCCCCTCTCTGAATAAGGTCTCACAGGTGACAATGCATATCAGAGCTAAAACCATGAGGAGTAAATAATTGCCTATAAAGACAGGATTGTGTGGAGGCACAGATCTGGAGAAGGGTACAGAATGTCTGCTGCACTGGAAGTTACCAAGAGCACAGTGGCCTCCATAATTCTTAAATGGAAGAAGTTTGGAACAACCAGAACTCTTCCTAGAGCTGTCCGCCCCAGCAAACTAAGTAATGAGGGAGAAGGGCCTTGCTAAGACAGGTGACCAAGAACTCCATGGTCACTCTGGTTAAGCTCCATAGATCCTGTGTGTAGATGGGAGAAGGTCAATCACCACTGTCTCATCCCACCAATCTGGGCTTTATGGCAGAGTAGCCAGAAAGAAACCTCTCCTCAGTAAAAGACACACCTGCAGTTTGTACCGAAGCACCTAGATGACTCTCAGATAAAAAAAAAACAAGATTCTCTAGTCTGCAGAAAACAAGATTGAGCTTTTGGACCTCAAATCTAAGTGTCATGTCTGGAGGAAAACAGACACTGCTCATCACCTGCCTAATACTATCCTTATAGTGAATCATGATGGTGGCAGCATCTGAAACCCATGTACCGGGGTGGGCTCCCCAGGATACAGTGAAGTCACGAACAAGGAAAGCCCAACACCAGCTTTTGCCAAAACAGAATTTTACTTAAATGTGGCAATAAACACAACCACAAATGCTGGGAACATGCAATACATTTACATACACCCAGCCCAAAGGTTGAGACCCTTGTGCCACACAGCACGGCGCCCTCCGATGGATGCAGGAGGAAATTGCAGTATATTACCTACTGGCTGGCACAACTAAACTGCCACACTTTACCTGTTATTACCCTAAAAAACAAGAACAACTGTTTGAGTGTGTGGTAGGGGCTAGCCTGCGGTGCAGCACAACAGCTCACAATCTTACAATGCTCTACAGAATTCCCCCTCCCATAACTGCCTGGCTTGAGTTTGTGGAGAAGTTTATCTGCTCTCCAGTGTAAAATGTCCCTTTAAATTATGAAGTCCTTGCAATGAACAATAGCAACACTTGTAGCCTGACACAAACAGTGACCCTATCTAACTAACTACAGGTCTGGTCTCACTGTGGTGAGGTGCATGCACGATCTTACCGACCCGGGTCTGCTCTGTATCTGCTGGTTACTCGGAACCAAACAAATGCCTCTCCAACAAGCATGCAGTCCCACAGTGTATGTAACTTGGCTCCTCAGCTCTCATCAGCATTCCAGGAAGCAATCCTTGTTCCTCTGGACAGGATCAGGGTCTTGGACACGATTAGCTTTATGTAGCTGCAGCTCTGGTCACTGAGGTATGCTCCCACATCTGGATGTCGTCAGATCCTCTGCTCACACAGTTCCTCAGTCTCAGCTTCCTCTAGGATGGCTGCTTCCTTTTCTTCTCCAGGCTCTGAAACTCCACCTCTTATGAATATGGAAATATATGCAGCCTGTTAGCTATGTTTAGGAAACAGCGGTATCTTTTGGCCAAACGGCAGAATGTCAGTCCAGATCATTTTATTTCATCTATACAAACGATGTTCAGACAATGAAAGCTGTTTTCCTATCTCACACATAATGCTGTGGGGGTGTTTTTTAGCAGCTGGGACAGGGAGACTGATCAGGGTTGAGGAAAAGCTGAATGGAGCAAGTGCAGCGATGTTCTTAATGAAAACTTAATCCAGAGTGCTCTGGACCTCAGACTGGGCCAAAGGTTCCCCTTCCAACAAGGCAATGAGCCTAAGCACACAACCAAGACAAAACAGTAGTCGCTTAGGGATCACCCTTTGAATGTCCTGAAACCAGAGCCCTGACTTGAACCCAAGTGCGCATCTTGGGAGAGACCTGAAAATGGCTGTCCACCCACGGCCCATTCCAACCTGACAGAGCTTCAGAGGATCTGCAGAGAAGAATGGCAGAACATCCCCAAATCCAGGCTTGCAAAACTTGTGGGTAAAAGGTGTGAATACTTATGTAAATGCAATATTTTAGTTTTTCCTTTTAAATAAATTAGCAAAGATTTCAAACATACTGGTTTCACTTTGTCATTATTGGATATTGAGTGCAGAATTATAGAGAAACCCGTTATTTTTTTATTTTAGCACAAGGCCACAATGCAACAATGCAACAAAATGCATAAAAAGTGAAAAGGTACATTGTACATAATCAAAGAAACTTTGTAAATACATTATATTAATTAATTATCTTGCACTGATCTTCATTCAAAATTCTGCATGTTGGTGTTATTATTGTAAATGTTCAACAAGCATATCAAAAGATATCTCTAACAGCTCTTAACAGGCTTGCAAACGAGAACATACAAGTGCCTTGCAAAAGTATTTACCCCTCACCTTCCTGCCAGCCTTAGTGTTTTTCCTGTTTTGTTGCAATACAACCTGAAATAAAAATGCTTTTTAGGGGGCCATACAATTTGATTTATACAACATGACAACTACTTTGAAGGTGTAAAATATTTTTTACTGTGACACAAACAATAACTAAGACAAAAAACAGAGAACATATATACACTCCCTGAAAGTCAATACTTCTTGGAGCCACATTTTGCTGCATTGACAGATGCAAGTCCCTTTGGGTATGTGTCTATTAGCTTAACACAACTAGACATTAGAATTTTTGCTCATTCTTCTAGGCAAAACTGCTCCAACTCCTTCAAGTAAAGCTACTTTCACAGAAGAGCTAAAGCTACCCGGCAGGCTGTTCCAGCAGAGAATCCGCCTGCCAAGTTCACTGTATCTGGCCTAGCCGGATAGGGCCATGCATTGGTTTTTGTTCAGCTGAAATCTGGTACTCATACCAGAAACTGGTCAGATCCCCGCCAGATCCCATTACAGTTAATGAGCTCTGGCAGTAAACGGCAGTATCTGACAAGGCAAGATATGAAGAACTCCAGCAGGCTTTTCCTCTGCTGGAACAGCTTGCCAGACAGTTTTAACTCATGTGTGAAACTAGCCTTAGATTCACAGCACCAGTTGGACTAAGCCAGTCCAATACATTTAAAGGCTATAGACACCATTGGAGGCATTTTTTATTATTGTATTTTACTCATTTGGGGCCAAAATTGGTCTTTATTAAAAATGTTTAACCTTTTTTTTTCTCTACAGCTTTCATTTTTGCAGGCTATTGCTTTCTGTTTCACACTGAGTCCATCAGAAAACTGCCCTGATGGCTCCATTTGTAACCCTTATCTCTGAACTCCTGACAGCTCCTAAAAACTAATTTAAGCTATATTTTTAACAAGCTGATATAAGTTTAGCTATGATGAGAGTTTATGAGGTGTCAGGAGTTCAGACATAAGGGCTACAGTTGGAGCTGACAGAGTAGTTCACTGATTCATAGCCTTTAAATGTTTTCTTAAACCACTCCAGTGTAGCATTAGCAGTACATTTAGGGTTATTGTCCTGATGGAATCTCTGTCCTAATCTCAAATCTCTGGCAGACTGAAACAGGTTTTCCTCAAGAATTGCCCTGTATTAACGCTATCCTTCAGTCCTTGCTATTTTTCTAGCCTCTGCTGATGAAAAGCATCACTACAGCATAAACCTGCCACCACCATGCTTCACTGTGGGATTGGTGTTCTTGGAGAGATAGAAAGTGTAGGGTTTGTACCACACATAGGGTAACTGCAAATGTTTTTCCTTATGTGTTTTTCTTTTTCTGCCCACTCTTCCATAAAGCTCACTCTGTGGAGAATACGACTTATGGTGGCCCTTGGATAGATACCTCCATCTCCACTGTGAATCTTTGGGGCTACTTCAGTATTATCATTGGTGTCCTTGTTGATTCTCTGATTAATGTGCTTTTTACTTGGTCTGTGACTTAAGCTTAAGTTTTTTTTTTTAATCTACTTATACAATTTGCAGGTTGTAATGCAACAAAACAGAATAAACACAAATGGGGTGAATACTTTCGCAAGGCACTGATTGTACAGGCCAGTGGTAGTTTTTATTGTGATAGATATGTATGTATATATATATATATATATATATATATATGAATGTGGTCATGCAGATCTCATACTTTTGCCTGCACAATAACCTGCAGGAGGACAACTGTGTTTGAGAAATTTTCAATCTTAGCTGTTTAACCCCTTATTAACACATTGTGATGTACAGTACATTATTTGTCGCTAGCAGAGGGCGGCTGTCATTAACAGCTACATTCCCCCAAGGTCCAGAATTGGAACTGTGACAATAAGGCCTAGCATTGCAATTGTCAGGGCTTACAATTTTATACCAGCTGTCTGAAGCCCAACAAAGGCCCCCAGGATTGCCTAATATTCGTTCCTCTTAGGGCACCCTTTAGGTATGCCATAACAGATACCTGTACATTTTACATGTATAGGCAGTAAGAAAGAAAAGTAGAAAATATAAAAAATAATTAAATGAACTCTGTCAGTACATTTCAGCCCACTAACAGATGAAACACAGATGAGAAGTTGGCATTAAAAAGTTTTTGCATAGAATAGTTGAAAAATTTACTTTAACTCCGTCTTACACCATATGCAATTAGCTAACAAGTATCCACTGTGAGTTGTCAGGGAAGTGTCCTGGCGTTTTTTCAATAATTCTTCCTAACTCTTCCATTTTCAACTTGACTGATGGGTCTAGTGTTCCCTTGAAATCCAAAGAAATCTTCTAGCAAATAGGTACAATAACGACATCTAAACTTATACGTGTGACCTTCATATGGAGGACTACATAGGACTAGTCTGTAGGAAAATATCAGATTTACATGTTTGCGTTTCTCATTTGTAGGTATCTTCTTCTCACCTGTTGACTGCCTCTGTCATGTCTGCCCCAGCTGCACTTGCTGTAGCCAAGTTATTCTGGCCAGAAACTGAACCAGTGAAAATTAATATGGAGCATGGGCTTAAACTGGAGAAAGGGTAAGAGGTATATAGATGGTAACGTTACAATTTTATGTGGCCAATGAGAAGACAAAGCTATAAATAGTTTTAAAACAATATGTATTCCTTATTTTTTTAATATTCAGAGATTTAGCTAAATGTACTATTTGTGCACAAAGTACAGTAATACATATACCGCAATAGTATTACATGAGAGAATATATTCACAGTCCACTAATCAGTTTATACTGCAAAGTACCACAAATAATACTACAATAAATGTGACAGTATGTGTATGGCATATAGACAAGAAAAATGCATGTAATGTAGTTAATGTTGATATACAATGAATACAATAGTCAGCCTGTGCCCAATACACAAATATGTACACCCCCACTCCATCCAAATTGCAGGAAGTGGTTCCCTGCAAGATGTTTCGGAGAGACCAGAAAGATGTTAGTTATATGCCATTTCGGCTCTGATAAGGGCTGACTTGGATGGTATGGTAGCAACGCACTGTAGTTGAGACACTGGCTACAACTAGTGGAAGCACTGGCAATGTCTTACAGGGTCATTGGCATTGATCACCTATGCTGCCTTCGGACATATTTTTCCAATTTTTTTAAGTCATGATATTGAAGAGCATTGCTGAACCTATGCACATGCAAATGCAACTATATGTATATGTGAATGTGAGGGGGCACATTCAGAAGGGAAACACTTAATGGATGATATAATAGTATTTTAATACTTTAAAAACATACCCTTAAAATTAATATAAAACATACATAAAAACGCACATATAAGGAACGTCGCATGCAACACTCCTACACAATGATATATAGTTGTAGGTCAATGCCGCAGTAATGTCCCAATTCAATGTGCTTGTAATAATAGTGCAAACAATGTCCCGATCAGAGTCCTATTTTGTGCAATAGTAATATAGTAATGGCACTGTGGCCAAATGTCCCAATCAGAGTCCTAATTTTGTAGGGTGTTGGTATAGTAATGGCACTGTGGCCAATTCTGATAGAACAGTGATGGTAATATAGCAATTCTGATGGAACAGTGATGGTATTATAGCAATGGCACTATGGCCAAATCCTGATGGAGCAGTAATGGTATCAATATACCTAGTACCAATGTCCGGTGGTGTGAGCGTTCAAAGGTAAGTTGTTAATGCTGACTTCACAATGAGACTGACAATCCGGTTACTTACAGTCTCTTGCAGCTTGTGACGTCCAAGTGCGAGCCCGGTCTTCCCCTTCTTGGCTGCCTGTCCGCAGTGCTGGCTTCCCAGGCGGCCGTACACTCGTAGCGTCCCACGTGGTGTACCCGGCCGAGCGTGGCGTCCCACGTGACCTGGTTGTCTAGGGTACCGGCTGGACTCTGAACTGACGTCACTGCTGTGCGACTTGTACTCCGGTTCTATGCCGAAAGGAGATCTCGTACATTCATATCCTTTTGATATCAGGCTTTCTTGTTCTTTCTATGAATCCACGCTCACTCTGTATTGCCAGACGCGTTTCAGGGTCTTACGCCCCTTCCACAGTGTATAGAATACAATTACCTTAGATTTTAACTACTTATATTGTCCTTGTCATGTCACATACACAAGGATTTATGCATATTATCTGGTATATTTACTCTGCTTGATTCTGTTTGTTTCAAATCAGGGATGCAAGAAATATTCTGGAAGCTGCAAGTCAAGGAGCTTCTGCATCAATTTCTTTGGTGGCAAACATAGCTGTGAACCTGATGGCTTTTCTCTCACTGCTAGCGTTCTTCAATGCTGTCCTCTCGTGGCTGGGAAATATGTTTGATTATCCACAGTTAAGCTTTGAGGTAAACCTTTAGTTTTAAAGATCAAGATATACATTTTTGGACTAAAGCTGCCCATACACCTTCAGTAGCTGTCAACCGAATGCTCATTTGGTGGACAGCTACCTCCCCCCAATAAATGTAGACATTCAGTCCGGCCACGCTTGGATGTATTTTCAATAGGGAGAGAAGATAAATCTGCAGCCAAATACCTCCAGGTATTGAAAGAATATGGATTGCAGTTTACACTGCAGAATTACATTCAACATGCACAGCGTCTTAATAAATAATATGGACATGCTTATATATAATGATAATTTTTTAACACAGGTAATATGTTCGTATGTCTTCATGCCATTCTCCTTCATGATGGGTGTAGACTGGGAAGACAGCTTCATAGTTGGAAAACTTATAGGATACAAGACATTTTTTAATGAGTTTGTTGCATATGAATACCTTGCTGGGCTGATCAACAAGAGGAAGAAAAATGAGCAGCTGTTTATAGATGGAGTAAAGCAATATATGTCAGTAAGTATAATTCTACCAAAACATTTGTCTTCCAGAAACAGCTCTCACCCTTGACTGCATTCAGAATAGTGCTAATATGCAATACTTCATGCAGGGATAAGAGTGGCACCTTTTCTGAAAAAGAAAAGTCATATTTTTCTAACCTCAAACATGTGTTTACCATGCTTTTTGAGTGAGAATTAGACACTGCCAACGGATTTCATTCTGTGATTCCATTTCAATCTTACTAAAGTAGTAAATATGCTTTGGATTTGCCCTCTTTCTCTCTCAAAACTCAGTCAGTAACACCCTTTATGTAAATTACTTGTTATTTCTCATTATTGTTATGTCTTGTGTTTTAGGTTAGGTCGGAAGTTATTGCGACATATGCTTTGTGTGGATTTGCTAATTTTGGCTCCTTGGGAATTACTATTGGTGGACTTTGTACGTATATGCATTTTTTTTTCCTTATTTGTTATGTTAAAGTCTAAACCATTAATGGAATGACACTATGACAAAATGTTGCTTACCAGCCTTTGTTAGGTCAACTGATTTACAGACCACCAATAAATCAAGTTTTCTAAGTAAGAGGTCCTAATTTCTGCCCGGGGAGACCTCATCCACTATGAAAAGCAGCCTGGAAATCACATACAAACATACTAAAGAAAATATATTTTTCTTTTTAGTATAACATAATTTCCAAACATTACACAGTGTTTCGTGTCCAGTGTTGAATGGCCTTTGTCTTATAGTCTATGGGTTATCCCTTGTTGCCTTAAAATAGTGGAATTGGAAAGACTCTCCTATGTTTCTCCACTGTCTTGAGAGGGCTAGGGCTCCAGTGCAACTTTTTGCATTGTGATTTTTCTAATTTTAACAATTAGTCCACAACTATAGAAAGAGCCCTGACCCAGAGTGATTTGGGTTGTATACAACTGAGTGTAGTCAGTAATGTGGCAATAGCTTAGAAGGTAAAGATTAAAAAAAAATCACAGTGGAGCCTTGGCCTAAAGCACAGAAATCTAAATTTCACCAAATGCTCTGAGAGGCCAATGGTGACTGCTCAGTGAGAACATTTTGCTTTACAAATAGAGAACCCTCCTTAGATTGAGTGCAAGACATTTTATTCACTCACATGCTATATGGTAATTAGATGCCAAGTGTCTACTGTGCATTACTTATCGATACATGCTTAATTGTTCTGCTCTTTAACAAGTAAACCCTTACAAACCTGGCCCCTGTTGTCTAAAAGGACAACTTCAGCCTTCCCATACATCATGAGACATGCTTTTCAAAAGGAAGGCTGGAGTCCTGAATCATATGATGTACTTTCCAATGGGGAGAAGTGAGAGGTTTGAGAGGTTTACTAGCAAAAAAGCAGGAAACTTCACCAAGCAAATAATGTCCATTAGTCATAGACTACCTTTAAGAAATTGCTTGAAAACCTTTTTATGGGTCAAGCATGCATGTTTTTTTCAATGATGAGGGGGGATACATCACTAACAGAAACATAGAGGCTCTTATCTCGTGGAGGAACAAACAATTGAAGAAATCACATAAATCCAGTCCTACTTGCTAATGATGTCAGATGTTGGGAAATAGACTGGCTGCCTCCATACTGCAGTACCCCAGAACAGGGTTACTGCAAAGGGTAAATTAATGTAATGTTATATTCTTAAGTGAAATGTTGTGATTTATTATATTTGTGTACTTAATGGCATTGTATGAGCAATTAGGGGTTACGCCTGTGTTTGCAGGTTAGGTTTCTAGAGAGATAGACCCTGGGTCCACCACGTAGAAGTCTGTTAGCAGAGGAAGAGGACAGACATGTGTGAGAACACTCTGCAGTCAAAAACCTAAACATTTCAGTGAATCACCATCTATGAGTTTGCTACAAATAAAGAACAATTGGTGTATTATAGTACTTCATAAAGAGAAAAGGAAGTTATAGGGTGCAGGAACCACAAGGCTGTGCAGTGGAGTCCATCAGCAAGGTACAGTATTGTGCACATTTATTGCAGAGAGAGACCTTGCTGCTGTGAAAGGGAATACTGCCAGTGCACCCTTCCACACTTTGAGACGGTTTGGCCAGCTGTATCTTAAATGTGCACCCCTCAGTCCAGAAATTTTCAGAAGCAAAAACCAAGAACCTCATTACCAGCCTATGGTTCTGTTGAGAGAGTTTGGAAAGACAGAGGAAAGGAGTATGACAACCCCCTATTATTGCTGCTCTCCATACACTGTTATTGGGGACAGTGCTACAACTTGTATTCTGCACCTTAGTAAAGAGAGACTTATTTATTGATACCAACTGGCCTGGTTATTGACTCCACCATACATTGGCCACTGTGCCCACACTCCTGCCTTGCACCCTGCCAAATACCTAGCATCAAGACCACCCCAATTACCACCAGGCAGAAACAGCAATGCCAGAGTGTGCCCTGAGGTAAGAAAGGGTGCACCCTTCGCCTCCCTGATGGGCCGCTGCAGTACATATGTGCATGGTTAGCTTTACTGTTTTGTTTTTTGCTAGTAATATATAATTTGGATAATCATGTTTTACATATGTTTGCCTCTGTTATATGTTGTAGCCTCAATGGCACCAAGCAGAAAGGGTGACATTGCAGCTGGTGCAATACGGGCCATGATCGCTGGTACAGTGGCATGCTTCATGACTGCTTGCATTGCAGGTATTGTATTAGTAACAGCAAAGTTCAGTACTTCACATTTTTATTAACTGTACAAACTCTTCCCTTAAAGTTGTACTGCAGTTGAAATTTGTTCTAATATACTGTACCTTCTCTATCAGGAGCATACAGGTGCGGGACTCATTAAAGTTACCGCACTGTACAGTGTAGCACAGTGCTGCACATGCGTGCCCATCACATGAACTGGACACATTTTTATCCACTGAAAGTAAACAGTGAAACCTTCTATTAACCCCTTAGTGACCACCCATATGCCTTTTTACGACGGTCACTTTAACCCACGAGTCGCCAGTCTCTCCGATCTCCTGGTACCTGCCACGGGAACGTCCGTGAAACTAGTCAATGTTATTAAAATGCAATGCACTATAGGGACAATGCATTGCATTTTAAAAGCAATCAAAATATTGTCTGTGGTAAAAAAAAACTGAAAAAAACACATGTATTAAATATGCTTTTTTTCCATTAAAAATACGCTTTTCAATGAAACAAATTGCAAAAAAAAAATCCTCCCCATATGTTTAGTATTGCCGCATCCGTAAAGACCCGGACTACATAAATATCATATAAATTATTCCCCACGGTGAACGCCGTAAAAAAAACCAGTATTGATAATTTATTCTTAGTTGCCACCAAAAAAACTTAATAACAAGCGATCAAAAAGCGCCATTTACTCCGAAATGATACCAATGAAAAATACAAGTCGTCCCGCAAAAATCAAGCCCTCACACAAGAGCGCTCCATAGAAATAAAAGTAAAGTTCTGGGTCTTGGGAAGCGGCAATGCACATAAAAATTTTCTTTAAAAAAAAAAAAAGGGTTTTATTGCAAAAAAATTGTAAAACGTTAAAAAAAATATATGTATTTGGTATCACTGTAATCATAGTGACCCAGAGAATAAAGATATTATGTTTTTTATATTAAAAAAATGAACGCCGTAAAATTTATAACGTAAAAATGCAGTGGTAGTATAGCAGTTTTTCCCATTTCCCCCCGAGAAAGAGTTATCAGAAAGTTATGTGTAACCCAAAATGTCGCTATTAAAAACTACAACTTGTCCCGTAAAAAACAAGCCCTCATAAAGCTGTATAATAATAAAATAAAAGTTATAGCTCTTGGAACGCGACGATGAAAAAAGGAAGAAAAACGCTTGGTCAGTAAGGCCCAAACCATCCTGGTCACTAAGGGGTTAAATGGTAACAAGCAGAGAACTTGAAAGCCATAAGAAAGCAATAAGATTGTTTAATGATTTTCCAGTATACTAACAATAACACTGTTAACGTTAAGGCTCTTTTCACTTGTGTTCTGTACTGTGTTCTGTAGTGCCCTTGGATATATACATTTAAGAAATGCCAGTCCATTCCATGTTAAAAAGGTGTTCTTTATGATATACCTTTTTTTATAGGATGCCTCTGCTATGGACACCTTTTTTTTTTTTTTTTTGCACTGGATTTATTATAGGATAAAAAATAGTTTTGCAACAGCTGGAGGCACACTGGTTGGGAAACACTGCCCTACATAACCTGCTAGTTATTTCATAATGTCTGGACCTATGAAAGGTCCTCTTTAACCTCTTGCGGACAGGCACGCCCTGATGTCCAAGTCCTTAAGTGACCCCCCGTATCGGCGATCGCTGCAAACCGCAGGTCGATTCAGACCTGCGGTTTGCAGCGCTTTCTGAAGTTTCTGATCCCCAAGGTCTTCAAAATGACACAGGCGGTGCGGGTGCAGGCAGAGCGGGCATCCGCCACCCCTCTCTCATTTCCAGGATGTCCGAGCGGTTAGCAGAGTATCAGTACATTGCAATATAGGGATTAACAGCACTCCTTAGTATCAATGTGGTGGGTTCAAGTCTCCAGGGGGTGGTAAAAAGCCCCCAATTCAGCATAAAGCCCCCTCCCTCTGTGATCCCGTCATGAATCGGGGGCTGAAATGGCACAGCGAGGGAGCTCCCTCCCTGTTAACCCCTTCCATACAAAGAGATGAAAAATTAAAAAAATGGAGACAGCACGTCCAAAGTGATGGAATTTAATCCAGATAAAATTCCATCACTTTGGACGTGCTGTCTCCATTTTTTTTTTTACAGGCTTCCAGCTTGCCATGGTAAGGCTCAGTCGGCTCAGACTTCTGCTAAAGACTAAGTGTAAAGTGAAAATACTGTACAGTACACTATATAGCGTACTGTATTGTATTATACAGACATCAGACCCATTGGATCTTCAAAAACCAAGTGGGTCTGGGTTAATAAAAAGTAAAAAAAAGTGAACAAAAAAAAAAAGTCAAAATAAGAAAACATATTTATCACTGATTAAAATAAAAAAAATTAATGCACTACACATGTTTGATATCACCGCATCCGTAATGACCTGATCTATGAAACAGTCATGTTACTTTCCCCACACGGTGAACTCCATAAAAAAAAAAACTATGATGAAATTGAAATTTTGCCCACCTTACTTCCCAAAAAAGGCAATAAAAGTGATCAAAAAATGTGTATGTACGCTAGCCCTTACATGAGACAATCGCCCAAAAAGTAAAAAAAATATGGCTCTCAGACTATGGAGACATTAAAACATGATTTATACATATTAGGTATCGCCGCGTCCGTAAGAACCTACTCTATAAAGATATCAAATGACCTAACCCCTCAGGTAAATACCGTAAAAAAAATAAAAAAAATGTGTCAAAAAAGCCATTTTGGTCACCTCACACCACAAAATATGTAATAGCAAGCGATCAAAAAGTTATATGCCTCCCAAAATAGTACCAGTCAAATCGCCATCTCATCCCGCAAAAAATGACATAGGACAATTGTCAAAAAAATAAAATAAATATGTAGACTATGGAGAGATTAAAACATGATTTTTTTTTTCTTATAAAATGATATTATTGTGTAAAACTTAAATAGATAAAAAAAAAGGTATACATATTAGGTATCGCCACGTCCGTAAAAACCTGCTCTTAAAAATAACACATTACCTAACCCCTCAGGTGAACACAGCAAAAAAATATATATAAATACGGTGTCAAAAGCCATTTTTGTCACCTTACATCACAAAAACTGTAATAGCAAGCGACCAAAATGTCATAGGCACCCCAAGATAGACAACAAAAGAGCCCCTACATAAGACAGTCGCTCAAAAAAAATATATATATATATGGCTTTCAGAATGTGGAGACACTAAAAAATCTTTTTTTTAAAAATGCTTTATTATGTAAAACTGAAACAAAACCCCCCAAAAAATAGTCATATTTGGTATTGTCACGTCCGTAACAACCTGCTGTATAGAAATAGCACACAATCTAACCTGTCAGATCAACGATGTAAATAACATAAAATAAAAACAGTCCCAAAACAGCTATTTGTTTTGCAAATTTTCAATTTTAATCCATGTTTCCAGTAACAAATAAAGGGTTAACAGCCAAACAGAACTCAACATTTATTGCCCTGATTCTGTATGACCCATATGTGGTCATAAACTGCTATATGGCCACACGGCAGGGCACAGAAGGAAGGGAACGCCATATGGTTTTTGGAAGGCAGATTTTGCTGGACTGGTTTTTTGACACCATGTCCCATTTGAAGCCCCCCTGATGTACCCCTAGAGTAGAAACTCCCCAAAAAAGTGTCTTCATCTAAGAAACTACACCCCTCAAGGTATTCAAAACTGATTTTACTAACTTTGTTAACTCTTTAGGTGTTCCACAAGAGTTATTGGCAAATGGAGATTAAATTTCTGAATTTCTATTTTTTTTTTACCTTGCCTCAAAAAATGTGTAATATAGAGCAACCAAAAATCATATTTACCCTAAAATAGTACCAACAAAACTGCCACCTTATCCCATAGTTTCCAAAATGGGGTAACTTTTTTGGAATTTCTACTGTAGAGTTGCATCAGGGGGGCTTCAAATGGGACATGTGTAAATAAACCAGTCCAGCAAAATCTGCCTTCCAAAAACCATATGGTGTTCCCTTCCTTCTGTGCCCTGCCGTGTGCCGGTACAGCAGTTTACGACCACATATGGGGTGTTTCTTCTGCAAACTACAGAATCAGGGCAATAAATATTGAGTTTTGTTTGGCTGTTAACCCTTGCTTTGTTACTGGAAAAAATGGATTAAAATTTAAAATTTGCCCAAAAAATTAAATTCTGAAATTTTATCTCCATTTGCCATTAACTCTTGTGGAACACCTAAAGGGTTAACAAAGTTTGTAAAATAAGTTTTGGATATCTTAAGGGGTGTAGTTTCTAGAATGGGGTAATTTTTGGGTGGTTTCTATTATGTAAGCCTCACAAAGTGACTTCAGACCTGAACTGGTCCTTAAAAAGTGAGTGTTGGAAAATTTCAGAAAAATTTCAAGATTTGCTTCTAAATTTCTAAGCATTGAAACATCCCCAAAAAATAAAATGGCATTCCCAAAATGATCCAAACAAGAAGTAGACATATGGGAAATGTAAATTAATAACTATTTTTGGAGGTATTACTAGTATAGAAGGTATAGAAGTAGAGAAATGTGAACTTGGAAATTTGCAAATTTTTCAAAATTTTTGGTAAATTTTGTATTTTTTTATAAATATTTTTTTTTGACTCCATTTTACCAGTGTCATGAAGTACAATATGTGATGAAAAAACAATCTCAGAATGGCCTGGATAAGTAAAAGCGTTTTAAAGTTATCCACACATAAAGTGACACTGGTCAGATTTGCAAAAAATGGCCCATTCCTTAAGGTGAAAATGAGCCCGGTCCTTAAGGGGTTAAGTAATTCCTTTACTTGCAGGTAAAGGTAGATAGCATTTGATCCTATTTTCATAGCAGTGTAGATAGATGATAGATATAAGCGAGATAGATGGATAGAAAGATAGCTGTGACATGGTGACTAATGTTTGATAATTGTATGTAAGATAATGTGTTTCCTTTTCTGTTTTTCTATACCATTTACAGGCATATTAACTCCACCAATTACACAGACAGTATGCAGTGATGTGTTAGACAGCATCTTCCTTAATTCTACAAACTTGCCTGTTAAAACACCAGAGATTACTGACTGCTGCTTGACCCTCTATAAATGGTAACTATGTATTGCTAGTTATACACTTGCATCTTCTTTTAACGTTATAATTCAGAATTTAAAGGCATACCTTCCGTGGAGGGAGACCATGCAATTTCTATGGGGCCTGTGGAGGAAGCATGCCCAGCACTGAGCTGCTTGTTAACTGCTTCTCGGCAGAGTTAAATGCATTTTCTGCAGCTGCCACCAGGGGATCTTAATGAGTAGAGATTCATATAGCTCCTATTAAGTTCTATTGTAGCTATATAAATTCATGTATGATGAGCTCCCACTAGTGTTGACAGCCAAAGCTTTATCATACATAATGGGATATGTAGCTCGCTTGGGGAGATTAATCAGTGCATTTATGGCAGTTTTATAGCATTAATACAGTGAAAAATATTACGAATGGGATGAAATTTACTTTTTATAAAACGTGCAACTTTTTTATAACAGTGGATTAAATGGGGGGGGAGGGGGGGTTGAGACTCAGGGGAACCCTTCAACCCATCTTAATTAGTCCTAACTTGACTACAAAAGAACATTTCCAATATACTTTCTGTCTCAAACTTGCATGGATGGGCCACTCTGAAACTTGGTCACATGGCATGCTTCTCTTCCGAAATTCCACATCCTTCAGACTGCATTGCAGATTTCCGGTCTGGTCTACAGATGAGCATGTTACTTGCACAGCCCAGGGAAGATGAGTTACTGTGGACAGGGCCAGAATTATCCATCTCCCTGTTGCATGTGCGGTAGATCTGTTGAATTCAGAAGTTGATCCTGGTCCAAAGCACTCCCCCCCCATGCTGGCGTGCTGCAGTTATGTCCCTGTCCATAGGTCAGACTGAAAGCCTTGTATTCAGACGTGAAGTTGGTGGATGTAGGATTTCCAAATAGAGGAGCATCACATGACATGCCGTCAAGACAATGTATAACATATGTATATTAGATTTTTTCTTTTGCAGGCAAAATAAGGTGGGTTGATGGATCCCAACAAACCCCTTTTTGGGGAAAAAAGCGCCTTTTGTGAGATTTTCAAGCTTGTTTTTTTCTTCTCAAAAACAGGTGGGGCCAGATGTTTGCTTACATTGAATACAGCAATATAATAAGCTGTGTTTTAGGCTTTTCTCTTCACTTTTGGTGAATTCTTTGGTAAAGCATTATTTTTTCCTAAACAAATCATGCTCTATATGTGGTCCCGCCAAAAAGGCCACAAAAAACAGTAGGGATCACTTACTATCCAGAAATATGCCTATATTAGGAGTATTTCTAGTGCAGATTGCAGAATAAAGGTCTAAATGTAAGACAGCAAGGAAGGTGGCTTACATTTAGACTGGCGGTGGATATGCCGAAGTTATTCATCCAAAGTCTGTGGGAATGGTGGAGACAGCCAAGTCAGCATTCCTTATTAGTTTGATATCTATACAGGATGTGTTTTGTTGCATTTTCATTTAAATATAAAAAACCAAGCTCATTAATGTGTTACAACAATGTTCTTACAATAGCCAAATCTTAAATTTAGTAAAACAATAAGATGGAGTAGAATATTTCAACCATAGCATGTTTGATGTTTGAATTGTAATATATTAATGGATTCCTGGCTTGTCCAACTCATCGGTATGATCAACTACACGAACAAATATGTTCATCAAAGATATTACCCATATATTTTCGCACTCAATACATGGTTGGCAAAGAGTAAAAGTCATTTATCCTGAAGAAGAGAATGTTAAGAGAAGCACCGATAATAATAATTGTCTTTTCTATTTTTGCTGTAGGGTTGTTGCTGAAAGTCCAACAAACTTTACCATTGGAGGCAATTATAGCATGAGCGCGTTGTCAGGATGCTGTCAGCTGATTGATTCCCCAACCTTCAATTGCACTTGGTTTACTCGCAGTACATTAGACTTTTGATTTCACTGTATGAGTGCAATTTGTGCAAATGTGTAATTTGAATGGTTTTTCCATCTTTGAGCTCCATTTCAGAGTTTACAAATAAAATTAAAAGGGTTGTCTCACCACATCATATGAAATGTATTATGTATATAAAGGTCATCTAAGTCACATACTAATGTAGTTTCATTTTCAATAATACCTCTGGTCCACACTGGCTTCCATTTTCCTTCTTTTTATACGCTCCTCATCTCTAGGGGTTATGGTCACCATGGTGGCTGCACTTGTAGTGCACAAGATAAAAATCCAGCCTTTCTGGAGTGCGGGAATCACGTTAGCCAGCCCAGCTAGCCCCGGCCACTTTATATCTCATCTCAGCATTAGCTCCCATCGCCGGCCACCTCGTTTCTCCTATGGTTGCTTGTATAGAACAGCTCCATGGAGGCACCAAAGCTTTGGAGATATTCTATATAGCCTTAGGAGCGCACATGCACGGGCAAGGAGACAGATTACACTATCTCAGTGCCACCTTCCTGTGCCATAACTCACAAGAGGCACTGCCACCACTACAGCTCAGAAAGTGCGCCTGGAGCCATGCAGGAAATCAGGAGGCGAGACAACTCCTTTAATCCACAAGAAAAAATGAGTATGTTTCTAAATACATTGCACTGTCCATGAGTTACAGCTGGTATCATAGTCCAGAGCTGCATTCCTAGTTCTGCAGGCACACCCCTAAGAGGTCAGCTGAGCTTCTGTAATGCAGCCCAAGAACAATACTGTGTACATTGTATTTACAAAGGTAGATTCGTTATAAATGTATACCAGTCTTGGTGCACATGTTCTTCATTCTAAATGGGTACAGCTCTTTGTATATATTTTTATACTGAATAAAATTATTGTTAACTATTAACAACATTAATGTGAACATTAAACTAGTTGAATGCTATTTATATTACATAAAAATGGTACGTTCATAATTGTATATTTGCTTTTATTTTCTATTTTTAGAGGGGGAAATGCATAAGGGATGCTATGGCTAATAAACAATCCCAATGACTGAATAGGGTTTTCTAGGTTTAGGATATTGATGGCCTTTCCTCAGGATAGGCCACAATATCTAATTGGTGAGGGTCCGAGTTGTCATTCAGCTGTTTGAAACCACCATGGCACTCATGCGAGTGCTGCAGCTCTTCATTGGGCTGTCTACCATCTGGTTGTCCACTAGGTACTGGCCGTGCACAGTATTGCAGCTTCCTCTCATTTGTCTTGTTCATTTTAAAAAATGGAGAGGCCTTAGAGCTTACATGTGTACCATTCTACTGAAACAGACTAAGGCCTGTTTCACACTGACAGCAGTAGTCTCGGCAGGGAACAGCCTGTTCAAGTTCTCTGGATCCAACATTGCCAGATGTCACAGGAATGCCCACCAGCCCCATTGACTACATTGGGGGTCAAGCAGAGATCCGGCCGCTACCCAGCAAATATGTCGGGATTTGGCCGGACAAATACTGCTCTGTGCAGCCTGCAGGAACTACTGCTGGAAGTCTAAAACAGGCCTTAGATCACCACAGGAGCCTATGATGACCTAAGTCCTATTCGGTGGAACAGTAGGAGCTCTGGCTTTATGGTGTGTCCCTCACAGTCTGACACTATCCAATCAGTGCTGCCAGTGTCAGATCGTGCAGGGTGATCCCCCCTCCCCACCAAACTGGGAACACCAATATAGACCTTTACTGTAGGCATTTCATTCATAAACTTCTAGTAGGAATAGTACAACACAAGTCATAAGATGTTCCAGAGCTCTTATTACATGGGAAATGCAAGTAGTTATTAGAACATATATGTCAGGAGAGGTAACAAGTCCTCCTTAATGCAGTGCTGGAAAAGTACAGAGAAATGAGTTGTTGCATTTTATTGTTAACTATGGGAATTGATTTGCATGATGGATGTCAAATCCAAAAGATTACTTCCTGATTAAAATAATAAAATCTTTAGAGCAGGCACCCTCAAGCTGCGGCCCTCCAGTTGTTGCAAAACTACAACTCCGAGCATGCCCGAACAGCCTACAGGTATCAACCTACAGCAGGGCATTGTGGGAGTTGTAGTTTTACAACAGCTGGAGGGCCGCAGTTTGAGGATGCCTGCTTTAGAGCATCCAAGCCTATTGGAACTCCCCCCTCCTCAAGAGTGTGCCACTGTCTGTGATGGGAGCAGTAACAGGGTGGATGGCGCAAGGTAGTGGCGCTGGAGGAGAGCAACTAGAGCGCTGGAACTAACAGAGGAAAGATGCAAAGGCAAAGACGTTCCCTGGGGAGGAGCAGGTGGTATATAATAGATGACAGGGGAAGGAGCAGAGAAGATAGCAGGGAGACATAGCCTTCATAGAAAGGCAAGTGAGTCAAGTACCTGGTGTGCAGTGGTTACTCACCATCGTGGACTCAAGATCTGTCTGGTGCCCAAATCACTGGTCTGCAACTCAGATCAGGTCCTCAAGCCACAGGAACATCAAGATTGAGACAGGAGGCTCCAGAATACATCTGTGTCCTTGAGGATCATGCTACATTACAATTTGTGTTTTTTGCTGAAATTTGAGGAAAAACCGTGATATACGATATAACACAAAGACACAGATGTATGCAGGGCTGGAGGTTTAATTGCGGCTCCGGCAGTCCTGTGAGAGCACTGGCAGGCAGCCCTGGACCTGACTGGTCTATCAGGATTTCTCCAGATATTGAGAAGAATGCCCAATTCTCCCCTGCACATAAATCATCTACTAACATTTCACAAACGACGAAGATTGTCTTTTTTTAACACAAGGGAATGAAGTTTTTATAGTTTAATTTGTAAACAGTTTCAGTATCACAGTTCATCACGGCATGATATTTCTTCTGTTGATCAGAGACCCAGCTTTTATGCCCTTTACACAATCATTGTATCAATCTTATTTATTGTACAGTCTCTATTATATTGTATATCAACTTTGTAAGCTACTGTATCTTCAGTGTTATGGATGTACATTGCTTTGGTATGGTGTGGCAGTTACCAAATTATTTTCTTTTTCTAACTTCTGGTTTAGTTGCTTGTAGTTCTTGCTGCCAAAGATACAAAAGCATCAGCTAAACAAGCACTGATCTGGGGGATCATTTGTAAAGGGCTTGTGCCGATATATGGCAGGCAAAGTAATCAAGCAAAGTTACAGTGTAAATCATGGGGGACAGAAAGAAGAGAATCCTAAATAACAGATGAGACAGCAGGCAGATTTCAGACTCCTACAGACTCAGATGTGACAGTATGAAGACAACAAATACCATATAAATGTTATAAAATTGTACTGATAAAGTTATATATATATATATACAGTATCGACCAAAAGTTTGGACACACCTTCTCATTCAAAGAGTTTTCTTTATTTTCATGACTATGAAAATTGTAGATTCACACTGAAGGCATCAAAACTATGAATTAACACATGTGGAATTATATACATAACAAACAAGTGTGAAACAACTGAAAATATGTCATATTCTAGGTTCTTCAAAGTAGCCACCTTTTGCTTTGATTACTGCTTTGCACACTCTTGGCATTCTCTTGGTGAGCTTCAAGAGGTAGTCACCTGAAATGGTCTCCCAACAGTCTTGAAGGAGTTCCCAGAGATGCTTAGCACTTGTTGGCCCTTTTGCCTTCACTCTGCGGTCCAGCTCACCCCAAACCATCTTGATTGGGTTCAGGTCCGGTGACTGTGGAGGCCAGGTCATCTGGCGCAGCACCCCATCACTCTCCTTCATGGTCAAATAGCCCTTACACAGCCTGGAGGTGTGTTTGGGGTCATTGTCCTGTTGAAAAATAAATGATGGTCCAAGTAAACGCAAACCGGATGAAATAGCATGCCGCTGCAAGATGCTGTGGTAGCCATGCTGGTTCAGTATGCCTTCAATTTTGAATAAATCCCCAACAGTGTGACCAGCAAAGCACCCCCACACCATGACACCTCCTCCTCCATGCTTCACGGTGGGAACCAGGCATGTAGAGTCCATCCGTTCACCTTTTTTGCGTCGCACAAAGACACGGTGGTTTACTATATAAATTTCAGGTGTGGTCTGGTTGCACACTGGGTCTTTCCACAAGAGGATGTAAAAGTGCCAGACATGCCTATATGACGCACTCAAAGGCATTTTGCCCATTTGACAGACTTTTAGAAGGGGAGCATCATTGGACCGAGAGAAGCAGGATGGTCACTTTGATAAATAGCCCACTATCTAGGTAGTTCTGACCTAGCTGTAAGCAGTGATTACATGAGGGCACACACACACAGTGAACAGGCTCTGGATGGCCCAGTCAGACCACTAGTAGAAAGGATCATTTGATCCACCATCAAGCATAAGCAGCTCCCATAGTTTAGGTGTCCACCACCCAGACATAGGTGGCACCTTCATTACAGAACCCTGTCTCTGTCCTGACCATTTCAAGACACTTAACAAAAGGAAATTTGGTGTCTCAGCGCCCATTACCTGTCATGCTATTGACAGCCAGCAACTGCCACCTTCATTTGCACTGGTGTCCTTAGGCTTCTTTCACACGAGCGTGACGGATCGGCTCCGGATGTGTTCAGTGAAACTCGCACCATTTTGCAAGCAAATTCTGTCAGTTTTGTCTGCAATTGCGTTCAGTTTTTTCCATGCGAGTGCAATGCGTTTTGATGCCTTTTTCACGCGCGTGATAAAAAAACTGAAGGTTTACAAACAACATCTCTTAGCAACCATCAGTGAAAAATGCATCGCATCCGCACTTGCTTCCCTAGTCACTTCTATGGGGGCAGGGCTGCATGAAAAATGCAGAATATAGAACATGCTACGCTTTTCACACAGCGCAGAACTGATGCGTGTGATCTCATGTACCCAGACCCAGTGAAATGAATAGGTCAGGATCCAGTGTGGGTGCTATGCATTCACCCACACGGAAAACTCGCTTGCGTGAAAGAGCCCTTAACTGTATTTTCTTTAACCAGCTCAGCTCCCCTAGCTTAAACACCCTTAATGACCAGACCACTTTTTACAATTCTGTACTACACTACTTTCACGGTTTATTTCTCGGTCATACAACTTACCACCCAAATGAATTTTACCTCCTTTTCTTCTCGCTAATAGAGCTTTCATTTGGTGGTATTTTATTGCTGCTGACATTTTTACATTTTTTTATATTAATCGTAATTGACCGAAATTTTTGCAAAAAAATTATATTTTTCACTTTCTGTTGTAACATTTTTCAAATAAAACTACATTTCTTTATACATTTTTCTCTAAATTTATTGTTCTACATGTCTTTGATTAAAAAAAATGGGTAAAAGTTATAGCGTTTACAAACTATGGTACAAAAATGGGAATTTCCGCATTTTGAAGCAGCTCTGACTTTCTGAGCACCTGTCATGTTTCCTGAGGTTCTACAATGCCCAGACAGTAGAAACACCCCACAAATGACCCCATTTCGGAAAGTAGACACCCTAAGGTATTCGCTGATGGGCATAGTGAGTTCATGGAAGTTTTTATTTTTTGTCACAAGTTAGCGGAAAATGATATTTATTTATTTATTTCTTACAAAGTCTCATATTCCACTAACTTGTGACAAAAAATAAAATTTTACATGAACTCACCATACCCCTCACGGAATACCTTGTCATGTCTTCTTTCCAAAATGGGGTCACTTGTGGGGTATTTATACTGCCCTGGCATTTTAGGGGACCTAAAGCTTGAGAAGTAGTTTGGAATCCAAATGCGTAAAAAATGCCCTATGAAATTGTAAAGATACTCATTGGAATTTGGGCCCCTTTGCCCACCTAGGCTGCAAAAAAGTGTCACACATGTGGTATCGCCGTACTCAGAAGTAGGGCAATGTGTTTTGGGGTGTATTTTTACATATACCCATACTGTGTGAGATAAATATCTCTGTAAAAGACAACTTTTCCCATTTCTTTATACAAAGTTGTCATTTTACAGAGATATTTCTCTCACCCAGCATGGGTATATGTAAAAAGACACCCTAAAACACATTTCCCTACTTCTCCTGAGTACGGCGATACCACATGTGTGACACTTTTTTGCAGCCTAGGTGCGCAAAGGGGCCCAAATTCCTTTTAGGAGGGCATTTTTAGACATTTGGATTCCAGACTTCTTCTCACGCTTTAGGGCCCCTAAAATGCCAGCGCAGTATAAATACCCCACAAGTCACCCCATTTTGGAAAGAAGACACCCCAAGGTATTCCGTGAGGGGCATGGCGAGTTCCTAGAATATTTTTTTTTTTTGGCACACGTTAGCGGAAAATGTTTTGTTTTGTTTTTTCTCTTACAAAATCTCATATTCCACTTACTTGTGACAAAATTATTTTTTTACATGAACTCGCCATGCCCCTAACGGAATACCTTGGGGTGTCTTCTTTCCAAAATGGGGTCACTTGTGGGGTATTTATACTGCCCTGGCATTTTAGGGGCCCTAAAGCGTGAGAAGAAGTCTGGAATATAAATGTCTAAAAAATTTTACGCATTTGGATTCCGTGAGGGGTATGGTGAGTTCATGTGAGATTTTATTTTTTATCACAAGTTAGTGGAAAACTAGACTTTGTAAGAAAAAAAATAAATATTAAAATATCAATTTCCGCTAACTTGTGCCAAAAAAAAAAAACTTCTATGAACTCACCATGCCCCTCAAAAGTGATCTTTATAGCGCCGCAGCGATTTTATGGTGTTTTTGCAGTGATCAGAAAAATAAAATTCTGTCACTGCGGTGGGGCGGACTGAGCGCAAGTGTGCGCACAAGATCAGGCCTGATCGGGTGAACACTGCGTTTTTTGTAGAGCCTATAGAACATGTCCTATTCTTGTCCGCAATTGCGGACAAGAAAAGGCATTTTCTATATAGTTCTGGCAATGTGCGGATCCGCAAAAGGCGGAAAGCACATTGCCGGTGTGTGTTTTGCAGATCCGCGGATCTGCAAAACACATACGTACGTCTGAATGGAGCCTTACAGGGGGGTGATCAATGACAGGGGGGTGATCAGGGGTTAATAAGGGGTTAATAAGTGACAGGGGGGGTGTAGTGTAGTGTGTTGCTTGGTGCTACTTATTACAGAGCTGCCCTCTGGTGGTCGATCCAAGCTGTCCTCTGGTGGTCGATCCAAGCAAAAGGGACCACCAGAGGACCAGGTAGCAGGTATATCAGACGCTGTTAACAAAACAGCGTCTGATATACCTTTCAAGGGTTAAAAAAATCGCATCTACAGCCTGCCACCGAATGATCGCCGCTGGCAGGCTGTAGATCCACTCGTTTACCTTCCGATCTTGCGAACGTGCGCTCCTGTGTGCGCACTTTCACAGGAAATCTCGCCTCTCGCAAGATGACACGCCGGTGTTTCAAGGAGGAATAAACCGACCGCCCGCAGGACGCATCACTGCGTTAGGGAGGCGGTTAAAGGGGTTGTCTGGGTTCAGAGCTGAACCCGGACATAACTTTATTATCACCCCGGCAGCCCCCCTGACAGGAGCATCGGAGCAGTTCATTTTGATAGATCCGGTGATGTACCGGGCTCTCCATGGGCCTACCAGGAAGCCCGGTGACGTCACCGGCACTGAAGAGCTGGATTTAGCGCTGCCCTAGCCAGTAAAATGGCTAGGGCAGCACTAAAGCCCGCCCATCAGAGCCAGTGACATCACCAAACACACTGCCAGGCGGAAGTTTCCACCGGACAGTGTGTTATTGTAAATAAAAGATCGCTTGCCCTGCACGATTTAGCACAGGGCAAGGGAGCGCATCAGAGAGCATGAGATGCTCCGATGCTAGCCACAGGGGGGCTGCCAAGGTGAAAATAAGGGTATGTCCGTTCAGCTCTGAACCCGGACAACCCCTTTAACTATGAATCTAGGTTCTGTTTGGTATTGAGTGACAGTGGGGTTCAAGCATTAAGGCTTTGCTGTAGAATGATTGCCCTAACTTCTGGTGTTATCTGGGAAACCATTGCATAGGACAGTCAGTTACCTCTAGTAGTGATAAGGGTAACAATAACATCTCGGAGATGTGTGCAGGACATTTTGCATCCACATGTGTTGCCTCTTATAGCAGGGCTTCCCCCTGGCATTTTTCAGTAGGATAATGCTCATCCTCCGCAGCCAGGGTTTCTCAGGAATGTCCCTTCCAATTTGCAACACTTTCTTGGCCTGCCCAGTCCGGTCACTATATTTATCACCAATTGAGCATTTATTGGTCCAGCTTCAGCAACCTACGAGCATGCAGGATCTGGAGGCCCAACTACAACATCTGTGGGCAAATGTGCCACAGAATACCATATGGAACCATATCATCCTGTATCCAAGCTAGAGAAGGCCCAGTAGGTTACTAGAGCCTCCTTTCAAATATACAGTTGCCCCAGTAAAATTATCCTTTCTCTCTAATATTGAAATCACTTACATATAGCATCATTATATTCACACATATATTGTAACTTTTCATTCCATTCAACTCCTTCCCGGTGTGCTATTTATTTTTGTAAATGAGTGTACATAGATAAATAATAGGGGCTTAATTTGGGAAGAATGTACAATACAATTTGAGAACATAGTGTGCAGCAGAAGAATTGCATATTGGTCATGTGTGAAAAATTGTGCAAGTTAGAACAATGGTATTGACAACTGCTTTGGAATGTTAGATATTTGCAATGCAGCTCGTTCAACAGTGTGCCTTCCAGATATGTTATGTCACAAAAGGTGACCTGTAATTTTAAGGAAGTAATCATATATAACGTCTTTTAGTCGACTGTTGGATCTATTCCCATGAATGATTTGTACATACAGGAAATTTGTCATGCTGGCTCATTAGAGAGGATGGAGAAATACATTGTGCCATAGTTCATGGATTCGTTTTCAGGCTGCAAGTGCTGTACATGTTCTTAGCCATATGGTGGTAGCAGTGCTCTTTTTTTCATGACTTGAAATCAACTGTCTGATATGAATTGCAAGATACATTATAAATATATAAGATATATAAGATATATTATAAAGATTGACAATTTGCAATGTCGTAATGTTCTTCAATTTAGATCTGGAGGGTAGAATGTACAAGATCCAGAGGAACAAAACAAAAAATATCCTGTTTTGTTACATTCTACTATTATTTCGTATCTCCCATAGAAATAATAAAATGTAGAGTAAAGATACAGCACTATTCCGTATAGTAGTGTTGAGAGAATGGAAATTAACTAAATCCAGGAAAAATCTGATTCGTCACGAAGCTGAATTTCCTCGCGCTTCATGGTAACAAATCACATTTTCCTGAAATGGTGGCAAAAAAAAAAAAAATACATACTCACCTCATCCATTTGCTTGTCGCAGCCATCTTGATTGAAGACACATGCCAAATCTCTTGCACGTTGATCTGGCCACAACCAGCCAGCGTGATGATGTGGTGATATTATTACGTCAGCACGAGCAAGATTTGGTGCCTTTCTTCAATCAACATGGCCGTGACGGCCTCTCCACGAGCAAATGGATGAGGTGAGTATGTATTTTTTGTTTTTAACCCTTGATTAACCCATGAAAAGCATCAATGTTACGGTCAGATACCACGATCAGCACTGAACAAGGCATCTGAGGGGTTTAATGACAGGGGCAGCCCGCTACATACAATGGAATGAGATTCATGACAATGTAATTTATAACTAATTTAATTTCTTTGTTAATTTGGGTGAAGCAGCTGAATCAAATTTTGTCTAACTTCACTCATCTCTACCATATAGTATCAGAACGTTATGACATGTGTATCTACAGTTGCAAGAAAAAGTAAGCGAACCCTTTGGAATTACCTGGATTTCTGCATTGATTACTAATAAACTGTGGTCTTGTCCAAGGCTAGTTTTATACTAGCAGTAAAGAGATCCAGCAGCAGGGGCGGACTGACCATTCGGGCACTCGGTCGCGGCCACTAGGGGGCCCGGCGGCAGTGGCAGCGGCAGGGAGAGATGAGCGCTTCCATTGTGGAACTGCTCATGTCTATATTCATCTGTATCGCCGTCCTCCGGAGCCATACATAGCGGGATACAGGCCGGAAGAGGCCTGCATCGCATCACTGAGAGAGTGTCATGGAGGTAAGTATAGGTGTTTATTGTTTTAATTATTTTGAGTATAGTATGGCATGAAGGGTGGTGGGGGCCCTATGGAGAAGGGGGGGAGCACTATGGGGGCTTCTATTGGGGGCCCCTATATACTGGCACATTATGGAGGGGCACTATGGAGAAGTGTGGGGAAAGGAGCACTATGGGGGCCTCTACTGGGGGCCCTATATACTGGCATGCATTATGGGGGGCACTATGGAGAAGTTGGGCAGAAGAGCACTATGGGGGCATTATATATGGGCATGGGGGAGAGAAGCATTATGGGGCATCTATGTGGGGCAGTCTATAGGGGCATTTCATACTGGCACATTATGTAGGGCACTATGGGGAGGAGCAGTATGGGGGCATCTTCTGGGGGCACTATATAGGACGGGGAGGAGCACTATGGGGGCATCTTCTGGGGGAATTAAATAGGAGTATTTTATACTGGCACAAATTATAGGGGCACTATGGGCACCCTAGCTCAACTGGGGCAAGTGTTTTTTGTAGTGGCACACAGTACGGGTCATTGGATCACATAAGGGCATTCTGGGGACATTAGCTCTACTGGGGGCACTAAGAGGAGGTTTTTTTTTACTGCCACACAACAGGGCATTTTTTGTACTGGCGTACATTATAAGGGGGCTTTATTACAACTGGGGGACTATGGGAGCATTATTACTTCTGGCAAGCATACAGTAAGAACGGAATATAGCGGCACTGCTACTATATCAGGTAAACAAAGTCAGCCCCATCTTCTGGCTCAGCGCCAACAATGCAGTAATTAAATCTTCTTATGCGGTGCTCAGCATAAAGAGAGGAAGCAGAATCGGATGCAACAATGTAGAGAAAGTAACCAAAAGAACATGCGGCACTCACCGAAGTAGCAACAATGTTTCTCTTTATTCTTCCTTTATTCAGGACGGAGTAAGTGGGGTGCTGGGGCAGACAGGCTCTTGCAGATGATCAGCGGCTACAGCCGTTTCGTGTGTACTATCGCGCTTCTTCTGGCCGCTATAGTCGTCATCACGCAATGTTGCGCTTTATAAAGGCGACGCCCCACAACCAGAGTCATCAGCATAAGCTGTGCGCCGCTGGTTAGTAACGTTAAAAACATACATGTGAAGAAAAAGGAACTACATACAAATCAGTACCAAAGGTTAAATCAGTCTTCATAATCATACGGACATATTCGTATACTACATGTCGCTGTATAGTAACATTGCTGATTTATGCAACATATAAAGATGATCGCTACACAAAAAAGGGGTCTGTCTCTTAAGGGGTCCAGAAACTTTTAATCTAACAGGTCTCAACACAAATGGGTTTCCTAGTGTCTCATTTAATCTCTTAAAGGAATACGGACATGTCATTCCTATCGTTCAGCCCCGCTGATCCGGTAGCTCTAGTGAGTAGAATCCACCTTGCTTCCCTCTGCAGGAGCAGCCGGTGTCGATCCCCTCCCCTAGGTATGGGTCAAACCTGTTCCAATCCCGCAAAGGAAAGACAACGCGGGCAGCCGCTGTGCACGGCCCTGATATGCTCAATCAAGCGGGGACACCCCTTACCTGAACGGATAGAATTGACATGTTCTCGTATTCGCTCGAAAAGTGGGCAAATTGTTTTGCCAATATAGAATCTCTTACATGGACAAAATACAACGTAAACAACATAGGTCAGTGATGGCGAACCTATGGCACCTCTCTGTGGGCACCCGCACCCTGAAGAAAGTATATGGTCTACCAATATCCCTTAGACTTTTCCTGCCATTCATCAGCGCAGGCGCACTATGAACAGCACAGGCAGCGCACTGAATGTAGGCAGGCTATTATAGCTAAATGATTAAGTACATAGAGGATATACTATACTGGACTGTAGTATTCAGGGTAAATTGCCGTGCTGGCACTTTGCTATAAATAAGTAGGTTTTCTGTTGCAGTTTGGGCACTCGGCCTCTAAAAGGTTCGCCATCACTGACATAGGGTGTGCGGCATGTTCTAAAATCCCGTACCACATGTTTAACTCCTCCTATTTGTAACCACTTACTGCACACATTTAATGCACAAAGGGAGCAATGCCCGCACTTATAGTTTCCTTGCGATTTTTACTCGTAAGCCAAGTCTCCACCTGTGGTTTGTGGAGTACATTATTGACCAGCTTATCTTTCAGGGTTGTGCCCTTTCTAAATGCGACCAGTGGTCGCTGACTGGAGAGGTTGCTCAAAGCTGGATCCCCTTTTAAAAGATCTCAGTTTTCATTTATAACCTGCTTGATGATATCCGCAGCGGGGCTATATTTAAATGCAAAGGCGAAACGGGGTTGTTCAAGGCTTCTATCTTTCTCAACCAGCAATGTGTCTCGATCAAGTGCAGCTGCCCTACGTAGGGCTGCTGAGACTACTCTTGGCGGGTAGCCCCATCCAAAAGCCGGTTGCTAAGCTCTTCTGCCTGCCTGTGAAATCCGGAGTCAGTGTCGTTGATCCTCCTTAAACTGACAAATTGTCGTGGATTACCTCAAGACTTCATGCATTAATAGAGAAATACATATTGGCTGGGTTTTTACCCAGAGGTATGGCCAGTAGGCTCATCCCTGCCTATCCCAAAATCCCTGTATGGTACTTTGTACCAAAAATTCATAAGTCACTGACCCAACCCCCAGGCTGCCCGATAGTAGCCGGGATTGGGTCAGTGACAGAACCACTTTCTGGCTATGTGGACTGGCTCCTGAGGCCACTTCTTGCTAGTACTCCGACGTATCTCAAGGACACCGGGGACTTCCTCCGGACACTCCAGCTCTTTGAGTGGCGGAGGGAGTTTTGCCTGGTGTCCTTGGACGTCGAGAGTCTCTACACCAGGATCCCTCATGACTTAGGGCTCCGGGCTGCCAATCTTGTACTTAGCAGGAGCAACAAGGATACAATGTTAAATAGCTTCATTCTTGAAGCACTAGATCTGGTCCTCATCAGCAATGTGTTTCAGTTCAATGGTCAGTGGTACCGCCAGGTACTAGGTACTGCAATGGGCACGCCAGTGTCGTGCACATTTGCGAACCTGTACCTGGCGGTATTTGAAGAGACATATATATTCTCGGTGGGTTACCCCTTCCTGCGGTTTATACATTTATTTCTACGCTATGTGGATGATATTTTTCTGGTCTGGTCGGGCGGCGAGGAGTCGTGCCGCAAGTTTGTGGACTACCATAACGCGCACAACAGGATGAACATGCGATTCACCCTCAATTACGGGGGTGAGTCGCTTGACTTTCTGGATGTGTGCGTTACAGTGAAGGATGGTGTATTACACACCACGGGCTTTCGTAAGCCCACAGCGACTAACTCACTGCTTCACCAGACTAGTTTTCATCCGCCGTCGGTGAAGAGAGCCGTCCCATTTGTCCGTTTGAGGAGGATCAACGACACTGATTCCGGATTTCACAGGCAGGCAGAAGTGCTCAGCTTCCGGATTTTGGACCAGGGCTACCCACCGAGAGTAGTCTCAGCAGCCCTACGTAGGGCAACTGCACTTGATCAAGACACATTGCTGGTTGAGAAAGATAGAAGCCTTGAACAACCCTGTTTCGCCTTTGCATTTAAATATAGCCCCGCTGCGGATATCATCAAGCTGGTTATAAATGAAAACTGGGATCTTTTAAAAGGGGATCCAGCTTTGAGCAACCTTTCCAGTCAGCGACCACTGCTCACATTTAGAATGTGCACAACCCTGAAAGATAAGCTGGTCAATAATGTACTCCACAAACCACAGGTGGAGACTTGGCTTACGAGTAAAAAATCTAAAGGAAATTATAAATGAGAACATTGCTCCCTTTGTGCATTAAATGTGTGCAGTAAGTGGTTACAAATAGGAGGAGTTAAACATGTGGTACGGGATTTTAGAACATGCCGCACACCCTATGTTGTTTACGTTGTACTTTGTCCATGTAAGAGATTCTATATTGGCAAAACGATTTGCCCACTTTTCGAGCGAATACGAGAACATGTCAATTCTATCCGTTCAGGTAAGGGGTGTCCCCGCTTGATTGAGCATATCAGGGCCGCGCACGGTGGCCTCTCGCATTGTCTTTCCTTTGCAGGATTGGAACAGGTTTGACCCATACCTAGGGGAGGGGATTGACACCGGCTACTCCTGCAAAGGGAAACAAGGTGGATTCTATTCACTAGAGCTACCGGAGCAGCGGGGCTGAACGATAGGAATGACATGTCCGTATTCCTTTAAGAGATTAAATGAGACACTAGGAAACCCATTTGTGTTGAGACCTGTTGAGACAGACCTCTTTTTTGTGTTTTGTGCATAAATCAGCAATGTTACTATACAGCGACATGTAGTATATGAATATGTCCGTATGATTATGAAGACTGATTTAACCTTTGGTACTGATTTGTATGTAGATCCTTTTTCTTCACATATATGTTTTTAACGTCACTAACCTGCGGCGCACAGCTGTTGCTGATGACTCTGGTTGTGGGGCGTTGCCTTTATAAAGTGCAACATTGCGCGATGACGACTATAGCGGCCAGAAGAAGCGCGATAGTACGCGCGAAACGGCCGTAGCCGCTGATCATGTGCAAGAGCCTGTCTGCCCCAGCACCCCACTTACTCCGTCCTGAATGAAGGAAGAATAAAGAGAAACATTTTTGCTACTTCGGTGAGTGCCGCATGTTCTTTTGGTTACTTTCTCTACATTGTTGCATTATTACTTCTGGGATACAATAACTGTTGGGGGCACTGTAGGAGCACTATTACTACTAAGTGCACTCTGGCACAGAACTATTACTATTGCTGGGATTTTGGGGAGCACTATTACTGTGGGGGAGCCCTGGCACAGTATCAGCTTAGCAGTTATTTTTGGTTACATTATTAGTGTCTGGGGCAGTATTTGCTGGGTGCAGTTATTTTTTAGAGCATTGTGTTCCACTAATTATTGAAGGGGTGCTATCTGTGTGTAACTAGTATTTTCATTGGGGTTTATCTGTTTCCACAGTATAGTTTTGGGGGTCTCAGTATTGGGGGTGCATGATCGGATGTTGAGAAGGTGGGAGGAAAAGTAAGAAACTAAGATGTCTGTCTGTCAAACTCTGCAGAGATGAGAGATGGCTGAAATAAATCACCATGGTGGTCTGGTCTGAATGGAGAAGATGAAGAAAGAGAACATCTACATCAAAGGACACATCACTGGATGTAAAACAGTGTCGGACTGGGGTACCTAGGGCCCTCCAGTAAAATTTATTTTGGGGGCCCACCGTATGGATACATTCAAATATAATAAATAATTTAAAGTTTTTTATATGAACATAGGCTGGTTGAGGTGCTGTCCATTGAATATATGTATGAAATCCAGTAAGTCTACTGTGTTATATGCCATTTGTGCAGGGGGTGGGAGACTAGGGGCCCACCTTGCTCAGGGGCCCACCGGGGAATTCCCCTGTACCTCTGTGGGCCAGTCCGAGCCTGATGTAAGAGGTATGTGGCGCTGTATTAGGCTGCCTTCACATATGCGTTAGTGATTCTGGCAGGCTGTTCCAGCTGAGAACAGCCTGCCGGAATTTACTGCATCCACCACTGCTGGATGCAGACAGAATGCCCGCCGGCAGGGACACAATCTCCTATTGCCCGGGGGCCCCATGAGTTGTCAGTCCGCCCCTGTCCAGCAGGCTGGATCCGGCATTGCTGGATGATACCTGAATGTGCCACCACCTGGCAAATGTGACAAAAAAATGGTGCAAGCAGCTGTACTTTCCGATTTTCAGCACATTTGACAGGTTGCAGCATTCAGGTATCATCCAGTAATGCCAGATCCAGAGAGCTCTGGAGCCCTGCCGGAAGAACCCGCCAGATCTTAAAACTGAATGAACAGAATCTAAACTAATAACACACAAACACAAACCATTCTTGTCTTCTATTGAGTATATTGATTAAACATTTACAGTGCAAAGAAGAAAATTAAGTGAAAACTTGAATATAATAACCTGTAGATCCCATTTATACAACACAATTGAAGCTCCACAGTGTAGGGGCTTCACTGATATTCCAGGATTCAACACCAAAGGGCCCACTGAGAGGCGGAATATACTTAATAAAATATAACTTTTAATTCAATGTGCAGATAAAACACACCATGAAGATGCATCATCATAACAAACATAAAAAAAGAGGGTCCAAACTAGGTACCCCAATGCTGGTAGAAAAGAGAGGAAATCTGCTCCACCTGTGAGGGTGCAAGCAGGCTTACCAGACCAAACAAGCTACTAGGATCAGCACGGAGAGTCTATCGGCTTCAGACAGGTGCAACTCGGAGTGGAGGTCGTCCGGTGGGGGTGGCGTCTGTACAGGCGATGTAAAGCTGTACCCTATCTAACCCTAATAGAAGGTGAAGGGGGCTGTTTCCATTCTGCCTATCTATACAGAGCACCCGCCCTGAAAAGGGCGACCCCGTCCGGATACCTGTCCCTATCCAGGACCTGATCCCTAGTGCTAGAAAATAACAAATGTTGCCAGTTACAATTCCTTAGGACCTCCCAACGTGGCACGTTTCTGTCCGTGTCAACTTCAGGGGGAAAAGACGGTGCAGAAAGGAAAAAATAATAAAGCAGAAAGCCTGCAGAAATAACTGGTAGTAAAAAATCTTGTATATTGTCACCCCACGGTGTTGGGATGCAATTCTGCAGAGGGGGTGATACTCCAATGCTAGTTGGTCTATGAGGGTATGATACTCCTCAATTGGGTAGTGTCCCTATAGTTTGGGGAGATAACATGACATACTACCAGCCACGATGATCCATTCATCTGTGGGATTTAAATAATACCTGTGCGCGCCTTTCCTAGAGGGACCGCTCTTCCATCCTCGGCTCCGGCGTCTGACGTCACACGACGTCAGACCCAGGCGCCGCGATCACATGGTACGGGCGCACAATCTCAGATACGGGGAGGCGGCTCAGGTCGTTGCCTAGAGACCGGTAAATAGGAAACCATACATGACGCGCTGGGTGGAGCGCGTCCATGGTAACGCTGCAAATAGAGTCGCAGCATAACTACACTGGCATTTCTTGCAGCACAAGTAGGAACAGGGCTCCCCGAAGAGAGAACTGGATACATAATGAGACGCACCACCTAAATTAAATGCAGAGGAATTAGATAGCTACTGTTCCACACCCGCATAAATAAAACATTGGGAGTGTAACACAGATATATTCAAATAAAACAGCCATAATCAAGTTTCTCATTGAGGCCCAGGGGGGCAGATGTCTTGATGGAGAAGATCCAACGAGATTCGCGCTGGAGAAGACACTTGTCCCAGTCTCCTTCCCTAAATGGGGGTTTGACTAATTCAATACCTATAAACATCATTTGGGCTGTACCATTATGGACTATATGTACATGTTTTGACACTGGGGTATCTCGTTTGTGTGAGATGTCACCCAGGTGTTCACCTACCCTCCTTCTGAACTCACGTATAGTTTTACCAATGTACTCCATCCCACATTCACACTGGATGCGTTAAATCACTCCCCTTGACTTGCAATTAATGAGTTGTGAGATGGAGTACTGTTTGCCTGTAACTGAACTGATGAAAGATTTGGTTGTCTGTATGTGTTTGCACGCCACACAATTGCCGCATTTGTGGCACCCCACAATGCTAGACCGCAACCAGGTGGATTGCATCACGTTGGAGGAGAAGTGGCTATGCACGAGCTTGTCACGCAAATTACGTCCCCGTCTATAGGTGATCTGGGGGTGTTCCCCCAATACCTCATCTAGGTCAGGGTCCATTTTCAGGATCTCCCAATGACGTTGGACAATTTGTTTCACCTGTTTAGATCCCCTATCGAAATTAGTAACAATTTGTAACATCTTGGCATCTGGGCTACAAGTTTGATTAGGGGTCAGGAGGTAAGATCTCGGTCGGGACAACGCTGCCTTATATGCGGATCTGAGGACGTGGTCGGGGTATCCCCTTTGCTGAAACCTCATCCTCAGGTCAGCTGCCTGGGTGACAAACTCTTGCTTATTAGAACAATTCCGCCTCAACCGGAGATATTGTCCCCTTGGAATCCCCCTCCTGAGTGGGAGGGGATGACTACTTTCCCATCTCAGGAGGGAATTCGTGGAGTTTGGTTTCCTATGGATGGAAGTGTCTAATTCACCCCTGGTATTTTTGGTGATCCTGATATCCAGAAACGGTAGACTGACCGGGTGCGACTCACAAGTGAAATGCATCCCAATGTCATTCCGATTGAGATGCGACACAAAGGACTCAAACCCGGTTCTGTCGCCATTCCAAAAAATAAAGATATCATCAATATATCGCGCCCACAGACCAATTTTGGGTATATCCTCTGACTCCTCATCCCTGAATACCAGAGTCTCCTCCCACCAGCCCAGAAATAAATTTGCATAAGATGGGGCACAGGGACTCCCCATCACAGTACCCCTGAGCTGGTGGTAAATTTTGTCAAACGAGAAGAAATTTCTGGTCACGGTAAATTAAAGGATACGGAGGATAAATTGGCTGTGGATGCGATATTGACAACCACGGGACCTGAGGAAATGTTCAACATCTGTCAATCCAAGCTTGTGAGGTTTGGAGGAATACAAAGCCTCCACATCAACACCTGATAGGAGACAAGTCTCTAGTACCAGACCCTCTAGACGTTTAAGAAGGTCTGTGGTATCCCTGATATGGGATGGCAATGCGGTCACAAAGGGTGCCAAAACACGGTCAATATATATCCCCAAATTTTTATTTAGATTGCCTACACCCGAGACAATTGGTCTCCCTTTTAGGGGGGACACCACTTTATGGATTTTAGGGAGACAATGGAAGGTTGATCTACGAGGATGCGCAGGGTAGAGGAAAGCATACTCTTCAGATGTGATGATCTGAGAAGCCTTGGCGTCATCCAGGATAGCTCTCAATTCCCGTTTGTACGCATCCGTGGGGTCTCTATTAAGGATTTCATAGGTCTCTTTGTCAGACAATAGGTTTTTACACACATTCCTATAGTGCACTGTCCATGACCACAATATTACCCCCCTTGTCAGCCGGTTTGATGGTGACATGGGGGTCATCAGCTAATGTAGAAATAGCGGTGGCCACCGACTCAGTGTAGTTGGAATGATGTGTAGAGACTCTGAGGTCCTCCAAGTCTTTCATGACCATATTAAGGAAGACATCAATGCAAGATAATTAACTTGAGGTGGGTGGCATCTTAGTGCTTTTTAACTTTAAATTAGTAAAGGGACCTGTGCCAGGGGTGGCATCCTCTTCCATATCTAAAGAATGTAGAAGTTGTACATTCCCAATAATTCCACAGGAATCCCCAGTTTAAGGCATTGACTCCTATCCATATGTTTGAAATGCTTATGCCACCTAAGTTTCCGAATGAATAAGTTGAGATCCTTGACTATAGTAATTCTATCATACAGCCCCCTTCACCGGACGACCTCCACTCCGACTTGCACCTGTCTGAAGCGGATAGACTCTCTGTGCTGATCCTAGTAGCTTGTTTGGTCTGGTAAGTCTGCTTGCACCCTCACAGGTGGAGCAGATTTCCTCTCTTTTCTACCAGCATTGGGGTACCTGGTTTGGACCCTCTTTTTTATTTTTATTGTTATGTTTGTTATGATGATACATCTTTGTGGTGTGTTTTATCTGCACATTGAATTAAAGGTTATATTTTATTAAGTATATTCCCCCTCTCAGTAGATACCATTTAGCAACATTCTGGGATGCCAAGTTTTTCCAATAGCTGCAAATAACATTTGCACAATGTCGAGGAGAAATTTTGGACCATTCCTCCCTGCATATATGCTTCAGTTCATCAATATTTCTGAAATGCCTTGTGAGCAAAGCCTTCTTTAACCCCTTCAGCTCCCTGTGATGTTCCATTATTGCATTTTCATTTTTTAGTCCCTGCCTTTTTCTGCATAGCCTCATGAGGGTGTTTTTTTAATGGCAAGTTGTACTTTCTAATGGCACCATTTCATTTTGCATACAACGTAGTGGAAAGCTGGAAAAAAATAAATAGGGTGGAATTGGAAAAAAAAATTCAACCACAGTTCTATGGGTTTCGTTTTTAGGATGTACCCTGTTTTATACTGTAAAAAAACATTTCCCGAACTCGATGTGACGGCTGAGGATGGGGGAAATCCTCAGCCGTGTGATGTTAGAGGATGTCCGGTCGCTGCTTGGCCAGAACCACAGCATTAGGGAGCAGGTCACCTCCTATTGCGTCCCTAACGCTGACCCTGTCTCCTGTCAGTATGAGCCGACCTTGATGGTAGGAGGGCTCATACGCCGGAACCCTACAAGCCCTCAAGTCGGCCCTGACCTAGGTGACAGAGTAGGACAACCCACTCCTCCAAGACAGGGAGGATCAGGAGTCCCAAAGGCCAAGCTATAGAGAAAAGGGGAACACAAATGCAAACCAATGTATATGGCAGGTGCTGCACTAGTTCCAGCCACCTGCCACAGCCCTGCTGACTGGATCAGTGTGCAGGAAATCTGAAGTCCACAAATAGCAAACCGAAGTCAGCACAAACTCATCCACACACCGGAACCCAGATACATGGCAGCACAGAAATATACAAGAACACATAAACCGAACATCACACAGACAAAGACAAACTGAACTTAAACATATGACCACAGTGGTGGCTCTCACAGGCATATCAAATACACAGGAGGCTGCTCCAGCTAGCAGGGCTGAAGCAACCTACTGAACCATGCAAAACACTCAGGCTTTATAGGCCAAGAAGCCACACCCACAGTCAGACACACCCAGTGACATCACTCACACACTGGGAAGGGAGTTAACCCTTCCAGCATCACAGAAGGGAAAGTCACAGACAGGGGAAGTGTCCAACAGATCACACTGTGGCTGTTGCCGCTGGCAACGACATGGGTGGCAGCCGTCCAGAAAGACAGCCCGAAGGCCAAGACACTGCCACCACATGTACAACATACAAGACGCTGCCATGGGCAGCCACAGTGAAGGAAGATGTACGTGCGCACCAATCAACAACAAGTGCACACCAGACATACAAACAAAGTGCATCCACACACACACACAACTCCCCGGGAACCGCACACATAGCTGTTGTCCGCGGCAACCGCACTGAGGCCAACTACATTATACCTCAGCTGCGGTTGACACAACAACCACAACCGCGGGCAACTGTATGCGGCTCCCAAGGAGTCACGACCATAACCGTGGCCATGACACTCGAATTCGGTTCCAAGGTACCACAGTAATAACTTCGGCTCATCGGAGCCAATACATTCTAATACTGCACGGATGTTTCATCCAAAGTTGATTCGCTCATACTTAACTGTGAGTAAAGGAACTGTGTATACAGGGAGTGCAGAATTATTAGGCAAATGAGTATTTTGACCACATCATCCTCTTTATGCATGTTGTCTTACTCCAAGCTGTATAGGCTCGAAAGCCTACTACCAATTAAGCATATTAGGTGATGTGCATCTCTGTAATGAGAAGGGGTGTGGTCTAATGACATCAACACCCTATATCAGGTGTGCATAATTATTAGGCAACTTCCTTTCCTTTGGCAAAATGGGTCAAAAGAAGGACTTGACAGGCTCAGAAAAGTCAAAAATAGTGAGATATCTTGCAGAGGGATGCAGCACTCTTAAAATTGCAAAGCTTCTGAAGCGTGATCATCGAACAATCAAGCGTTTCATTCAAAATAGTCAACAGGGCCAAAAAACCAAGGCGCAAAATAACTGCCCATGAACTGAGAAAAGTCAAGCGTGCAGCTGCCAAGATGCCACTTGCCACCAGTTTAGCCATATTTCAGAGCTGCAACATCACTGGAGTGCCCAAAAGCATAAGGTGTGCAATACTCAGAGACATGGCCAAGGTAAGAAAGGCTGAAAGACGACAACCACTGAACAAGACACACAAGCTGAAACGTCAAGACTGGGCCAAGAAATATCTCAAGACTGATTTTTCTAAGGTTTTATGGACTGATGAAATGAGAGTGAGTCTTGATGGGCCAGATGGATGGGCCCGTGGCTGGATTGGTAAAGGGCAGAGAGCTCCAGTCCGACTCAGACGCCAGCAAGGTGGAGGTGGAGTACTGGTTTGGGCTGGTATCATCAAAGATGAGCTTGTGGGGCCTTTTCGGGTTGAGGATGGAGTCAGGCTCAACTCCCAGTCCTACTGCCAGTTTCTGGAAGACACCTTCTTCAAGCAGTGGTACAGGAAGAAGTCTGCATCCTTCAAGAAAAACATGATTTTCATGCAGGACAATGCTCCATCACACGCGTCCAAGCTACTCCACAGCGTGGCTGGCAAGAAAGGGTATAAAAGAAGAAAATCTAATGACATGGCCTCCTTGTTCACCTGATCTGAACCCCATTGAGAACCTGTGGTCCATCATCAAATGTGAGATTTACAAGGAGGGAAAACAGTACACCTCTCTGAACAGTGTCTGGGAGGCTGTGGTTGCTGCTGCACGCAATGTTGATGGTGAACAGATCAAAACACTGACAGAATCCATGGATGGCAGGCTTTTGAGTGTCCTTGCAAAGAAAGGTGGCTATATTGGTCACTGATTTGTTTTTGTTTTGTTTTTGAATGTCAGAAATGTATATTTGTGAATGTTGAGATGTTATATTGGTTTCACTGGTAAAAATAAATAATTGAAATGGGTATATATTTGTTTTTTGTTAAGTTGCCTAATAATTATGCACAGTAATAGTCACCTGCACACACAGATATCCCCCTAAAATAGCTAAAACTAAAAACAAACTAAAAACTACTTCCAAAAATATTCAGCTTTGATATTAATGAGTTTTTTGGGTTCATTGAGAACATGGTTGTTGTTCAATAATAAAATTAATCCTCAAAAATACAACTTGCCTAATAATTCTGCACTCCCTGTATACTGTGAGCAAAGGAGCTGTATATACTGTGAGTGTAAGAGCTGTGTATATACTAAGTGTAGGAACTGTGTATATACTGTGAGTGTAGGAGCTGTGTATATACTGTGAGTGTAAGAGCTGTGTATATACTAAGTGTAGGAACTGTGTATATACTGTGAGTGTAGGAGCTGTGTATATACTGTGAGTGTAGGAGCTTTGCATATGCTAAGTGTAGGAGCTGTGTACATACTGTGATTGTAGGAGCTATGTATATGCTGAGTGTAGGAGCTTTGTATATGCTGTGAGTGTAGGAGCTGGGTATATACTGTGAGTGTAGGAACTGTGTATATACTGTGAGTGTAGGAGCTGTGTATATACTGTGAGTGTAGGAGCTTTGTATATGCTAAGTGTAGGAGCTGTGTATATACTGTGAGTGTAGGAACTGTGTATATATTGTGAGTGTAGGAGCTGTGTATATACTGTGAGTGTAGGAGCTGTGTATATACTGTGAGTGTAGGAGCTGTGTATATACTGTGAGTATAGGAGCTTTGTATATACTGTGAGTGTAAAAGCTGTGTACATACTGTGAGTGTAGGAGCTGTATATATGCTAAGTGTAGGAGCTGTGTATATACTGTGAGTGTAGGAACTGTGTATATACTGTGAGTGTAGGAGCTGTGTACATACTGTGAGTGTAGGAGCTGTGTACATACTGTGAGTGTAGGAGCTGTGTACATACTGTGAGTTCAGGAGCTGTGCATATGCTGAGTGTGGGAGCTGTGTACATACTGTGAGTTCAGGAGCTATGTATATGCTAAGTGTAGGAGCTTTGTATATACTGAGTGTAGGAGCTGTGTATATACTGTGAGTGTAGGAGCTCTGTATATGCTAAGTGTAGGAGCTGTGTATATACTAAGTGTAGGAGCTGTGTATATACTGTGAGTGTAGGAGCTCTGTATATACTGTGAGTGTAGGGGCTGTGTATGCTAAGTGTAGGAGCCGTGTATATGCTGTGAGTGTAGGAGCTTTGTATATGCTAAGTGTAGGAGCTGTGTATATACTGTGATTGTAGGAGCTGTGCATATACTGTGAGTGTAGGAGCTGTGTATATACTGTGAGTGTAGGAGCTGTGTATATACTGTGAGTGTAGGAGCTGTGTACATACTGTGAGTGTATGAGCTGTGTACATACTGAGTTCAGGAGCTGTGTATATGCTAATTGTAAGAGCTGTGCATATGCTGAGTGTAGGAGCTGTGTATATACTGTGAGTGTAGGAGCTGTGTATATACTGTGAGTGTAGGAGCTGTGTATATACTGAGTGTAGGAGCTGTGTACATACTGTGAGTTCAGGAGCTATGTATATGCTAAGTGTAGGAGCTGTGTATATACTGAGTGTAGGAGCTGTGTACATACTAAGTGTAGGAGCTGTGTATATACTGTGATTGTAGGAGCTGTGCATATACTGTGAGTGTAGGAGCTGTGTATATACTGTGATTGTAGGAGCTGTGCATATACTGTGAGTGTAGGAGCTGTGTATATACTGTGAGTGTAGGAGCTGTGTATATACTGTGAGTGTAGGAGCTGTGTACATACTGTGAGTGTATGAGCTGTGTACATACTGAGTTCAGGAGCTGTGTATATGCTAATTGTAAGAGCTGTGCATATGCTGAGTGTAGGAGCTGTGTATATACTGAGTGTAGGAGCTGTGTATATACTGTGAGTGTAGGAGCTGTGTATATACTGTGAGTGTAGGAGCTGTGTATATACTGAGTGTAGGAGCTGTGTACATACTGTGAGTTCAGGAGCTATGTATATGCTAAGTGTAGGAGCTGTGTATATACTGAGTGTAGGAGCTGTGTACATACTAAGTGTAGGAGCTGTGTATATACTGTGAGTGTAGGGGCTGTGTATATGCTAAGTGTAGGAGCTGTGTATATGTTGTGAGTGTAGGAGCTTTGTATATGCTAAGTGTAGGAGCTGTGTACGTACTGTGAGTGTAGGAGCTGTGTATATACTGTGAGTGTAGGAGCTGTGTATATACTGTGAGTGTAGGAGCTGTGTACATACTGTGAGTGTAGGAGCTGTGTATATGCTAAGTGTAGGAGCTGTGTATATACTGTGAGTGTAGGAGCTGTGTATATACTGTGAGTGTAGGAGCTTTGTATATACTGTGAGTGTAGGAGCTTTGTATATGCTGTGAGTGTAGGAGCTGTGTATATACTGTGAGTGTAGGAGCTGTGTATATACTGTGAGTGTGGGAGCTTTTTATATGCTAAGTGTAGGAGCTGTGTACATACTGTAGGTGTAGGAGCTGTGTACATACTGTAGGTGTAGGAGCTGTGTACATACTGTGAGTGTAGGAGCTGTGTATATACTGTGAGTGTAGGAGCTGTGTATATACTGAGTGTAGGAGCTGTGTACATACTGTGAGTTCAGGAGCTATGTATATGCTAAGTGAAAGAGCTGTGCATATGCTGAGTGTAGGAGCTGTGTATATACTGAGTGTAGGAGCTGTGTATATACTGAGTGTAGGAGCTGTGTATATACTGTGAGTTCAGGAGCTATGTATATGCTAAGTGTAGGAGCTGTGTATATACTGATTGTAGGAGCTGTGTACATACTAAGTGTAGGAGCTGTGTATATACTGTGAGTGTAGGAGCTGTGTATATACTGTGAGTGTAGGAGCTTTGTATATGCTAAGTGTAGGAGCTGTGTATATACTGTGAGTGTAGGAGCTGTGTATATACTGTGAGTGTAGGAGCTGTGTATATACTGTGAGTGTAGGAGCTTTGTATATGCTAAGTGTAGGAGCTGTGTACGTACTGTGAGTGTAGGAGCTGTGTACATACTGTGAGTGTAGGAGCTGTGTATATACTGTGAGTGTAGGAGCTGTATATATACTGAGTGTAGGAGCTGTGTACATACTGTGAGTGTAGGAGCTTTGTATATGCTAAGTGTAGGAGCTGTGTACATACTGTGAGTGTACGAGCTGTGTACATACTGTGAGTGTAGGAGCTTTGTATATGCTAAGTGTAGGAGCTGTGTACATACTGTGAGTGTAGGAGCTGTGTATATACTGAGTGTAGGAGCTGTGTATATACTGTGAGTGTAGGAGCTTTGTATATGCTAAGTGTAGGAGCTGTGTACATACTGTGAGTGTAGGAGCTGTGTAAATACTGTGAGTGAAGGAGCTGTGTATATACAGTGGAGGAAATAATTATTTGACCCCTCACTGATTTTGTAAGTTTGTCCAATGACAAAGAAATGAAAAGTCTCAGAACAGTATCATTTCAATGGTAGGTTTATTGTAACAGTGGCAGATAGCACATCAAAAGGAAAATCGAAAAAATAACTTTAAATAAAAGATAGCAACTGATTTGCATTTCATTGAGTGAAATAAGTATTTGAACCCTCTAACAAAAAAAGACTTAATACTTGGTGGAAAAACCCTTGTTTGCAAGCACAGAGGTCAAACGTTTCTTGTAATTGATGACCAAGTTTGCGCACATTTTAGGAGGAATGTTGGTCCACTCCTCTTTGCAGATCATCTCTAAATCCCTAAGGTTTCGAGGCTGTCTCTGTGCAACTCTGAGCTTGAGCTCCCTCCATAGGTTTTCGATTGGATTAAGGTCCGGAGACTGACTAGGCCACTCCATGACCTTAATGTGCTTCTTCTTGAGCCACTCCTTTGTTGCCTTTGCTGTATGTTTTGGGTCATTGTTGTGCTGGAACACCCATCCACGACCCATTTTCAGTTTCCTGGCAGAGGGAAGGAGGTTGTCGCTCAGGATTTCACGATACATGGCTCCGTCCATTTTCCCGTTTATGCGAATAAGTTGTCCTGTGCTCTTAGCAGAAAAACACCCCCAAAGCAAAATGTTTCCACCCCCATGCTTGACGGTGGGGACGGTGTTTTGGGGGTCATAGGCAGCATTTTTCTTCCTCCAAACACAGCGAGTTGAGTTAATGCCAAAGAGCTCTATTTTGGTCTCATCAGACCACAGCACCTTCTCCCAGTCACTCTCTGAATCATTCAGGTGTTCATTGGCAAACTTCAGACGGGCCTGCACATGTGCCTTCCTGAGCAGGGGGACCTTGCGAGCCCTGCAGGATTTTAATCCATTGCGGTGTAATGTGTTTCCAATGGTTTTCTTGGTGACTGTGGTCCCTGCTAATTTGAGGTCATTAACTAACTCCTCCCGTGTAGTTCTAGGATGCTTTTTCACCTTTCTCAGAACCATTGACACCCCACGAGGTGAGATCTTGCGTGGAGCCCCAGAGCGAGGTCGATTGATGGTCATTTTGTGCTCCTTCCATTTTCGAACAATCGCACCAACAGTTGTCACCTTCTCTCCCAGCTTCTTGCTAATGGTTTTGTAGCCCATTCCAGCCTTGTGCAGGTCTACAATTTTGTCTCTGACATCCTTGGACAGCTCTTTGGTCTTTTCCATGTTGGAGAGTTTGGAGTCTGCTTGATTGATTGATTCTGTGGACAGGTGTCTTTTATACAGGTGACTAGTTAAGACAGGTGTCCTTAATGAGGGTGACTAATTGAGTAGAAGTGTCTAACCACTCTGTGGGAGCCAGAACTCTTAATGGTTGGTAGGGGTTCAAATACTTATTTCACTCAATGAAATGCAAATCAGTTGCTATCTTTTATTTAAAGTTATTTTTTCGATTTTCCTTTTGATGTGCTATCTGCCACTGTTACAATAAACCTACCATTGAAATGATACTGTTCTGAGACTTTTCATTTCTTTGTCATTGGACAAACTTACAAAATCAGTGAGGGGTCAAATAATTATTTCCGCCACTGTACTGTGAGTGTAGGAGCTGTGTACATACTGTGAGTGTAGGAGCTGTGTATATACTGAGTGTAGGAGCTGTGTACATACTGTGAGTGTAGGAGCTGTGTATATACTGAGTGTAGGAGCTTTGTATATACTGTGAGTGTAGAAGCTGTGTATATACTGTGAGTGTAGGAGCTTTGTATATACTGTGAGTGTAGGAGCTGTGTATATACTGTGAGTGTAGGAGCTTTGTATATGCTAAGTGTAGGAGCTGTGTACATACTGTGAGTGTAGGAGCTGTGTAAATACTGTAGGTGTAGTAGCTGTGTACATACTGTGAGTGTAGGAGCTGTGTACATACTGTGAGTGTAGGAGCTGTGTATATACTGAGTGTAGGAGCTGTGTATATACTGTGAGTTCAGGAGCTATGTATATGCTAAGTGAAAGAGCTGTGCATATGCTGAGTGTAGGAGCTGTGTATATACTGAGTGTAGAAGCTGTGTATATACTGAGTGTAGGAGTTGTGTACATACTGTGAGTTCAGGAGCTATGTATATGCTAAGTGTAGGAGCTGTGTATATACTGAGTGTAGGAGCTGTGTACATACTAAGTGTAGGAGCTGTGTATATACTGTGAGTGTAGGAGCTGTGTATATACTGTGAGTGTAGGAGCTTTGTATATGCTAAGTGTAGGAGCTGTGTACGTACTGTGAGTGTAGGAGCTGTGTACATACTGTGAGTGTAGGAGCTGTGTACATACTGTGAGTGTAGGAGCTGTGTATATACTGTGAGTGTAGGAGCTGTATATATACTGAGTGTAGGAGCTGTGTACATACTGTGAGTGTAGGAGCTTTGTATATGCTAAGTGTAGGAGCTGTGTATATACTGTGAGTGTAGGAACTGTGTATATACTGTGAGTGTAGGAGCTGTGTATATACTGTGAGTGTAGGAGCTGTGTACATACTGTGAGTGTAGGAGCTTTGTATATGCTAAGTGTATGAGCTGTGTACATACTGTGAGTGTAGGAGCTTTGTATATGCTAAGTGTAGGAGCTGTGTACATACTGTGAGTGTAGGAGCTGTGTATATACTGAGTGTAGGAGCTGTGTATATACTGTGAGTGTAGGAGCTTTGTATATGCTAAGTGTAGGAACTTTGTACATACTGTGAGTGTAGGAGCTGTGTAAATACTGTGAGTGAAGGAGCTGTGTATATACTGAGTGTAGGAGCTGTGTACATACTGTGAGTGTAGGAACTTTGTATATACTGTGAGTGTAGGAGCTGTGTATATACTGAGTGTAGGAGCTGTGTACATACTGTGAGTGTAGGAGCTGTGTATATGCTAAGTGTAGGAGCTGTGTATATATTGTGAGTGTAGGAGCGATGTATATACTGTGAGTGTAGGAGCTTTGTATATGCTGTGAGTGTAGGAGCTGTGTATATACTAAGTGTAGGAGCTGTGTGCATACTGTGAGTGTAGGAGCTGTGTACATACTGTGAGTGTAGGAGCTGTGTATATACTTAGTGTAGGAGCTGTGTACATACTGTGAGTGTAGGAGCTGTGTAAATACTGTGAGTGTAGGAGCTGTGTACATACTGTGAGTGTAGGAGCTGTGTAAATACTGTGAGTGTAGGAACTGTGTATATACTGAGTGTAGGAGCTGTGTACATACTGTGAGTTCAGGAGCTATGTATATGCTAAGTGTAGGAGCTGTGTATATACTGTGAGTGTAGGAGCTGTGTATATACTGTGAGTGTAGGAGCTTTGTATATGCTAAGTGTAGGAGCTGTGTACGTACTGTGAGAGTAGGAGCTGTGTACATACTGTGAGTGTAGGAGCTGTGTATATACTGTGAGTGTAGGAGCTGTGTACATACTGTGAGTGTAGGAGCTGTGTACATACTGTGAGTGTAGGAGCTTTGTATATGCTAAGTGTAGGAGCTGTGTACATACTGTGAGTGTAGGAGCTGTGTATATACTGAGTGTAGGAGCTGTGTATATACTGTGAGTGTAGGAGCTTTGTATATGCTAAGTGTAGGAGCTGTGTACATACTGTGAGTGTAGGAGCTGTGTAAATACTGTGAGTGTAGGAGCTGTGTACATACTGTGAGTGTAGGAGCATTGTATATACTGTGAGTGTAGGACCTGTGTATATACTGAGTGTAGGAGCTGTGTACATACTGTGAGTGTAGGAGCATTGTATATACTGTGAGTGTAGGACCTGTGTATATACTGAGTGTAGGAGCTGTGTATATACTGTGAGTGTAGGAGCTGTGTATATGCTGAGTATAGGAGCTGTGTATATGCTAAGTGTAGGAGCTGTGTATATACTGTGAGTGTAGGAGCTGTGTATATACTGTGAGCGTAGGAGCTTTGTATATGTTGTGAGTGTAGGAACTGTGTATATACTGTGAGTTCAGGAGCTATGTATATGCTAAGTGTAGGAGCTGTGTACATACTAAGTGTAGGAGCTGTGTATATACTGTGAGTGTAGGAGCTGTGTATATACTGTGAGTGTAGGAGCTGTGTATATACTGTGAGTGTAGGAGCTGTGTATATACTGAGTGTAGGAGCTGTGTACATACTGTGAGTTCAGGAGCTATGTATGTGCTAAGTGTAAGAGCTGTGCATATGCTGAGTGTAGGAGCTGTGTATATACTGAGTGTATGAGCTGTGTACATACTGTGAGTTCAGGAGCTATGTATATGCTAAGTGTAGGAGCTGTGTATATACTGTGAGTGTAGGAGCTGTGTATATACTGAGTGTAGGAGCTGTGTACATACTGTGAGTTCAGGAGCTATGTATGTGCTAAGTGTAAGAGCTGTGCATATGCTGAGTGTAGGAGCTGTGTATATACTGAGTGTATAAGCTGTGTACATACTGTGAGTGTAGGAGCTGTGTACATACTGTGAGTTCAGGAGCTATGTATATGCTAAGTGTAGGAGCTGTGTATATACTGAGTGTAGGAGCTGTGTACATACTAAGTGTAGGAGCTGTGTATATACTGTGAGTGTAGGAGCTGTGTATATACTGTGAGTGTAGGAGCTGTGTATATACTGTGAGTGTAGGAGCTTTGTATATGCTAAGTGTAGGAGCTGTGTACGTACTGTGAGTGTAGGAGCTGTGTACATACTGTGAGTGTAGGAGCTGTGTACATACTGTGAGTGTAGGAGCTGTGTATATACTGTGAGTGTAGGAGCTGTGTATATACTGAGTGTAGGAGCTGTGTATATACTGTGAGTGTAGGAGCTTTGTATATGCTAAGTGTAGGAGCTGTGTACGTACTGTGAGTGTAGGAGCTGTGTACATACTGTGAGTGTAGGAGCTGTGTACATACTGTGAGTGTAGGAGCTGTGTACATACTGTGAGTGTAGGAGCTGTGTACATACTGTGAGTGTAGGAGCTGTGTATATACTGTGAGTGTAGGAGCTGTGTATATACTGAGTGTAGGAGCTGTGTATATACTGTGAGTGTAGGAGCTTTGTATATGCTAAGCAGGGGCTGACTGGCAACTTTTGGCCCAGGGGGCAAGTAACACCCAGAGGCCCACTGACCCCCCCCCCCCCCCCCCCTTGCCACTTTCGTCAGCCATGTAAATTACAACACAGGAAAACTAAATAAACTAGGGATGCTCCGATATATCAGCCGCCGAAACATATCAGCCGAAAATGGCATTTTATGGCTGATACAGTGTTGCATCCGTGTATTCTCTCCTCCCCCCTGGGCGCTGCTCTGTGTCCGAGCGGGGGGGGGGGGGGGAGAGACTGTGTCAGCCGTCCGAGCGCTACGGGAGGAGAGCGCAGTGAGTGGCCGACGTCTCCTCTCCACAATGCTCAGCCTCCTGTCTCAGATTGGCAGAGTGGTGTGTGGGCAGAGACAGCTTGCAGTGCTGGTCCCAGGAGGCTGAGCTCTCCTCTCTGCACCGCCTGCTCAGCCTCCTGTGACATTGTGTCAGGAAGAAGAGTGAGGCACAAACACGCAGTGATCACTGAGTGTTTGTAAATAATTGAGACCCTAACATGTTTACTGTGTTCCCAATTATGAATAAAAAGAAAAAGTGATATACAGGTGTGTTCATTCATAGTTGTAATTATAGTAAACACACTCTGTCCTCATGTTCTGAATGAACAGAAACTCTCAATATAGAGGGTTCCTGTTCATTTGTAACAGGGATACAGAAATAGAGATTGAGGACTTTGTGTCCTCAATTGCTTTTTCTATTTTAAAAGGGAAATATCAGGCGTCTGTTTAGACCCCTAATATTTCCCCGAAGCCCCTAAAAGTAAAGTAAAAAAATCTAATTATTTAATAAAAAATGAATGAAATTAAAAGTTTATGATGAAAAATGTAAATTTAAAAAAATGTTCTGTTTCGGCTTGACTATTTTTGTTTCGTTTTGAAATTTGCTTTTTGGTGCACTTCTAAACAAGTCACACTGTAAGACTTTAAAATAAATAGAGAACTTTAATCCGATATACAGAAGCAAAACATAAATTAAAAGGACATGCATTTCTTGAATAGTTTTTTTTTTTTTTTCACACTAGCAAACAAACATGAGAACATATTTTTTTTCAAATAGTTAAGTGCATATTACAACTGCTTAGTGCAGAACATATTATGATGTATTGCATACACCATACTAACATTTGGAGAGGTATGTTTTTCTCAAAAATTTCAAACCGTTAGCAAAGACCTCATCAAAGGAGAGGTCTTCCGAATTTTTTCAAGAACATCTGGAAATTGAACAAGTTCCAAAAGATCTCTTTCAACTGACATTATCATAAGTGCATCAAGAAGTTCTTGCCCCATGGTGGCTCTTAGGCGAGTCTTTATAAGTTTTAACTTACTAAATGCTCTTTCACATGCCACTTGAGTATATGATAGTGTTAGCAGGTATTCATAAACTACAGAGAGATTTTCATAAGCAGTTGAAAAAAGATTATATTTTACAAGAAATCGGTGACAGCAAAGAAAACATTTGTTACAGGACTTGCATTTTGTTTCTTGTTCCATGGTATCAACTTTACAGGAGCCCCAGTCCTCATCATCAGCATCAGTATTAACAGGATTATTATCCAGATAATCATCATCATCATCATCATCTTCTTGCTGAGAGCTAATAGGAACTATGTTTACCTTCCCGCTCTGATGTTCTCTAAGATGTGGGAACAAGTTGGCAAAACTCTGTAGCTCAGTTTTCAGACCCGATTCATCCACGTTTGCCAATTGAGAAATTCTTTGTAGTGCTCCTGCCTCTAACACATTTGGATCTTTTCTGATTTTGTCAAAGAAACGAGGATCCAAGTATTGGGAGTCCTGAACTAATTGTTTGTTTTCAGAAAATCGCTCATCCAGGCTTCCAATAATCTGATCCAGAATTGGTCTAAAAACTTCAACTCGAAAACGTTGGGTTTCACTAATAGGACGTTCATCAATTGAGGATTCGCCAGGCATACGCTTTTTTCGCCCAATTCTTCTCTCTTGTAGCTCTGACTCAACTTCCAGGGAATCAAGGCCCTCTCTTTCTATGATTAGGTCATTTATTTTTTTTGCAAACTGCTTTGCTTTCTCTTTTATATAAGAAAACTCAATTTTTTTCAGTTGGTCAACTGTACTTTCCACCATTCTCCATGCAACCATATAGTCAAGACCACTTGTTTGAAGATATCTTGAAACAGGGCCAATAACATCAAAAATAGCCAAAAATAGATGTGCAGTTAAAATGGTCTTAAACAAACATAGGTTTTCTGACAGAGAAGAAGCCTCTGAAGTAGTCTTTGAATCAGACTGTTTGAACTGTGAAATCAACAATAACACTTCTAAAGTGTCCAAAAATAGTGAGTGTTTTTCTCCAAATAGCCAGTGGAGGGCTTTATCTTTGGCCCACCATCTTGTCTCCCCAATTTTTTGCAACCTGAGAAGTTTCTCATGCCCACATCTCTTATCAAGCTGATCCCTCCAGACATTCATTCTCTTGTGAGAGTCCCCAATAAATGTTGCTAGGCGATGTAGAAGACCAAAAAAAGTTTTTGCCTCTAAAACATCACAGCAGTCAGATATGCACAGGTTTAAAATGTGACTATAGCACCAAATGTAGACAGCATTAGGCACTTCCTTTGCAATCTGAGCACGCAACCCCACATAAGCACTTTTCATGTTTGCTGCTCCATCAAAAGACTCTCCTGCTATTTTTTTGTAATCCAGTCCAAGAATTTTAAAACTTGACATTAAAAGTTCATTGAGTCCTCTTCCAGATGTATCTTTTACCGGTAAAACAGAGATGAGACGTTCCTTAACAGATTCCTCTTTTACATATCTAACAACCACAGTAGCTTGGTCAACTACTCCAACATCTTGTGTAGAATCTACTTGGATGCTAAATCTCTTTTCACCAATTTCAGACACTATTGATGACTTCATGGTCTGAACGATTGCCATAATAACTTTTTTTACTGTGTTATATGACAAAAATGTCACAAGTGATCCACGGCCAGCTGTCTGTTTTCCCAGGAGTCTTCTCTGTTTTTTACTCTTTTCACTTTCAGAAATGCATTTCCGAATGTGATTTTTAAGCGGAACGTCATAATTCGAGAGAAATAAAACCATTTCTAGAAAGTTTCCATGGTTAATTTCAGCATTATTCAAATTATATAATGATTCATTAGTTCCATGGGCACGAAAAGGTAATCCTTGTTTTGCTAGCAGTTTAACAATATCAAAGATTCGTTTCATTACTTCTATGTTTTGAAGTATCTCCTTCTTTCTTTTTGAAGCATGTGCCTGGTTTATCAATGTATCAATGCCTTTGCTCTTTGTTATAGTAAAATATGTGTTCACAGCTTCACGGTGAGTTTTTGATATCTCATGTTTGTTAGTAACCTGATAACAATGCCTAAAATTTGTACACCCACTAGTGAACGATGAAGTGGAATTTGAAAATGCTATGCAGATACTGCAAAAAAAAGCTTCAAGCTTTCTATTGTTTACTCTGCAAGTGAGCCATGAACGCCTAATAAGATCTCCATTTGGATTTCTACGGAAATAAAAATCGATTTCTTTAAAGGGAAGGCCTTCACAATCGGTAGTGCTTGGTTGCACTGGATGCATTTGCACAAATGTAATTTTTTCTGCCATGGAACATGTAGAAGGAAGACTAAAGAGAGTTTTGGTGGTGTCAAACTGAACATCAGAAGATGCAGACTCTTCTTCTGTTCTACCGCTTTCTAAATCATGAAAGCTTGTAGCTTCAGAGCAAGGAATGGGTGATTGTTCTATAATAGTAATTTCAGAACTGCTTTCAAAGTCCAACTCCTTCTCTATTAAGCTACTTGGACTTTGTGTTCTCAACTCCTCTTCAACTAGCACATCTTGCCTCACTGGAAGCCTATCTTGGTCTGTGCAAACCTCTGTTGGTCTTTCTTTGGGTACTGTTGCACCATGACCCTACAAAAAGTCATATAAAAATTATGAACATTATGAGCAGTGCAGAAGGCTGCCTACCCCTGCTTTACAACTTCTAAACTTTCAACTCACCACTGCAAATGATAATTTCATTTGCTTAGGATCCTTTCCTGCTATGTCAAGCTCTTTAGCCCTTTTCTCGCGTATTTTTTGAGCTCCACTTTTTTCCTTGCTTTTTGATGGTATGCTCTCCATATTTATCAATAAGGAATGAACTAAACTGTTTGCTGGACATCAAACAAATAAAAGGGAGTAACAATTAGGACAGGAATAAGGGCTTTATAGTACATATCCAAAATACAAATTAAAGCTTCATATATGCCAATCATCTAAGGTGACCCGAAGGTGAGGGCATGCCATGCCAGTGTGCTCCCACAGGTGTAAGGGCACCACCGCACAAGCATTACTTACTGGAGCGTTGGGCATCCAGAGCAGGCCTTTGCAATGGAACCCTAAAGCTCAACACACACCTTACAATCTGATTGTACAATTTCCTTTAGATCTACTAACAACAAAGTTTGCAAACTAATGTGGCATACAATGTGCGAAGTCACTAAAAAACATAGGGGGTTCACTAAGGAGCCAAAGGATTAAGCTGAACATTCGGCTGTTCACTTTCTGCTGTTTGGCCCCTGAGAGAATAGCCCGTACAAAAGTGAATAAACTGACGAATGTTTGCCTCAGCAGACCCAGATGTTGGATCGGCTGAGCTAACCAGAATACTCCCTTTGGTTCAGCCAAAAGTCCTGAGGCTGTTCAGCTTAACTAAAGGGGAAGTGAAGGGAGACAAAGCAATAAAATTAGCCGTACAGGTCTGAAGTGAATAGTCGAAGAAGCTTCAGCTCCCTTCATTTCGGGACAGGTATTTATTTTGCAGCTTATTAAATAACACCCTCAGTGATAAAGGAGTATGATGTAAGTCATGTGGGGATAAAACAAAAAATTAACTCCTTAGGGTGCAAAACAAATCTGCACCTCAGTTGCAGATAATCACCATAAAGGGTTAATTTGTATAGTAATCTACTTTATTTGATTTTGTTTTTCTACATTTTAAAAATACCTCTCTGTCAGTGTTGACCGGAAGAAGGGGTAATGGTAGGGGTGGGCGATATAGACGATACATCGTCAGTAAATACATCACCAATTAATAAAGTTACTGATTAGTTTATAAATGTATAAACGTCGGGGGAAGGGGGGGGGAATCTGTGGATGGCACCGTTTAGGGGGGGGGGGGGGAATCTGTGGATGGCACCGTTTGGGGGGGGGGAATCTGGGGGTGGCACCGTTTAGGGGAGGGGGATCTGTGGATGGCACTGTTTAGGGGAGGGGACTCATCTCCCTGCTGTTGCGTACACAAAGCACAGGGCAGCAGGGAGAGTGTAAAGTCATATTCACCCTAATAGAGCTCTATTAGGGTGAATATGACAAGGGTTCTAGCCCTTAAGGAGGCTAATAGTTATTAAATAAAAAGTAAAAAAAAAAAAAAAAAAAGTTTAACCCCTTAAGGACCAGGCTCATTTTCACCTTAAGGACCAGGCCATTTTTTGCAAATCTGACCAGTGTCACTTTAAGTGCTGATAACTTTAAAACGCTTTTACTTATACAGGCCATTCTGAGATTGTTTTTTCGTCACATATTGTACTTCATGACACTGGTAAAATAAAGTCAAAATAATTAATTTTTTTGCATAATAAAATACCTAATTTACCAAAAATTTGGAAAAATTAGCAAATTTCAAAGTTTCAGTTTCTCTACTTCTGTAATACATAGTAATACCCCCAAAAATTGTGATGACTTTACATTCCCCATATGTCTACTTCATGTTTGAATTATTTTGGGAATGATATTTTATTTTTTGGGGATGTTACAAGGCTTAGAAGTTTAGAAGCAAATCTTGAAATTTTTCTGAAATTTACAAAAACCCAATTTTTAGGGACCACTACAGCTCTGAAGTCACTTTGCAAGGCTTACATAATAGAAACCGCCCAAAAATGACCCCATTCTATAAACTACACCCCTCAAGGTATTCAAAACTGATTTTACAAACTCTGTTAACCCTTTAGGTGTTGCACAAGAGTTATTGGCAAATGGGGATGAAATTTGAGAATTTCATTTTTTTGCCTAATTTTCAATTTTAACCCATTTTTTCCACTAACAAAGCAAGGGTTAACAGCCAAAAAAGACTGTATCTTTATTGCCCTGACTCTGCCGTTTACAGAAACACCCCATATGTGGCCGTAAACTACTGTACGGCCACACAGCGGGGCGTAGAGTGAAAGCTGCGCCGGATGGTTTTTGGAAGCCAGATTTTGCTGGACAGTTTTTTTGACACCATGTCCCATTTGAAGCCCCCTGATGCACCCCTAGAGTAGAAATTCCATAAAAGTGACCCCATCTAAGAAACTACACCCCTCAAGGTATTCAAAACTGATTTTACAAACTTCGTTAACCCTTTAGGTGTTGCACAAGAGTTATTGGCAAATGGGGATGAAATTTGAGAATTTCATTTTTTTGCCTAATTTTCAATTTTAACCCATTTTTTCCACTAACAAAGCAAGGGTTAACAGCCAAACAAGACTGTATCTTTATTGCCCTGACTCTGCCGTTTACAGAAACACCCCATATGTGGCCGTAAACTACTGTACGGCCACACAGCGGGGCATAGAGTGAAAGGTACGCTGTATGGTTTTTGGAAGCCAGATTTTGCTGGACAGTTTTTTTGACACCATGTCCCATTTGAAGCCCCCTGATGCACCCCTAGAGTAGAAACTCCATAAAAGTGACCCCATCTAAGAAACTACACCCCTCAAGGTATTCAAAACTGATTTTACAAACTTTGTTAACCCTTTAGGTGTTGCACAAGATTTAATGGAAAATAGAGATACAATTTCAAAATTTCACTTTTTTGGCAGATTTTCCATTTTAATATTTTTTTTCCAGTTACAAAGCAAGGGTTAACAGCCAAACAAAACTCATTATTTATGGCCCTGATTCTGTAGTTTACAGAAACACCTCATATGTGGCTGTAGACCGCTGTACGGGCACACGGCAGGGCGCAGAAGGAAAGGAATGCCATACGGTTTTTGGAAGGCAGATTTTGCTGGACTGGTTTTTTGACACCATGTCCCATTTGAAGCCCCCTGATGCACCCCTAGAGTAGAAACTCCATAAAAGTTACCCCATCTAAGAAACTACACCCCTCAAGGTATTCAAACTGATTTTACAAACTTTGTTAACCCTTTAGGTGTTGCACAAGATTTAATGGAAAATAGAGATACAATTTCAAAATTTAACTTTTTTGGCAGATTTTCCATTTTAATATTTTTTTTCCAGTTACAAAGCAAGGGTTAACAGCCAAACAAAACTCATTATTTATGGCCCTGATTCTGTAGTTTACAGAAACGCCTCATATGTGGTTGTAGACCGCTGTACGGGCACACGGCAGGGAGCAGAAGGAAAGGAATGCCATACGGTTTTTGGAAGGCAGATTTTGCTGGACTGGTTTTTTTGACACCATGTCCTATTTGAAGCCCCCCTGATGCACCCCTAGAGTAGAAACTCCAAAAAAGTGACCCCATTTTAGAAAGTACGGAATAGGGTGGCAGTATTGTTGGTACTAGTTCAGGGTAGATATGATTTTTGGTTGCTCTATATTACACTTTTTGTGCGGCAAGGTAACAAGAAATAGCTTTTTTGGCACGTTTTTTTTTTTTGTTATTTACAACATTCATCTGACAGGTTAGATCACGTGGTAATTTTATAGAGCAGGTTGTCACGGACGCAGCGATACCTAATATGTATACAATTTTTTTTATTTATGTAAGTTTTATACAATAACTTCATTTTTAAAACCAAAAAATTGTTTAGTGTCTCCATAGTCTGAGAGCCATAGTTTTTTCAGTTTTTGGGCGATTATCTTGAGTAGGGTCTAATTTTTTGCGGGATGAGATGACAGTTTGATTGGCACTATTTTGGGGTGCATATGACTTTTTGATCGCTTGCTATTACACTTTTTGTGACGTAAGATGGCAAAAAATTGCTTTTTTTGCACAATTTATTATTTTTATTTTTTATGGTGGTCACCTGAGGGGTTAGGTCATATGATATTTATATAGAGCCGGTCGATACGGACGCGGCAATACCTAATATGTATACTTTATTTTTATTTATGTAGGTTTTACACAATGATTTTATTTTTGAAACACAAAAAATGATGTTTTAGTGTTTCCATAGTCTAAGAGCCATAGTTTTTTCAGTTTTTGGGCGATTATCTTGAGTAGGGTCAAATTTTTTGCGGGATGAGATGACGGTTTGATTGGTACTATTTTGGCGTACATGCGACTTTTTTGATCACTTTTATTACCTTTTTTGGGAAGTAAGGTGGGCAAAATTTCAATTTTCTCATAGTTTTTATTTTTTTATTTTTATGGCGTTCACTGTGCGGGGAAAGTAACATGACCGTTTTATAGATCAGGTCGTTACGGACGCGGCGATACCTAATATGTGTAGTTTATTTTATTTTTTTTAATTTTTATTCAGTGATAAATGTTTTTTTTTTTTATCTTAACTTTTTTCACTTATTTTTATATTTTTTTGACCCAGACCCACTTGGTTCTTGAAGATCCAGTGGGTCTGATGTCTGTAAAATACAGTACAGAACCTATATAGGTATCTGTAACTGTATTTTACTTACACTGAACAGATCTATGCTTTCAGCATAGATCTGTTCAGCACCATGGACAGCAGGACGCCTGAGCAGGCGTCCTGTTGTCATGGGAACCTTCCCCGTCTGCTCAGTTATGGTCAGAACTGCGCAGACGGGGAAGGGTAAGGACGGGGCTCTGGGGGGGCTGTCTGGGGGCTCTCTCCCTCTCCCATCGGGGGGCTGCAAAGGCACAGCAGCCCCCCGATCGGAGAGGGAGGGAGCTCCCTTTTACTGTTAACCTTTTCCATACAGCGGTCCGTACGGACCGCTGTATGGAAAGGGTTAAACGGCTGACATCGCATCAACGATGTCAGCCGTTTATACCAGGGTGCCAGCAATGTGCTGGCACCCTGGTATACCCACTGTACACCAACGATTATTCAATGGGAGGCGGGCGGGGGATCGCGATCCCGCCTGCCGCACCGCCCGCCTCCCGCAACGCCCCCACCGCCTGCGTCACCCCCCCTGCACCACCCGCTGCCATCAAATCATGCAGGGGTGCGGGGGGGGTGTACTATATTGATTTTAGACACTCTAAAGTTTCTGATCCCCGCGGTCAGGGACCGCGGGGATCAGAAACTGCAAAAAGCGCAGCAAACCGCAGGTCTGAATTGACCTGCGGTTTGCTGCGATCGCCGACACGGGGGGGTCACATGACCCCCCCTGGCGTTTTAACAGGATGCCGGCTGAATGATTTCAGCCGGCATCCTGTTCAAATTAACCCCTGCGGCGCCGGAATGCCGATTTTAAAGTCAGGACGTACCGGTACGTCCTTGGTCCTTAAGGACTCGGGAAATAGGGCGTACCGGTACGTCCTATGTCCTTAAGGGGTTAAACACGCCCCCCAAATATAGAAAACAATATATCGCGATATATATCGCATATGCTTAAAATTAAAATCGCAATATAGATTTTAGGCCAAATCGCCCACCCCTAGGTAATGGCACGTCAGAGTTTTAACTAGAGGTGCACCAAAATAAAAATTTCAAAACCGAACAGAGGTGTGACGTAGAGATCAGTAAGAAAGTCCAAAGGTCATACAAAAAGAACATGGAGTTACTGTTACTCCTTTTCTTTCTTCATTCAGGTGTTGTTCCCTCTTGTCTTTCTCTCCTGATAGTTGTGGCCTGGGGGTCAGATGAATGCTTCAGCAGCCTCTAGCCGCCGAGATAAATGCTCCTGCAGCTTCCTGTGGTGTCACTGTCTCCTCCCTTCAGGTCCCTGCCAATGTGGGCAGTCTCCCTCCCAGCCAATAGTAGCAGAAGTGGGCGGAGGGAGCTGCCGTGGCCGCAAAGGAGCCCGATCAGAGACACGCGCATTTGGGAAGGCAGCATGTTCTCGCCAGCCGCTGAAGTAGCAGAGCGGCCGAGAGGAGCTGGGTGACACTAGTGTTTGCACCGACGGGGGCCATTTATAGAGGCAACAGTAGGGTGAGCACATTTCCTAACTGCCATTCAGGGACACTTATTTTCACAAGTGCACGGTCACGCAAGGCAGGGGAGGAGCCACACACAGGACAGTACTATGCGATGCCGATCTGATTCGGAGATCGCATGGTATAAAGATCGCATAGTATAAAGAAGTGACTATCACCAGGGCCGGTTCTAGGTTAACTGGGGCCGTGGGGTAAAAAACAATAAGGGGGCCCCCACATGACACTTGACTTTTGCAGAAGAAACGGTATATTGTGTTGCACGGTATATGCATGAAAACTTACAATTACTTGGCTTGACCCTTGGGGATCTTGGACACCTCGACACTTTGGCCGCGGCTCGGCGGAGCTGATGTGTTTTATCCTAATGAGAAAAATTTCATAATGAGGATTTGGAGAAGAGGCAGAGGGATAGCAGAGCAGGGAGAGGCCGGTGCTGCTACTAGGTGGGTCATACCATGGGGGAGTAATAAAGCCCACCATAATGCCCCCTCCCCAGTAGTAATAATTCTCCTTATAATAGACAGTGCAAAAAATACCCCCTTGTAATGTCCCCAGTTGAGCCAATGTCCCCATAGTGCCCCCTATAATGTGCCAGTAGCCATAGCCCCCCCCCTATAATGTGCCAGTAGCCATTAGCCCCCCTATAATGTGCCAGTAGCCATTAGCCCCCCTATAATCTGCCAGTAGCCATAGGCCCCCCATAATGTGCCAGTAGCCACATAGGGCCCCCCTATAATGTGCCAGTAGCCACATAGGGCCCCCCTATAATGTGCCAGTAGCCACATAGGGCCCCCCTAAGTGTAGGAGCTGTGTATATGCTGTGAGTGAAGGGGTTGCATATACATTTCTAACTTTTGAAAACTGCAAAGAGGGACAATACTGTATACTGTATGCCAACATGCATTGCAGCAATTCTTTTCATACTAGGCCACGTCTCTAGCATAATTACTGACTCCGTCAGAACTGCAGCCGCTGGGGACCGGTTAGGTAAGTGTTAGGTATTTTTTTACAGCATGTGGGGCCTCTGGGACAATTTTCTCTTGCCCTTAAAAATTCATTTCATTATATTAGTATATAAATCATCAGATTATAGATATTTTAAGGTCCAAATTGCACCAAATAATGACGTTATGGTCTAATATCCAGGTAAAAACCATACAGATAGTTTAGTAAGGAGCAATTTATTAATGAACAATAAATCTCATAGATTGTAAGCTCTTGCGAGCAGGGCCCTGACTCCTAGTGTTTCAGTTGTATATTAGCCAGTTACGTTTGTTTTGTATATGAACCCTATGAATTGTAAAGCGCTGCAGAATTTGGTGGCACTATATAAATAAATATTATTATTTAGCATTAATTCCCCAGGACAAAAATAGGGACATTTAAGGATCAAAGAGTGACAGTTGGGCTTGGGTCAAAACGAGGGACTGTCCTTCCAAAAGAAGGAACACTTGGGAGGCATGCATACAGACGTGGACAAAATTGTTGGTACCCTTTGGTCAATGAAAGAAAAAGTCACAATGGTCACAGAAATAACTTTAATCTGACAAAAGTAATAATAAATTAAAATTCTATAAATGTTAACCAATGAATGTCAGTCATTGTTTTTCAACCATGCTTCAACAGAATTATGTAAAAAAATAAACTCATGAAACAGGCATGGACAAAAATGATGGTACCCCTAACTTAATATTTTGTTGCGCAACCTTTTGAGGCAATCACTGCAATCAAACGCTTCCTGTAACTGTCAATGAGACATCTGCACCTCTCAGCAGGTATTTTGGCCCACTCCTCATGAGCAAACTGCTCCAGTTGTGTCCGGTTTGAAGGGTGCCTTTTCCAGACTGCATGTTTCAGCTCCTTCCAAAGATGCTCAATAGGATTGAGGTCAGGGCTCATAGAAGGCCACTTTAGAATAGTCCAATTTTTTCCTCTTAGTCATTCTTGGGTGTTTTTAGCGGTGTGTTTTGGGTCATTGTCCTGTTGCAAGACCCATGACCTGCGACTGAGACCAAGCTTTCTGACACTGGCTAGTACATTTCTCTCTAGAATTCCTTGATAGTCTTGAGATTTCATTGTACCCTGCACAGATTCAAGACACCCTGTGCCAGACGCAGCAAAGCAGCCCCAGAACATAACAGAGCCTCCTCCATGTTTCACAGTAGGGACAGTGTTCTTTTCTTGATATGCTTCATTTTTTCGTCTGTGAACATACAGCTGATGTGCCTTGGCAAAAACTTTGATTTTTGTCTCATCTGTCCACAGGACATTCTCCCAGAAGCTTTGTGGCTTGTCAACATGTAGTTTGGCATATTCCAGTCTTGCTTTTTTATGATTCGTTTTCAACAATGGTGTCCTCCTTGGTCGTCTCCCATGTAGTCCACTTTGGCTCAAACAACGACGGATGGTGCGATCTGACACTGATGTTCCTTGAGCATGAAGTTCACCTTGAATCTCTTTAGAAGTCTTTCTAGGCTCTTTTGTTACCATTCGGATTATCCGTCTCTTAGATTTGTCATCAATTTTCCTCCTGCGGCCACGTCCAGGGAGGTTGGCTACAGTCCCATGGATCTTAAACTTATGAATAATATGTGCAACTGTACTCACAGGAACATCTAGTTGCTTGGAGATGGTCTTATAGCCTTTACCTTTAACATGCTTGTCTATAATTTTCTTTCTGATCTCTTGAGACAGCTCTTTCCTTTGCTTCCTCTGGTCCATGTCGAGTGTGGTACACACCATATCACCAAACAACACAGTGATTACCTGGAGCCATATATATAGGCCCAATGGCTGATTACAAGGTTGTAGACACCTGTGATGCTAATTAGTGGACACACCTTGAATTAACATGTCCCTTTGGTCACATTATGTTCTGTGTTTTCTAGGGGTACCATCATTTTTGTCCATGCCTGTTTCATGAGTTTATTTTTTTACATAATTCTGTTGAAGCATGGTTGAAAAACAATGTCTGACTTTCATTGGTTAACATTTATAGAATTTTAATTTATTATTACTTTTGTCAGATTAAAGTTATTTCTGTGACCATTGTGACTTTTTCTTTCATTGACCAAAGGGTACCAACAATTTTGTCCACGTCTGTATATACTGCAAGTGGAGGAGATGTACATTGGATATAAAAAGTCTACATGCAGCGTCCCGCTAGTGAACGTGGGCACTGCCAAGTTGTTGTATTGTATACTTTTTATATATGCTTCTTAAAGGGAATCTGTCACCTGGTTTGACCATATTAAGCGCTCACCATTGCCATGTTTATTAAAATACCTTATGTCCTATTTCCTGCAGTGATTTTCATTCTTATGATAATGCTTTCATTTTGCTAAAAAAGCGATCTTTGTATTATGCAAATGAACCCTGAAGGTGCCCAGAGGGGTGTTATTCTTCACGCTCTGAGCCCAGTAACGCCCCCGTGCAGTGCCTAGCCCGCCTTAGTTTAGAGCCCAAGCACGCCTCCTCCATATGTAGAATCATCCCACAGCCTAGTTTAACGGCACGGCCCCCTCTGCTAAGTCAGTTAATTCAATAGTCTTTTTGTAACAGAGTCCTGCTGGAGGCTCTGGAAGAGTGGTCTCAGCCGGGCTGGCTGAGGGGCCACGGGGCTAGGTGATAGTCTGAACTTTGGGGGACTCCGTGAGGTCTGGGAAATGACAGTCGCAAGGTCAGAGTCGGCAGGACTGCTAGACCACATAACCCAAAGGTACTGGACTTGCTACAGCCGGATGTTATTTCCGTGTGTGAAAAGTGCTTTAAGTGAGGTAGGGATATTTCCTGTTTAGTTAGAGCCCAGACGGATAAGGTGATATTTTATGTTTTGTTGCTATGAAAATAAAACTCACATTTGGACCTGCAATCCGGCTGTTGTGAAGATAATTGTGAGAATGACCCCCGAAAAAAGAGCTAATCCCTCACAATACTCTGAGTAAAAGAGTTGGGTATATACTGTACTATTCACAAGATGGTTTGCACTTACAGGGGCGATGTGGCTGCCACTCATAAGAGGAATTTTGCTAATATTTATATGGTAGTGTGGCTGTCACTACTGTGATGTACTTTATGCTCCATTGTGGCATGTGGTACTGTTGGGTCATGCATAAAGTGCTGCATGGATCATATATATATATATATATATATTGTGGGGATTCGCTCTGGTAGACAGGATAAGCAGACGCAGTATAGAGGCACCAACCAGTTCTTAAATCAAACAGTTCAGTGTTTATTCACACTCTTGGCAAGTTCATAAACAAAAAGTCACATTTAACACAAAAAGTCACCTTCTGGTTTAGGTGTTAGGTCACACCCTGCTGGCAGTTCTGCTTCAAAGAGTCCATGAACTGGCTTAAGGCGGCCTGTTTCCCCTCACACTGGACTTATCCCTCGAAGCCCGGCACAAACCTCAGATCCCAATACAGAGATCCTTTCTGCTGAACCCAGCTGTCTTTTAAAGGCAGCTAGGTGTTGCCAAAACACGGACCGGCATATCAGTCCAGTCCGGTGTTTGACACCACCTGGCCGCTAATCAGTCCAGCAGCACACACTGGGAGGAAAATACCTGCCTCCCCATACAACTCCCTTTACTGTGTAACATACTTTGTTCAACCTTCACCCCTTTGTTCAACCTTGAGGGGTGAGTCTAACCAGACTGTCTATTACTCTGTAATTCTTCTAGTGCCGTTGTATGAAAACAGTAGGTTTAAAGAGCACACCAAATGCTTGAAATAACTTCTTTATTAACTTCAACTTTTCTTCATACAGTCCTGATCAAAAGTTTAAGAGTTAAGACCACTTGAAAAATGGCAAAAAATCATATTTAGCATGACTGGATCTTAACAAGGTTCAACATGCAACAAGAAGAAATGGGAGTGAGACAAAACATTTTTTGAGCATTCAATTTAATGAAAACAACGAATAAACTGAAACAGGCTGTTTTACAGCTGATAAAAAGTTTAGGACCACATGCCTTTAAAGGGAACCTGTCATGTGGATATTTGATTATAATCTAACTAATTATATACAATCATTAACTACTAAAAAGTACCTTAGATGTATTCACTTACTGGTGTGACAGACGGTTACCTCATAATATACACACAAAGATGCCACATGCCGCATGCTAATGAGCTGATTCGAGTCCAGCGTCCGGTCATTTAGTCCAGCGTATATTTAATTCAGAGCTATAGCCACTCCCCTGCCCACCTGCTGCTGATTCATATGGAAAAACTGTCATTCAGCAGCAGGTGGGCGGGGAGAGTCAGGAGCTCATGAATATTCATGACTAGAGTTGAGCCGACACCTGGATGTTCGGGTTCGAGAAGTCCGGCCGAACTTCCCGAAAATGTTCGGGTTCGGGATCGAACCCGATCCGAACTTCGTCCTGAACCCGAACCCCATTGAAGTCAGAGGGGACCCGAACTTTTCGGCACTAAAAAGGCTGTAAAACAGCCCAGGAAAGGGCTAGAGGGCTGCAAAAGGCAGCAACATGTAGGTAAATCCCCTGCAAACAAATGTGGATAGGGAAATGAATTAAAATAAAAATTAAATAAATAAAAATTAACCAAAAATTAATTGGAGAGAGGTCCCATAGCAGAGAATCTGGCTTCACGTCACCCACCACTGGAACAGTCCATTCTCAGATATTTAGGCCCCGGCACCCAGGCAGAGGAGAGAGGTCCCGTAACAGAGAATCTGTCTTCATGTCACCAGAGAATCAGTCTTCATGTCATAGCAGAGAATCAGGCTTCACGTCACCCACCACTGTAACAGTCCATTTTCATAAATTTAGGCCCAGCACCCAGGCAGAGGAGAGAGGTCCCGTAACAGACAATCTGGCTTCATGTCAGCAGAGAATCAGTCTTCATATCATAGCAGAGAATCAGGCTTCACGTCAGCCACCAATGCAACAGTCCATTGTCAGATATTTAGGCCCAGCACCCAGGCAGAGGAGAGAGGTCCCGTAACAGACAATCTGGCTTCATGTCAGCAGAGAATCAGTCTTCATATCATAGCAGAGAATCAGGCTTCACGTCAGCCACCAATGCAACAGTCCATTGTCAGATATTTAGGCCCAGCACCCAGGCAGAGGAGAGAGGTCCCGTAACAGAGGATCTGGCTTCATGTCAGCAGAGAATCAGTCTGCATGTCATAGCAGAGAATCAGGCTTCACGTCACCCACCACTGCAACAGTCCATTGGCATATATTTAGGCCCAGCACACAGGCAGAGGAGAGAGGTCCCGTAACAGAGAATCTGTCTTCATGTCAGCAGAGAATTAGTCTGCATGTCATAGCAGAGAATCAGGCTTCACGTCAGCCACCAGTGCAAAAGTCCATTGGCATATATTTAGGCCCAGCACCCAGGCAGAGGAGAGAGGTCCCGTAACAGAGAATCTGGCTTCATGTCAGCAGAGAATTAGTCTGCATGTCATAGCAGAGAATCAGGCTTCACGTCAGCCACCAGTGCAACAGTCCATTGGCATATATTTAGGCCCAGCACCCAGGCAGAGGAGAGAGGTCCCGTAACAGAGGATCTGGCTTCATGTCAGCAGAGAATTAGTCTGCATGTCATAGCAGAGAATCAGGCTTCACGTCAGCCACCAGTGCAACAGTCCATTGGCATATATTTAGGCCCAGCACCCAGGCAGCGGAGAGAGGTCCCGTAACAGAGAATCTGGCTTCATGTCAGCAGAGAATTAGTCTGCATGTCATAGCAGAGAATCAGGCTTCACGTCACCCAACATTGGAACAGTCCATTGGCATATATTTAGGCCCCAGCACCCAGACAGAGGAGAGGTTCATTCAACTTTGGGTAGCCTCGCAATATAATGGTAAAATGAAAATAAAAATAGGATTGAATGAGGAAGTGCCCTGGAGTACAATAATATATGGTTAAGGGGAGGTAGTTACTGTCTAATCTGGACAAGGGACGGACAGGTCCTGTGGGATCCATGCCTGGTTCATTTTTATGAACGTCAGCTTGTCCACATTGGCTGTAGACAGGCGGCTGCGTTTGTCTGTAATGACGCCCCCTGCGGTGCTGAATACACGTTCAGACAAAACGCTGGCCGCCGGGCAGGCCAGCACCTCCAAGGCATAAAAGGCTAGCTCTGGCCACGTGGACAATTTAGAGACCCAGAAGTTGAATGGGGCCGAACCATCAGTCAGTACGTGGAGGGGTGTGCACACGTACTGTTCCACCATGTTAGTGAAATGTTGCCTCCTGCTAACACGTTGCGTATCAGGTGGTGGTGCAGTTAGCTGTGGCGTGTTGACAAAACTTTTCCACATCTCTGCCATGCTAACCCTGCCCTCAGAGGAGCTGGCCGTGACACAGCTGCCTTGGCGACCTCTTGCTCCTCCTCTGCTCCTCCTCTGCACCCGCACCTCGGGCACCAGGTGTTCTACCGAGCTGAAGGGGAACCCGTGCCCTGCGCCGTGACCGTGGTCCCAGAGTAGGGGTAACACCCCCTGCTTCCTGACAGTATTTAGGCGCTGGGTGACAGGTATAGATTTACTGACAGAATTAGACTTGGAAATGCACAGTAGCGTGTGTGTGAAGTTATTCTGAATGACCCTATGTGCACCTTGAATATTATATACCCTTTTAGGGATAGATTTCAAATAGCTCTGATACAGCAGAAACCACTAAATTAGGAAATTGCTAAATTGGGAATTGTATTTCAACCCAGAACAAAAACTGTGCTTTGACGGACACTAAATAACTTGCCCAGCCACAACAGTACAGCAGTAACGACAGATTTAGCGGGATATAAATTTGAGGCCTAGTATTTAGGCGCTGGGTGACAGGTATACGTTTTACGGACAGAATTAGACTGGGATATGCACAGTAGCGTGTTTGTGAAGTTATTCTGAATGACCCTATGTGCACCTTGAATATTATATACCCTTTTAGGGATAGATTTAAAATAGCTCTGATACAGCAGAAACCACTAAATTAGGAAATTGCTAAATTGGGAATTGTATTTCAACCCAGAACAAAAAATGTGCTTTGACGGACACTAAATAACTTGCCCAGCCACAACAGTACAGCAGTAACGACAGATTTAGCGGGATATAAATTTGAGGCCTAGTATTTAGGCGCTGGGTGACAGGTATAGATTTACTGACAGAATTAGACTTGGAAATGCACAGTAGCGTGTGTGTGAAGTTATTCTGAATGACCCTATGTGCACCTTGAATATTATATACCCTTTTAGGGATAGATTTCAAATAGCTCTGATACAGCAGAAACCACTAAATTAGGAAATTGCTAAATTGGGAATTGTATTTCAACCCAGAACAAAAACTGTGCTTTGACGGACACTAAATAACTTGCCCAGCCACAACAGTACAGCAGTAACGACAGATTTAGCGGGATATAAATTTGAGGCCTAGTATTTAGGCGCTGGGTGACAGGTATATATTTACTGACAGAATTAGACTTGGAAATGCACAGTAGCGTGTTTGTGAAGTTATTCTGAATGACCCTATGTGCACCTTGAATATTATATACCCTTTTAGGGATAGATTTAAAATAGCTCTGATACAGCAGAAACCACTAAATTAGGAAATTGCTAAATTGGGAATTGTATTTCAACCCAGAACAAAAAATGTGCTTTGACGGACACTAAATAACTTGCCCAGCCACAACAGTACAGCAGTAACGACAGATTTAGCGGGATATAAATTTGAGGCCTAGTATTTAGGCGCTGGGTGACAGGTATAGATTTACTGACAGAATTAGACTTGGAAATGCACAGTAGCGTGTGTGTGAAGTTATTCTGAATGACCCTATGTGCACCTTGAATATTATATACCCTTTTAGGGATAGATTTCAAATAGCTCTGATACAGCAGAAACCACTAAATTAGGAAATTGCTAAATTGGGAATTGTATTTCAACCCAGAACAAAAAATGTGCTTTGACGGACACTAAATAACTTGCCCAGCCACAACAGTACAGCAGTAACGACAGATTTAGCGGGATATAAATTTGAGGCCTAGTATTTAGGCGCTGGGTGACAGGTATAGATTTACTGACAGAATTAGACTTGGAAATGCACAGTAACGTGTGTGTGAAGTTATTCTGAATGACCCTATATGCACCTTGAATATTATATACCCTTTTAGGGATAGATTTCAAATAGCTCTGATACAGCAGAAACCACTAAATTAGGAAATTGCTAAATTGGGAATTGTATTTCAACCCAGAACAAAAAATGTGCTTTGACGGACACTAAATAACTTGCCCAGGCACAACAGTACAGCAGTAACGACAGATTTAGTGGGATATAAATTTGAGGCCTAGTATTTAGGCGCTGGGTGACAGGTATAGATTTACTGACAGAATTAGACTTGGAAATGCACAGTAGCGTGTGTGTGAAGTTATTCAGAATGACCCTATCAGCACCTTGATTCTGATATACCCTTTTAAGGATGTATTTAAAGTAGGCCTGATACAGCAGAAACCACTAAATTAGGAAATTGCTAAATTGGGAATTGTATTTCAACCCAGAACAAAAACTGTGCTTTGACGGACACTAAATAACTTGCCCAGCCACAACAGTACAGCAGTAACGACAGATTTAGCTGGATACAAACTTGAGGCCTAGTATTTAGGCGCTGGGTGACAGGTATAGATTTACTGACAGAATTAGACTTGGAAATGCACAGTAGCGTGTGTGTGAAGTTATTCTGAATGACCCTATGTGCACCTTGAATATTATATACCCTTTTAGGGATAGATTTCAAATAGCTCTGATACAGCAGAAACCACTAAATTAGGAAATTGCTAAATTGGGAATTGTATTTCAACCCAGAACAAAAAATGTGCTTTGACGGACACTAAATAACTTGCCCAGGCACAACAGTACAGCAGTAACGACAGATTTAGTGGGATATAAATTTGAGGCCTAGTATTTAGGCGCTGGGTGACAGGTATAGATTTACTGACAGAATTAGACTTGGAAATGCACAGTAGCGTGTGTGTGAAGTTATTCAGAATGACCCTATCAGCACCTTGATTCTGATATACCCTTTTAAGGATGTATTTAAAGTAGGCCTGATACAGCAGAAACCACTAAATTAGGAAATTGCTAAATTGGGAATTGTATTTCAACCCAGAACAAAAACTGTGCTTTGACGGACACTAAATAACTTGCCCAGCCACAACAGTACAGCAGTAACGACAGATTTAGCTGGATATAAACTTGAGGCCTAGTATTTAGGCGCTGGGTGACAGGTATAGATTTACTGACAGAATTAGACTTGGAAATGCACAGTAGCGTGTGTGTGAAGTTATTCTGAATGACCCTATGTGCACCTTGAATATTATATACCCTTTTAGGGATAGATTTCAAATAGCTCTGATACAGCAGAAACCACTAAATTAGGAAATTGCTAAATTGGGAATTGTATTTCAACCCAGAACAAAAAATGTGCTTTGACGGACACTAAATAACTTGCCCAGCCACAACAGTACAGCAGTAACGACAGATTTAGCGGGATATAAATTTGAGGCCTAGTATTTAGGCGCTGGGTGACAGGTATAGATTTACTGACAGAATTAGACTTGGAAATGCACAGTAGCGTGTGTGTGAAGTTATTCTGAATGACCCTATGTGCACCTTGAATATTATATACCCTTTTAGGGATAGATTTCAAATAGCTCTGATACAGCAGAAACCACTAAATTAGGAAATTGCTAAATTGGGAATTGTATTTCAACCCAGAACAAAAAATGTGCTTTGACGGACACTAAATAACTTGCCCAGCCACAACAGTACAGCAGTAACGACAGATTTAGCGGGATATAAATTTGAGGCCTAGTATTTAGGCGCTGGGTGACAGGTATAGATTTACTGACAGAATTAGACTTGGAAATGCACAGTAACGTGTGTGTGAAGTTATTCTGAATGACCCTATATGCACCTTGAATATTATATACCCTTTTAGGGATAGATTTCAAATAGCTCTGATACAGCAGAAACCACTAAATTAGGAAATTGCTAAATTGGGAATTGTATTTCAACCCAGAACAAAAAATGTGCTTTGACGGACACTAAATAACTTGCCCAGGCACAACAGTACAGCAGTAACGACAGATTTAGTGGGATATAAATTTGAGGCCTAGTATTTAGGCGCTGGGTGACAGGTATAGATTTACTGACAGAATTAGACTTGGAAATGCACAGTAGCGTGTGTGTGAAGTTATTCAGAATGACCCTATCAGCACCTTGATTCTGATATACCCTTTTAAGGATGTATTTAAAGTAGGCCTGATACAGCAGAAACCACTAAATTAGGAAATTGCTAAATTGGGAATTGTATTTCAACCCAGAACAAAAACTGTGCTTTGACGGACACTAAATAACTTGCCCAGCCACAACAGTACAGCAGTAACGACAGATTTAGCTGGATACAAACTTGAGGCCTAGTATTTAGGCGCTGGGTGACAGGTATAGATTTACTGACAGAATTAGACTTGGAAATGCACAGTAGCGTGTGTGTGAAGTTATTCTGAATGACCCTATGTGCACCTTGAATATTATATACCCTTTTAGGGATAGATTTCAAATAGCTCTGATACAGCAGAAACCACTAAATTAGGAAATTGCTAAATTGGGAATTGTATTTCAACCCAGAACAAAAAATGTGCTTTGACGGACACTAAATAACTTGCCCAGGCACAACAGTACAGCAGTAACGACAGATTTAGTGGGATATAAATTTGAGGCCTAGTATTTAGGCGCTGGGTGACAGGTATAGATTTACTGACAGAATTAGACTTGGAAATGCACAGTAGCGTGTGTGTGAAGTTATTCAGAATGACCCTATCAGCACCTTGATTCTGATATACCCTTTTAAGGATGTATTTAAAGTAGGCCTGATACAGCAGAAACCACTAAATTAGGAAATTGCTAAATTGGGAATTGTATTTCAACCCAGAACAAAAACTGTGCTTTGACGGACACTAAATAACTTGCCCAGCCACAACAGTACAGCAGTAACGACAGATTTAGCTGGATATAAACTTGAGGCCTAGTATTTAGGCGCTGGGTGACAGGTATAGATTTACTGACAGAATTAGACTTGGAAATGCACAGTAGCGTGTGTGTGAAGTTATTCTGAATGACCCTATGTGCACCTTGAATATTATATACCCTTTTAGGGATAGATTTCAAATAGCTCTGATACAGCAGAAACCACTAAATTAGGAAATTGCTAAATTGGGAATTGTATTTCAACCCAGAACAAAAAATGTGCTTTGACGGACACTAAATAACTTGCCCAGGCACAACAGTACAGCAGTAACGACAGATTTAGTGGGATATAAATTTGAGGCCTAGTATTTAGGCGCTGGGTGACAGGTATAGATTTACTGACAGAATTAGACTTGGAAATGCACAGTAGCGTGTGTGTGAAGTTATTCAGAATGACCCTATCAGCACCTTGATTCTGATATACCCTTTTAAGGATGTATTTAAAGTAGGCCTGATACAGCAGAAACCACTAAATTAGGAAATTGCTAAATTGGGAATTGTATTTCAACCCAGAACAAAAACTGTGCTTTGACGGACACTAAATAACTTGCCCAGCCACAACAGTACAGCAGTAACGACAGATTTAGCTGGATATAAACTTGAGGCCTAGTATTTAGGCGCTGGGTGACAGGTATACGTTTACTGACAGAATTAGACTGGGATATGGCCAAAAAATAACCACACTATTGCTGGTTAAATGCACTTGGTGTGACAGCTTGACCAACCACACTACTGAGGGTTAAATGCACTTGGTGACAGGCGCAGCTTGCCCCTGATGTAGTATATGGCCAAAAAATAAACAGACTATTGCTGGTTAAATGCACTTGGTGTGACAGCTTCACCCTGATGTAGGCTTTAGCCAAAAAACAACCACACCATTGAGGGTTAAATGCACTTGGTGACAGGCGCAGCTTGCCCCTGATGTAGTATATGGCCAAAAAATAAACAGACTATTGCTGGTTAAATGCACTTGGTGTGACAGCTTCACCCTGATGTAGGCTTTAGCCAAAAAACAACCACACCATTGAGGGTTAAATGCACTTGGTGACAGGCGCAGCTTGCCCCTGATGTAGTATATGGCCAAAAAATAAACAGACTATTGCTGGTTAAATGCACTTGGTGTGACAGCTTCACCCTGATGTAGGCTTTAGCCAAAAAACAACCACACCATTGAGGGTTAAATGCACTTGGTCGCAGCTTGTGCTGGTGCACCACAAGACACAAAATGGCCGCCGATCACCCCAGAAAAAAGTGACTGACAAACGGTCTGGGCAGCCTAAAAACAGTGAGCAATTGAGTATCAGCAGCTCAATGATCCACAGCTGCAGATCGATCACTGGATGGAGTCTTTTGGAGGAGTTAATCAGCCTAATCTCGCCCTACTGTCGCAGCTGCAACCTCTCCCTACGCTAATCAGAGCAGAGTGACGGGCGGCGCTATGTGACTCCAGCTTAAATAGAGGCTGGGTCACATGGTGCTCTGGCCAATCACAGCCATGCCAATAGTAGGCATGGCTGTGACGGCCTCTTGGGGCAAGTAGTATGACACTTGTTGATTGGCTGCTTTGCAGCCTTTCAAAAAGCACCAAAAAAGCGACGAACACCGAACCCGAACCCGGACTTTTACGAAAATGTCCGGGTTCGGGTCCGTGTCACGGACACCCCAAAATTCGGTACGAACCCGAACTATACAGTTCGGGTTTGCTCATCCCTATTCATGACTCATCATTATCAGCTGGAGCTTTTCAATACAAGATGTTGGCAGATTGACTGGGTCAATTAAAGAAAGTGACCCAGCATTTTGCTAAAAGAATCAGTCACTTATTTATGTTGCCCTTAGTTAGGACACCATAAAACTGGTGACAGGTTCCCTTTAAAATGCCAAATCTGTGCAAAGATGGGGATTCATTGTCATTTTCTGTCAGGCAGTCACACGTTGTGATGGCAAAGGCAAAAAAACTCTCCCTTTTTTAACGTGGTCGGGTTGTTGAACTGCATAAGCAGGGTCTCTCACAGCGCGCCATCGCTGCTGAGGTGGGACGCAGTAAGACAGTCATTTGGAATTTCTTAAATGATCCTGAGGGTTATGTAACAAAAAAGTCAAGTGGAAGACCCAAAAAAATGTCATCAGCACTGAGCAGGAGGATCCAATTGGCTGTCCGTCAAGACACTGGACGATCCTCGACCTAAATTAAGGCCCTTACTGGTGCTGACTGCAGCCCCATAACCATCAGACGGCATCTGAGACTGAAGGGCTTCAAAAACAAAAAACGTCTTCAAAGACCTCGTCTCCTTGAACGCCACAGAACTGCTTGTTTGGACTTTGCAAGAGAGCACCAAACAAGGGACATTCAAAGGTGGAAGAAAGTTTTATTCTCTGATAAGAAAAAATTTAACCTTGATGGTCCTGATGGTTTTCAACATTACTGGCATGACAAGTAGATCTCACCTGAGATATTTTCTACGCGCCACAGTGAAGGGGGCGCCATAATGATCTGGGGTGCTTTTTCCTTCAGTAGAACAATGGAGCTTCAGGAAGTGCAGGGACGTCAAACGGCCGCAGGCTATGTCCAGATGTTGGAGAGAGCACTCCTCATGACTTAGGGGCCTCGTCTGTGTGGTAACGACTGGGTTTTATAACAGGACAACTCTACAGTACACAATGCCTGCAGGACAAGGGACTTCTTCCAGGAGAATAACATCACTCTTTTGGCCCATCCTGCGTGTTCTCCTGATCTAAATCCAATTGAGAACCTTTGGGGATGGATGGCAGGGGAAGTTTACAAAAATGGACAACAGTTCCAGACAGTAGATGGCCTTCGTGCGGCCGTCTTCACCACTGTCACCGCCAGTTCTGTGAGAAGGTCTGTTAAACGTTCTTCTCTACCTCTTGCATGACGTTCTTTGTTTTGGTTTCACTTTGTCATCTTCTTTCCTTCTCCCAGCTGTCACCTATTTACACTAATTGTCGCCCTTTATATTCCCTCCCATACTGCCTTACTTTGCGGTTTATACTTCTTCCTGGATGAGTTGTTCACTGCTGGAGGCTGCTACTGCTGATTCCTCAGATAAGTCTTTTTCCTTTATTTGTGTTTCCTTGCTGGCTTGATTCTAGGTGACCCTGACTCCGTCCGTATTAAGTGCAGGGAGCCAGTGGTCGTGTCCCCTCACTATTATAGGGTTTTCAGGTGTCACACAGTATTAGGTACATGGACATGCAATCGTCTACCATAAAGACCTTTGCATGGGCATAGCAGTCAGGGACTGCTCTAGGGGTTTTATAGGGGTCACCCATATGCTCCTTAGTTTGGGATCAAGCCAGTTGGATGTTTATTTATAAGTTCCAGCTTTCTGCAACACCATCCGTGACAACCACTTGGAGAAATGTTCCCACTCACCTCATGGAAACTCTTGCATCAAGCATGCCGAAATGAATTTTGGAAGTGATAAACAATAACGGCGGAGCTCCTCGTTACTGAGTTCATGTTTGGATTTCTGTTTTGGGGTTTTTTTTGTTTTTTTTTGGAGGTGTGGTCCTAAACTTTTGATCAGCTGAAAAACAGTCTGTTTCAGTTTATTCGTTGTTTTCATTAAATTGAATGCTCAAAAAATGTTTTGTCTCACTCCCATTTCTTCTTGTTGCATGTTGAAGCTCTACTTGGAACCTTGTTAAGATCCAGCCATGCTAAATATGATTTTTTGCCATTTTTCAAGTGATCTTAAACTTTTGATCAGGACTGTATATAACACTGGTGCTTCTGCAGCAGATAGTCCATGTACAAAACACGTGTTGAAAAGATATCACAAAATAGCGGTATGCATAAGATGGTAGTTCAACTGTTTAATTCCATTCCATTCCATTGTCATTCAACATAAAATGGTGGATATATTTCTCTCTTGAGTATCTGTACTCTCACTTTAAGTTATTTAAGCACGTTATGATCTCTCTAAGAGGTATATCTGAGGTTTACCAATAGGTCTACTTGCTGAATTTGGTTGCAATTTGCAGTATGCATTTAGCAGTAACTATCTGCAGATTGGTTAAGTATGATCTGGTATGGTTGTATGCAATTTGGATTGCAATATGGAATTTGAATTTGTTTGTTTGCAATTTAATTTGTATAGTATTCCAATTGGTGGAACTGTAAGCAAACACACATATAACTGGTTCAGTATACAGTTCTAATCACTACATTAATCATAGGAACATTATATAACTTTTTTAAACACCTATTTTGGCTTCTTGCTTCCATAAAACATAGCTCTTAGTGGAGTGTGTCTGTTCAGCTTCTCTCCTCTGGTGTATAATGATTCCAGCAGCTCCTGCTAGGGGAATTTCCCACACAAGCTGTGTGTGAGTCTGACTGTTATTGGTCAAAACTCCTGGGCTGTGTGAGGCTAGCTAGGATTGGCCAAGACTCCTGCCCAGCAACAACAGTTTAACTCTATGCTTTCTGTTGTTTCTGCTGTGTTATCTTACCTTACATTATACAGTATACTGAATCTTAAAGGCATATTATCTTTTCTGCTTCTGTGAACACAATATATATAACAGTTATATGACATCCAAACATGAAGTCACTGTAAATAACTCTGCTTTTGTCTTTAACACACAAACATAAGAACTGTATTAAGGTTATTGGCAGGTTTAGCTGTATAAACATATAAGCTATGTTAGCAACCTAGGACAGGTCTTAGCTGGCCAGCTACACATCCTCTGGGCCCGGACCAACACATTCACCCCCAGCCTTGCCAGGATCTCATCCCTTGACTTTCTGGTAATTGGCTGCTTGCTCGTCCGGTAAGTCGAAATACACCTGCTGGGACTCAGATGCTAGGAACGGAGCAACGACCTCAGCCCACTGGTTTTGGGGTAGATTCTCCCTTATGGCCACTTTCTCAAATACCTCCAGGTAGGTTTCAACATCATCCGTGGGGGCCATCTTGGGGATCGCCTTAAGAACCACTTTCCGGGCATAGTGAATGCTCAGGGATGCTCCTGCAGTCTGTAGAGCCATCAAATGTTGCAGCAGTTTTCTTTCTTGCTGCTTTTTATTAGCCTCCTGCTCTTGCAGGTTATCCTCCAAGAGAGCCTTCATTACAGCTTCCATTTTTCTGAATAACACGGGTTAAAATTTAGCTGGTTTAATCCAGGACATACATCCATGCCCGGTATATATACAGTACAGACCAAAAGTTTGGACACACCTTCTCATTCAAAGAGTTTTCTTTATTTTCATGACTACTAAAATTGGGAAAACTTTGAAAGTGTCCCCAAGTGCAGTCACAAAAACCATCAAGCGCTACAAAGAAACTGGCTCACATACGGACCGCCCCAGGAAAGGAAGACCAAGAGTCACCTCTGCTGCGGAGGATAAGTTCATCCAAGAAACCACTGCTAAGGACAGGCAACAAGCAGAAGAGACTTGTTTGGGCTAAAGAACACAAGAAATGGACAAGTGGAAATCTGTGCTTTGGTCTGATGAGTCCAAATTTGAGATCTTTGGTTCCAACCACCGTGTCTTTGTGCGACGCAGAAAAGGTGAACAGGACTCTACATGCCTGGTTCCCACCGTGAAGCATGGAGGAGGAGGTGTGATGGTGTGGGGGTGCTTTGCTGGTGACACTGTTGGGGATTTACTCAAAATTTAAGGCATACTGAACCAGCATGGCTACCACAGCATCTTGCAGCGGCATGCTATTCCATCCGGTTTGCGTTTAGTTGGACCATCATTTATTTTTTAACAGGACAATGACCCCAAACACACCTCCAGGCTGTGTATGGGCTATTTGACCATGAAGGAGAGTGATGGGGTGCTGCGCCAGATGACCTGGCCTCCACAGTCACCGGACCTGAACCCAATCGAGATGGTTTGGGTTGAGCTGGACCGCAGAGTGAAGGCAAAAGGGTCAACAAGTGCTAAGCATCTCTGGGAACTCCTTCAAGACTGTTGGAAGACCATTTTAGGTGACTACCTATTGAAGCTCATCAAGAGAATGCCAAGAGTGTGCAAAGCAGTAATCAAAGCAAAAGGTGGCTACTTTGAAGAACCTAGAATATGACATATTTTCAGTTGTTTCACACTTTTTTGTTATGTATATAATTCCACATGTGTTAATTCATAGTTTTGATGCCTTCAGTGAGAATCTACAATTTTCATAGTCATGAAAATAAAGAAAACTCTTTGAATGAGAAGGTGTGTCCAAACTTTTGGTCTGTACCGTATATATATATATACAGTTGCAAGAAAAAGTATGTCAACCCTTTGGATTGATATGGATTTCTGCACAAATTGGTCATAAAATGTGATCTGATCTTCATCTAAGTCACAACAATAGACAATCACAGTCTGCTTAAACTAATAACACACAAAAAATTAAATGTTACAATGTTTTTATTGAACACACCATGTAAAGATCAGATCACATTTTATGACCAATTTGTGCAGAAATCCATATCATTCCAAAGGGTTGACATATTTTTTCTTGCAACTGTATATATATATATATACATATAAAGATAGATAGATATTAACAGATTGGCCCGGCTTCGCACTTTTATATCTCGACTATTTAACATTTGTGTGTGCGGTTAAAAGATATCCACAGTGTCACAGTGCTTATTTTTTGTGAGACAAGATATATTTTTAATGGCACTATTTAATGTACTATGTCTTATATTGGGAAAATTCCTCGTGGGTTAAATTGGAAAAGAAAAAAAAAACAATTATTTTTTGGTTTTGATGTTTAAGTGTTCATTGTGCTCTGAAAATTACGTCCTTATTACAGTGATACCAAATGCAGTTTTCCTTTTTATCCTCCCCACTTTCCGATAGCCATAACATTTTAATTTTTCTGTTCATATAGCAATACACTCACCTAAAGAATTATTAGGAACACCATACTAATGCGGTGTTGGACCCCTTTTTGCCTTCAGAACTGTCTTAGTTCTACGTGGCATTGAATCAACAAGGTGCTGATAGCATTCTTTAGAAATGTTGGCCCATATTGATAGGATAGCATCTTGCAGTTGATGGAGATTTGAGGGATGCACATCCAGGGCACGAAGCTCCCGTTCCACCACATCCCAAAGATGCTCTATTAGGTTGAGATCTGGTGACTGTGACATTTTAGTACAGTGAACTCATTTTCATGTTCAAGAAACCAATTTGAAATGATTCGAGCTTTGTGACATGGTGCATTATCCTGCTCGAAGTAGCCATCAGAGGATGGGTACATGGTGGTCATGAAGGGAAGGACATGGTCAGAAACAATGCTCAGGTAGCCTGTGGCATTTAAACAATGGCTAATTGGCACTAAGGGGCCTAAAGTGTGCCCAGAAAACATCCCCCACACCAATACACCACCACCACCAGCCTGCACAGTGGTAACAAGGCATGATGGATACATGTTCTTATTCTGTTTACGCCAAATTCGGACTCTACCATTTGAATGTTTCAACAGAAATCAAGACTCATCAGACCAGGCAACATTTTTCCAGTCTTCAACAGTCCAATTTTGGTGAGCTCGTGCAAATTGTAGCCTCTTTTTCCTATTTGTAGTGGAGATGAGTGGTACCCAGTGGGGTCTTCTGCTGTTGTAGCCCACCTTTCTTTCCCATTCTGACATTCAGTTTGGAGTTCAGGAGATTGTCTTGACCAGGACCACAACCCTACATGCATTGAAGCAACTGCCATGTGATTGGTTGACTAGATAATCACATTAATGAGAAATAGAACAGGTGTTCCTAATAACTCTTTAGGTGAGTGTATATGGGCTTATTTTAGCGGTATAAAAGTTGTATGTTTTAATGGCACCATTTATTTACTATGTCTTTTATTGGAAAACATGAAAAAAAAATATTTGTGGGGTTGAATAAAAAAAAAAAATATTCCGACAAGCTTTTTTGGGCTTGGATATATCAGTGTTTGCTGTGTGTTATAAAAATGACATGATATCCTTATTCTGCAGCTCAATATGAGTACGGCGATACCAAATTTGTATATATATTTTTATTTATTTATTACGTTTACAAAAATAAAAACCTTTGAAGTGAGGCAACCCCTTTAACAAATTTTTGGGGAGCCAGGGCTGGATATTAGTATGAACGATAAAGAGTACATCTGATTCACATAACGTTTGTTACTAGAGTCATGTGGCGTGCCATCGTAATCTCAAAGCTGCGTGAAAAATCAGTGTAAGGGCTCATGCACATGAACTTATGTATTTTGTGGTCTGCAAAAAATGGATCCGCAAAAAATACGGATGACATCCGTGTGCATTCTGTATTTTGCAGAACGGAACAGCTGGCCCTTCATAGAACAGTACTATCCTTGTCCGTAATGCGGACAATAATAGGACATGTTCTATTTTTTTGCGGAACGGAAATATGGACATACGGAAACGGAAAGCACACGGAGTAACCAGCTTTTTTTGTGAACCCATTGAAGAGAATAGTTCCGCATATGGTCCTTTGTTGGAGTAATATGCACCAAATTTATCAAAGACGTGTGACATTTGATAGATTTGGCACATCTTCAAATACAGCACTTTGTTCTACAGATATTACTCCAGTTTTTACACCACCCAAAATGTCAATGGATAAATATGATGTATCCCTCAGTAACATAGCTAACCAGGCCCTTTTTCCATGCACTTTTTTTTAAGCTGAGTGAGCACTATAAAATCACACAAAGTTGCCACATTGGGTGTGGTTAGCTATGCTATTTTTACTCCAGCTTTATCACTTTAAAAAAAAGTATAAAAACGGGAGTAGTTTTGCTCAAATAGAGGATGGGGTACAAAACTATAGTAAAAAATCTAGACAAAAGTGTCCTGTTTAAAGATGCGCCTAATTTATCAATCAACATGCAGTGTTTGATAAGTTTGGCACCAATTACAGCAACACATTACAACAGACTTCACAGAATCCATTCAAGAAAAAGTGTTCATCAAGAAAACTGATAAGGCACTACCTAGACAGGGAGGTTTATAATTGCCAAAAGTAAGGTCCTAAGGGCTTGTTCAGGTCGGAAAGAAAAGCACCAAGTGGAAACTAAATGGACCCCATTAAAATCAATGGGCTCTGTTTGGCTTAACTTGCTTGGGTCAGTTATGTTCTGAATGGGTCACTTCTATTATTTTTGTTCTTCTGCTCCTATAACGGGGGTACAGATAGGGCAATCGGTCACAAAGACCAGGATCATCAAACTGTGTGTTGTCTTCCTGGTGCTCGAGTTTGATGGGTTGAGAGGTTACTGGGAGGGGCTGGCGAAGATCCAGCAGTCATGGTCCATATTGGAACCAATGACAATGACAAAGTTAGAAGTAGATGGAGCGTCCTTGAAAATTATTTTAGGGATTTAGGTAACACGCTTAGGGCAAGGACCTCAAAGATAGTGTTTTCTAAAATACTACCTGTACCACAAGCCACTCAAGAAAGTCAGCGAGAGATTAGGGAGGTTAACAAATGGCTCAAGAACTGGTGTAGGAAGGAGTTTCGGTTTGGGTTCCTGGAGAACTGGGCTGACTTCTCTGTCGGCTACAGACTCTATCGAAGTGATGGGCTGTACCTCAATGGGAAAGGTGCAGCTGTTTTGGGGAAGAAGATTGCTGGAAGCTTAGAGGAGTGTTAAACTAGAGACTGGTGGGGAAGGTAATTACATTATAGGAGGGGAAGATAGTGGAGGGTGGTAAAGATTGAAGCATGTACTGTTATGCCGATCTACAATAAAGACGACCAATACTGACGGATGCTGGAGAATATTACTTTATTTTTCTGAATGCAGATAGAGACCTGGGGCCAGGTAATGTAACTGGGGGAGGAATGGAAGGAGGGGCAAGAACAGTTCATAAGGAAAGGTGTAGGGTAAAAAATATACACAAACCTCTCAATTGTATGTATACTAATGCCAGAAGCCTGACTAATAAAACTGGGGAACTGAAATTAGCGATGTGTGAGGAGGACTATGACATAGTGGAAATAACTGAGACATGGATGATAGCTATGACTGGGTGGTTAATGTACAGGGTTACAGTCTGTTTAGAAAGGATAATCAAAACCGGAGGGGTTTGCCTTTATGTAAAGTCCGGTCTAAAGCCCACACTCCGAGAAGATGTAAGTGAGGGACATAAACATGTGGAGTCAGTGTGGGTAGAAATACATGGAGGCAAAAACAATAATAAAATACTAATAGGAGTTCATTATAAGCCACCTAATATAACAGAGTCCACACAAAATCTACTTCTAAGCGAGATAGATGAGGCGGCAAATCATGAGGTTGTTATTATGGGGGACTTAAACTACAGATATAGACTGGGAAACTGAAACCCCACTAGAGGGGCAGCCATACTGGACCTAGTACTAACCAATAGACCTGATAGAACAACAGATGTGCAGGTTGGGGGACACCTGGGAAATAGTGGCCATAAAATAATAACCTTCCAATTATCATTCAAAAGAGTGTTTCTTCAGGGAGGAACAAAAATACCAAACTTCAAAAAAGCTAAATTTTCCCAACTAAGAGAGGCCATAGCCTAATTAACTGGGACAAAGTTCTCAAAAATAAAAATACAGCCACAAAATGGGATATTTTTAAATGCATCCTAAACTCTAATTGTGAGAGATACATACCGTATAGAATAAAAGGTTAAGGAACAAAAAAAATCTATGTGGATAAAATAGAATTGTAAAAAAAGCAATAAATGACAAAAAGAAAGCATTTAAATCACTGAAACAGGAGGATAGCAAAGAAGCATTGAAAAATTATAAGGAAAGAAATAGAAGACAAATAAAAGCAGCCAAACTAGAGACAGAGAGATTCAACACCAAAGAGAGTAAAACTAACCCTAAAATGTTCTTCGTTATGTAAATGGTAAAAAGCATAAATCTGAAGGTGTAGGCCCTTTACAGATTGATGAGAGGAGACTTGCAGAAAGCGATGAGGGGAAAGCAAAGCTATTCAATATTTTTTTCTCCACTGTATTCACTTGAAAATATACTGTCAGATGAAATGAAATACAGAATGTAAAAGTAAATTCCCCATTAAAAGTGCCCTGTCTGACCAAGGAAGAAGTGGAGCTGCGTCTTAAAAAGATGAAAATAGAAAAAGCAACGGGACCAGATAGCATATACCCCTGTATCCTAAGAGAATTAAGTAATGTCATAGCCAGCCTCTTATTTCTGATATGTAAGGACTCTATATTGACAGGGAGTGTTCCACAGGATTGGCGCATAGCAAATGTGGTGTCAATATTAAAAATGGGTCGGAGAAAATGAAATGTCTGTATGTGGGTAAGTAACTGGCTCAGTGATAGAAAACAGAGGGTGGTTATTAATGGTACACACTCAGATTGGGTCACTATCACTAGTGGGGTACCTCAGGGGTCAGTATTGGGCCTTATTCCCTTCAATATATTTATTAATGATCTTGTAGAAGGCTTGCACAGTAAAATATAATTTTTTGCAGGTGACACTAAACTGTGTAAAGTAATTAACATGGAAGAGAACAGTATACTGCTACAGAGCGATCTGGATAGATTTGAGGCTTGGGCAGATAAGTGGCAGATGAGGTTTAGCACTGACAAATGTAAGGTTATGCACATGGGAAGGAATAATGCAAGTCACCCGTACATACTAAATGGTAAAACACTGGGTAACACTGACATGGAAAATGACTTAGGAATTTTAGTGGACAGCAAACTAAGCTGCAAAAAACAGTGTCAGGCAGCTGCTGCCAAGGCCAATAAGATAATGGGGTACATCAAAGTGAGAATAGATGCCCGTGATGAGAACATAGTCCTGCTACTTTACAAATCACTAGTCAGACCACACATGGAGTATTGTGTACAATTCTGTGAACAAGGCAGACATAGCAGAGCTGGAGAGGGTTCAGAGAAGGGCAACTAAAGTAATAACTGGAATGGGTGGACTACAGTACCCTGAAAGATTATCAAAATTAAAGGCGACTAGGGGGCAATCTAATAACTATGTATAAATATATCAGGGGTCAGTACAGAGATCTATCCCATCATCTATTTATCCCCAGGACTGTGACTGTGACGAGGGGACATCCTCTGCGTCTGGAGGAAAGAAGGTTTGTACACAAACATAGAAGAGGATTCTTTACGGTAAGAGCCGTGAGACTATGGAACTCTCTACATGAGGGGTCTGGATGTATTTCTGGAGTGTAATAATATTACAGGTTATAGTTACTAGAGATGGGTTGATGATCCAGGAAGTTACTTTGATTGGGGTCGGGAAGGAAGTTTTTCCCCTAAAGTGAGGAAAATTGGCTTCTACCTCACAGTTTTTTTTTTTTTGCCTTCCTCTGGATCAACTTGCAGGATAACAGGCTGAACTGGATGCACAGATGTCTTTTATTCAGCCTTATAAACTATGTTACTAACAATGGAAATCAATATCGCAAGTATGAAAGAGTCATAAGCTAACATGATAAAAGAGAGTAAATACCTTCAACAAATAAAATCTGCTCCAATTTCTGACAATATCAAGATATACTGTATGGTGGCATGTGTTATTATACCATAATATAATAAAAATGAAATGCAAAAAAAACAGGTGTCTGCTTTTGACAATTCTTTTGCATTCGAAAGTTCCCTTTACAATAAGCTGCTTTTAGGATCCCCCGCAATTGGCTGTTATCTGTGGCAACACCTGGTATCAAGTTGTCATTTACCCTACAGGACCACAACTGGCTAAATGAAGCTTTGCACAGTGGCCACTGGAATCAACCGACTGTGAATGTAACGCGCAGACATATCAGATCTGCACTTAAGGCCTCTTTCACACTTGCGTTGTCCGGATCCGGCGTGTACTCCACTTGCCGTAATTACACGCCGGATCCGGAAAAACGCAAGTGTACTGAAAGCATTTGAAGACGGATCCGTCTTCAAAATGCTTTTAGTGTTACTATGGCAGCCAGGACGCTATCAAAGTCCTGGTTGCCATAGTAGGAGCGGGGAGCGGGGGAGCGGTATACTTACAGTCCGTGCGGCTCCCGGGGCGCTCCAGAATGACGTCAGAGCGGCCCATGCGCATGGATGACGTGCCATGTGATCACGTCATCCATGCGCGTGGGGCGCCCTGACGTCACTCTGGAGCGCCCCGGAAGCCGCACGGACGGTAAGTATGCTGCTCCCCCGCTCCCCCGCTCCCCACTACACTTTACCATGGCTGCCAGGACTTTAGCGTCCCGGCAGCCACGGTAACCATTCAGAAAAAGCCAAACATTGTATCCGGCAATGCACCGAAACGATGTTTAGCTTAAGGCCGGATCCGGATCAATGCCTTTCAATGGGCATTAATTCCGGATCCGGCCTTGCGGCAAGTCTTCAGGATTTTTGGCCGGAGCAAAAAGCGCAGCATGCTGCGGTATTTTCTCCGGCCAAAAAACGTTACGTTCCGGAACTGAAGACATCCTGATGCATCCTGAACAGATTTCTCTCCATTCAGAATGCATTAGGATAAAACTGATCAGGATTCTTCCGGCATAGAGCCCCGACGACGGAACTTTATGCCGGAAAAGAACAACGCAAGTGTGAAAGAGCCCTAACAGAAGAATCCTCAACAGGATAGCTAAAAATTTGTTTTGAAAACTTTACTTACTTCTTTAAGAATGCATACCAAGCACTGTTTGAACAGGAGTGTAGTCTACAGCCATCTACAATAGTTAGTAACAGTCTCTATCATGTAAAAACTGAACATTGTTACCATTCAGAAACATCAACAACAAAAAAGGTAACATTCACTTATAGAAATGTCAGAGAAATAAGCAGAAAATTTAAGTGCAATCCAAAAGTCAATATCTATAGCCAAAAGTCAATATCCAGTGCAAGGACAGAGAGTCTGTTAATTATAGTTCAACCACTGTCTATAGAACAGCAGTAGGTAACCACCATTAGCTGAATGAACATGAGTGATAAAGCGTCAGTGGATAATATTACAGCATCACTTTGCATCATTACTTCAATGCACTTGAATGCAGGAGCAGAGTAGATTTAATCTTTCCAGGGAATAGACCAACATTTAAGCTCTTTAAACCACTAAAGCCTGTTGAAATTTTGCCGACTGTGTAGTAGGCAGTGTTACATTAGATAATATATCCATTAGCTTATGATTGGCCTGTGTCCTTAGCAATAGGTGCATTTATCTAATTGAGCCAAGTAGATGAACATGCACACGCAGAAGCGCATATGTAACTGAATGTCCCAGCTTTATTTGGCAACACACTTTCAGTCTTAAAACATCTGTCATTATATAGGAAAGCAAAATATTATAGGTAATTACATGGACAAACAAACCTTCTACTACCCGGTATTATGAAATGAGCAGTTTGTTTGTTCACATGGGTTAAGGAGCAGTGTGAACTCTGGAGGAACGGTTCATATAAACAAATTTGCACGTTGTGGTTTAAGGGTAGAGCCACATACTCAGGTTTTCTGATGCAGTTTTGAAAGCCCAAATCAGGAGAGGATCATAAAAGAAGAGAAAGTATAAAGGACAGATACAGTCCTGATCAAAAGTTTAAGACCACTTGAAAAATGGCAAAAAAATCTTATTTTACATTGTTGGATCTTAACAAGGTTCCAAGTAGAGCTTCAACATGCAACAAGAAGAAATTAGAGTGAGACAAAACATTTCTTGAGCATTCAATTAATTGAAAATAACAATTAAACTGAAACAGGCTGTTTTTCAGCTGATCCAAATTTTAGGATCACATGCCTTTAAAAGTCCAAATCTGTGCAAAGATGTGGATTCATTGTCATTTTCTGTCAGGCAGTCACACGTTGCGATGGCAAAGGTAAAAAAACTCTCCCTTTTTGAACGTGGTTGGGTTGTTGAACTGCATAAGCAGGGTCTCTCACAGCACGCCATCGCTACTGAGGTGGGAAGCAGTAAGACAGTCATTTGGAATTTCTTAAATGATCCTGAGGGTTATGGAACAAAAAAGTCAAGTGGAAGACCCAAAAAATGTCATCAGCACTGAGCCGGAGGATCCAATTGGCTGTCCGTCAAGACACTGGACGATCCTCGACCCAAATTAAGGCCGTTACTGGTGCTGACTGCGGCCCCATAGACGGCATCTGAGATTGAAGGGCTTCAAAAACAAAAAACGTCTTCAAAGACCTCGTCTCCTTGAACGCCACAGAACTGCTCGTTTGGACTTTGCAAGAGAGCACCAAACATGGAACATTCAAAGGTGGAAGAAAGTTTTATTCTCTGATGAGAAAAAATTTAACCTTGATGGTCCTGATGGTTTCCAACGTTACTGGCATGACAAGCATATCCCACCTGAGATGTTTTCTACGTGCCACGCGTAGACCATAATGGTCTGGGGTGCTTTTTCCTTCAGTGGAACAATGGAGATTCAGGAAGTGCAGGGGTGTCAAACGGCTGCTGGCTATGTCCAGATGTTGCAGAGAGCATTCCTCATGACTGAGGGCCCTCGTCTGTGTGGTAACGACTGGATTTTTCAACAGGACAACGCTACAGTACACAGTGCCCGCAGGACAAGGGACTTCTTCCAGGAGAATAACATCACTCTTTTGGCCCATCCTGCGTGTTCCCCTGATCTAAATCCAATTGAGAACCTTTGGGGATGGATGGCAAGGGAAGTTTACAAAAATGGACAACAGTTCCAGACAGTAAAAGGGCCGTCTTCACCACTTGGAGAAATGTTCCCACTCACCTCATGGAAACGCTTGCATCAAGCATGCCGAAACGAATTTTGGAAGTGATAAACAATAACGGCAGAGCTACTCATTACTGAGTTTATGTTTGGAAGTTGGATTTCTGTTTTGGGGGGATTTAGTTTTCTTTTGAAGGTATGGTCCTAAACCTTTGATCAGCTGAAAAACAGCCTGTTTCAGTTTATTCGTTGTTTTCATTAAATTGAATGCTCAAAAAATGTTTTGTCTCACTCCCATTTCTTCTTGTTGCATGTTGAAGCTCTACTTGGAACCTTGTTAAGATCCAGCCATGCTAAATATGATTTTTGCCATTTTTCAAGTGGTCTTAAACTTTTGATCAGGACTGTACGACTTGTCTTTTTTTTATTCACTCTTGGTTTTGGCTTTCAAAATTCTATGCAGAAGCCTGACCACATGGCCGTGCCCTAAGAGAAGTAAATCATATATTCCACCCCCTCAAAGTTGTGTGCTTAACACTGTGAATGCCATGTGATATATGTTAGGTATATGTCATGTTATATGGTGCTAAACTATGTCAAAATGTAGGCCCTCTCTCCATACGATCCTACTCAGAGGAAAGGCCTGTATGTCATTTTGCCCTGTTTCAGCACTCTCAGCAGATTGGCACCATTGTCGCACACCACTTTACCAACTGTCAAATTGAGCGGGGTTAGCCACTGATCGACCTGTGACCACAGAGCTGAAAGCAGTGCAGGACCGGTGTAACACAAAATCTACACGGATGCCACGGGCTGCATGCTTGACAGCCATCAGAAGGTTCATCCAGTAGGCAGTAAAAGTTTTGTACCTTCCCTGCCCATGTTTGTTAGACCACGTGTCTGTGGTCAGATGTATCTTGGCACTGAAACTGTGCGCCAGAGATACATTCCCTTGCCGCTGAACGTGGCCATATAGCTCTGGGATGCCCTTCTGGGAGAAATATTTCCTTCTGGGGACCTTCCATTGCGGTGTGCCAATGGCCACACATTTTCTAAAGGCCTCTGAGTCCACCAGTTTATATGGTAGTAGTTGGCGGACTAGCAGTTCTAACAAGTCAGCGGTCAGCCGTTGGGCAGGAGGATTATTCAGCGTCATCAACTTTTTATGTTTGAACATTTGGGCCACGGAAGTCTGCCTTCTGCCAGATGAACGCGATGACGGCACGGTGGAAGATGGAGTGGAGGACAAATGGGAGGAGAGAGGAGAAGGAGAAGAGGTAGGACGTGGAGCGCCGGGAGTGTGGCTTTGTGGGTTCTGACGGTGTTGCTCCCACTGGGCTCGGTGATGGGAGGCCAGGTTCCTTCTTAAGGCGGTAATATCTAGGTGAGTGTTGGGCTTACCGCGACTTATGCGTTGACAGCACAGGCTGCAGATGGCAACACTATTGTCAGCAGCTGACACGTTAAAAAACACACTGTGGAGCCATCTGTAAGGTCTGGGAACGGATGGTAAAATAACTCCTCTGACTTGAGTGGAGGGGCTATGGTGGTGGTGGTGGTGTTTTTAGGGGTGCGCACAGCAGAGAGTGAGGGGGTGCAGATACAGATGATGAGGAGGGTGCAGAAGCAGAACGCTGAGTGAGCCACTCAATGAACTCTGGTGCGTCCTTTGACATAATCGCACACACCTTCTCCAACTTCCCACTTAGGCTCCGGCCTGGTGCACCTGCCCGACCCCTACCACCCCTGCGGAATGGCCTGCCTCTTCCTCTGCCTGTAAATTTCAAAATGACCCTGTGACAGAGTTCCTATAGAGAGCAGTATTTGTGGAAGCAGGTATATTGCAGTCCTCAATCAATATTTGGTGGAAGCCAGTATATCAATCCCCTCTATCAGTATTTTGTGGAAACAGGTATATAGAACACCTTAATGAGAATTTGCTGGAAGCCGCTATATCAAACCCCTTAATCAATATTTGGTGGAAGCTGGTGTATCGCGGGTCTCAATCAATATTTGGTGGAAGCCGGTATAGCAATCCTCTCTATCAGTATTTTGTGGAAACTGGTATATAGAACCCCTTAATGAGTATTTGCTGAAAGCTGGTATTTCAAACTCCTTAATCAATATTTGGTGGAAGCCGGTGTATCGCAGGCCTCAATCAATATTTGGTGGAAGCCGGTATATCAATCCCCTCTATCAGTATTTTGTGGAAACAGGTATATAGAACTCCTTAATAAGTATCTCAGCAGAACCGCACACAAGTGCTGCACAATACAAATGCACTATAATATGCTTTCTATGTTAGAAAGTATATTATAGGTATATCACACCCCTCAAATCAGTTTTTTTTTTCTGGGGGGGGGGGGGGGGCAACAGGTATATCACACCAGTTGCAATTAGTTATTCCAATAGCGTTTGTCTCTCTATCTAGCTGCAGTATCGCAGCAGAACCGCACACAAATGCTGCACAATACAAATGCACTATAATATACTTTCTATGTTTGAAAGGGAATTATAAGTATATCACACCCCTCAGTGTGTCACACCTATAGATAGCACACCTATACCAGTCCTTATTAGCTAGTGTTTGGTGTCCCTATCAGTCTGTCTCTGCTCCACACAGCAACCTCTCCCTACACTGCCAAAAACCTGAATTCAAAATGGCTGCCAGATCGGGTTTATTTATAGGGTAGGGGGTGTGTCCATGTGCTGAAACGTCTCAATTGGCTGTCCTGCCCCACCTTGATGTGTCATGGGTCAAAGTTCGGCACAATGCAAAAGACTAGGGCACCGGCGGACATCGCCATATTTTCGCTTGTTTGGAAAAACGACAGCCAGGCGAACCGCAAGGGCATCTCCACATATATATATAGAAATAAAAAAAGCCAAAAGCCAGGTTCAAATGGTAAGGGGGTGGTTCATAGGTCTCTATGGTGTCCTCAGTTTGGGAACACTTGATCAAAATCAAAAGGGTTTTCCACAATAGTTTATACATACAGTTGAAACCATAAGTTTACATACACTATAGAAAAAGACACATATGCATGTTTTTCTGAATATCTGACATGAAATCAGAATAAACCTCTCCTGTTAGGATTACCATAATTATTATTTGCCAAATGCCAGAATAATGAGAGATAGAGAGAATGTTTTAAGGCATTTTTATTACTTTCTGCGATGTCAATAGTTTACATACACTAAGATTACTATGCCTTTAAACAACTTTGGAATGCTATTATGATGTCATGTGTTTGGAAGCTTCTTCTTAGAGACACACCTGTGGATGTATTTAAATACACACCTGAAACACACTGCTTCTTTGTTTAGCAGGACGGGAATTTGATATCAGGAAGGGAATTTGGACTTGCACAAGTCTGGCTCAACCTTGGGTGCAATTTCAAGATACCCGAAGGCGCCTCATTCATCTGTACAAACAATTATACGCAAGTACAAACAAGAGCGGAATGTCCAGTCATCATACCGCTCAGGAAGGAGATGGGTTCTGTGTCCCAGAGATGAACGTGCTTTGGTCCAACATGTGCATATTAACCCAAGAACAAAAGAAAAGACCTTGTGAAGATGATGGATGAAGCTGGTAAGAATGTGTCAATATCCACAGTGAAACGAGTACTGTATCAACATGGGCTGAAAGGCCACTCTGCCAGGAAGAAGCCATTACTCCAAAAGAAACATAAAAAAGCCAGATTAAGGTTTGCAAATGCACACAGGAAGTATGAACTGCATTTTTGGAGACATGTCCTGTGGTCTGACAAAACAGAAATTAAACTTTTTGGCTATAACTAGAGAGGAGCGAATTTCCGCTTTTGAAATTCGTTCACACTTCGTTTGGTGGTAAAAGGTGAATTGCATTATGGATCAGTTAATCATTCCGTCATAATAGAAATCTATGGGCTGCAAAACGGATCTGTCCCGTTTCCGTTATGTAGGGGAGGACTCCCCTGCATAACGTAAATTGGATGGATCCGTTTTGCAGCCCATAGACTTCTATTATGATGGAATGAATAACGGAATGCCTCTAAAGGCATTCTGTTATGCATTCCATCATATAATTGCATTATGGTCCATGGTAACGGAATCCATAACGCAATTCACCTTTTACCACCAAACAAAGTGTGAACGAATTTCAAAATTGAAATTCGCTTATCTCTAAAAATGACCATCATTATGTTTGGAGGAAAAAGGGAGAAGCTTGGAAGCCTAAGAACACCATCCCAACTGTGAAACATGGGGGTGGCAGCATTATGTTGTGTGGTTGTTTTGCTGCAGGAGGGACTGGTGCACTTCACAAAATAGATGGCATCATGAGGAAAGAAGATTATGTGCAAATACTGAAATAACATCTCTAAACATCAGCCAGGAAGTTAAAGCTTGGGCCGAAATGGGTCTTCCAAATGGACAATGACCCGAAGCATACTGCCAAACTGGTTACAAAGTGGCTTAAGGATAACAAAGTCAATGTTTTGGAGTGGCCATCACAAAGCCCTAATCTCAATCATATTGAAAATGTATGGGCAAAGCTGAAAAGGCAGGTGCGAGCAAGGCGATCAACAAACATGGCTTAGTTACACCAGTTTTGTCAGAAGGAATGGGCCCAAATTCCAACCAACTATTGTGAGAAGCCTGTGGAAGGATATCCAAAACATTTGGCCCAAGTCATACAGTTTAAGGGCAATGGTATGTAAACTTTTGACTTTGCATAAAGTAATAAAATGCCTTAAAACATTCTATATCTCTCATTATTCTGGCATTTGGCAAATAATTATAATTATGGTAATCGTAATTGACCAAAAACAGGAAAGGTTTATTCTGATTTCATGTCAGATATTGAGAAAAACATGCATGTGTGTCTTTTTATATAGTGTATGTAAACTTATGGTTTCAACTGTATATTAATAAAAATCATTGGTGGTCCAAGTGGTAGGGAATGAAAATGAACAGAAATCCAAGAAAAAATGGTTTCAAGAGTGATGTCCGGGGTATCGGAGCGATCGCTGTATTCAGTGCTGTCACGTGACTGCAATCTCGGTCACGTGACCTCGGCCAGGGTCACACGATTCCTGGTGGCCAAGCTCACAGGATGCTCACAGGCCGGGGCTAATGGTAAAAGTGTATCGCCCAGCCTGAGGTCCTGATAGTAAGGAGGAAGTATGCTGGAGCAGTGTATTGCGGTCAAGTTACCGTGGGTCCGGTCAAGTCGTGCCGCGTCGTCAAGGGAACTGGACACTGACCTAGGCCACCTTGCATAACGTACGGCCTGGCCTGAGGTTGTGGCGACTAGGTTATAAGGAAAAAGGAGGAAAGGGAGGTGGACCCAGTACAGGGAGGGGGGAGGAGATAACAGGCTAAAAGTCATTGGGGGATACTTGACCTAAAACGAATTATTGACTGGGAATAGCATGACATACCCTGTAGGAAAAGAGATATAAATGGGTAATTAATAAACAATGAATGAATAAATAAATAAATTAATATATAAATAGATATATAAATAGATACAAATATGAGAATGGTTATGTGGATAAAAGATGATACAATGATATATTGCATTATAAAAATATAAAATATATATACATTTTTTTTAATTAGAGTTACACAATGGTATAGTTTAGTGTTGCAAATAAAACAAGTGATGCATGTATAATAATAGAGACAAACAGCGCATGTAATAAAATATAAATAAACGAGCAAGGAGATACACAGAAAAAAGGCTAAATGAAGTGGTGGGGCAACATCTAAAAAGCAATTAAAGATTAATTTCAAAAGCCTTATTCAAACCGTGCGAATTGGGGCAGTTGAGCTTATACATCCAGAACATCTTGCGTCTTGTCTACGTTCAGATGATGTTATGGCAGTCCGGATTTACTTGTTCGACTGGAGTAATTGTAAAGTGGAAAACAGGCCCTGGTGGCGATCTGCAACATGTCTGGAAACACTGTGCTGCAGATAATTTTTCTTAATATTGGACCTGTGTTTATTTAGTCTATTCCGTAGGGTCTGGATGGTCCATCCTATGTATTGCAGGCCACACAGACATTCTAATAGATAAATGACATTGGCCGATCCACATTTGAGATGTCTCTTAATTGGAAATATTTTCCTGTTGTAATTTATTACGGAAAAAAAGTGGATGTACATATGGAATTGCAGCATAGGTACTTGGGTTGGTTACATTTGAAACTGCCCAATGGTTCAAAGGTGGATGTTCAATGTGCAGTGGATGTGCAATATAGAGTTATATTGAGCCTCAATACAAGTCAATGGGAATGACTAAACAGTTTTTAGATGTAAACAACAGTCTGGACAGAGCTTAACCAGACAGTTAATAGGTCACTGTGTCTGGTTTTTTTTTTCCTCCAAAACTTAGCTCTGCATATTTTCTTATGGTAACTATGGAAAATTACTGGCATCTCAGTGCATAGCTAGAAAGTCCCCAAGTTTCTCAGTATTAGCTGGCAGTGCAAAAATAATGCCATAACAGTGTAAATGATCAGGATATATTACAATAAACGTATAAAATGTAGTTCAACAATAAAAAACAATATAGGTGTAAATAGTACAAATCATAGTGCAAGTTAAAGGGAACCTGTCATGTGGATATTTGATTAAAATCTAACTAATTATATACAATCATTAACTACTAAAAAGTACCTTAGATGTATTCACTTACTGGTGTGACAGATGGTTACCTCATAATATACACACAAAGATGCCGCATGCCGCATGCTAATGAGCTGATTTGAGTCCAGCGTGATGTGATTGAGTCCAGTGTATATTTAATTCAGAGCTATAGCCACTCCCCTGCCCACCTGCTGCTGATTCCTATGGAAACAAACTGTCATTCAGCAGCAGGTGGGCAGGGAGAGTCAGGAGCTCATGAATATTCATGACTCATCATTATCAGCTGGAGCTTTTCAATACAAGAAGTTGGCAGATTGACTGGGTCAATTAAAGAAAGTGACCCAGCATTTTGCTAAGCGAATCAGTCACTTATTTATCTTGCCCTTAGTTAGGACACCATAAAACTGGTGACAGGTTCCCTTTAACACTTCAAAATACAATAAGTAGGGAGTTGATGGCCTGGAATAATAATTGGGACAAATATTCACAAATGTCCATACTTCAAAGTGCCCTTGCTCCAGGGCAATACACTCAGCCTTGAGGGGGCCTGACTAGTGGGAAAGATGCCTAAGAGGGGCAACCCACTTTTCTCCAAGTGACCCAGAGTGGCAGGGTTCAATGGACCAACAGTCACTTCAGGTGTAAAACATGGTAGACCTGAGTATCCCATGATTCCCGACCCTAGTCAAGGACTGCACGTAAAGATTTCCAGTGACAGTTTTAAGCAGGGTAGAATGAAGAACGTTGTTCTTTTATATATCGCTAGAATATCTGAAAACTTTTTACTAAACTTTTACTAAACATCGCATCCCTGCCTGCTTTAAACCTGGCAACACACTGAGGCAGCAACTGTTTCACCTAAAAGAACCTACACCAAAACACAAGAAGAGCAATATTGCGTATGTATCTTTAAGTGCAGTGAGGAGTGGCAAAAATGATATATTTGGGAAACAGAACAGCATCTACATCAGCATAGGCCCATCACAGAAGAGCTAACACCTGTGGTCAGAACTCAGCTGTGTATCTACATCTAAAGGACAAAGGACACTTGTTTGATGACAGAAAAGCATGCAATATTAGTGAAAGAAGCTATAAAAATTAAATTGGATAGACCAATTAAATTGCAGCTCTAATACCTCTCTCGAGGCAGTTTAACCAAATACCTAAAGTCATGCAAATACAATGAAAATCTTACCTCCATGACTGTCAGGTGACTAGCCAAATGTTTTCAAGAAAAAAAATAAAAAAAAGTTTAGTTGCTCTTACTTATTACTGCTGATAAACCATGACCTGGATGAATGAGCACGTCTACAGACATATGCATCGTGAAGCAAATCTCAAAACCTAATCTATGTTACATACTATATATATTATACATGTATATGCCAAGCAAAACGAGGTTCAATCTGGAAAATCCTGTAGAGCAAAAAAACTATGTAAACACTATCCCCAAAGGGAAATACATGCAACATTACACAAGACGGCGCTTATAAGAATGGTATATAACTAATTTGTTCATTAACCCTTTCTCTAGCAGCGCTGTACATGTAAGGTGCTTTAGCGATGGGTAAACATGGCATCCATTCGCGAGTGCAGCGGGCGCCATGGCCGGCGGGTCTCCGCTGTTTCAAACAGCAGAGACCAGCGATTAATGACCCCAACTGGCAATAATGCCGGTCATTAAAGGCATTTTAGATGCCATGATCAAGTGTGATCACGGTACCTTAAGCTAAAAAAAAAAACGGGAGCTTGTGCTTCCGGGCTTCCTGCTGGCATCCTCTTCGGCCAATGAAAGTGCTGGTAATTGATTTCAATACGCTGGGTCTCTCTGTAGAGACCCAGGGTATTTAAGTTGCAATTCTTATTTTGGCCAGCAGGCCAACATAAAAAAACAGCAATTCACATATTACGATGCTCCTGTATGGAGTGTCGTAATATTAAAGGGTATTATTGAGGCTACATTTTTGTAGCCTCAAACACGAGCTACAAAACAATTTAAAAAGTTTTAAAAAGTTTAAAAAAATATCAAAAATTTTTAAAATATAAAACTGTAAATTAGAATTTCCATAGAAAAAACACACATAAATAACGAAAAAGATAAACATCATGAGCATCCAAAAACACCTGCACTATTAAAATATAAAAATATTTTTCCAATAAGGTGAATGGCTGAATGGAAAAAGGGTCAAAATGGCAAATTGTTTCATTGCTTCTCTTACACAATTTTTTTTTATACATTGTGGTCAAAAAGTCATACACACTCCAAAATGGTATCCATTAAAACTACAGATTGTTCCGCAAAAATTGAGCCCCCACACAGAATATGATCAGAATATGGTGATGTAAAAAAAAAAAAGTTTTAATCTATTTTTACAGTATTTAGATATAAAAAAATCTATACATATGTGGCATCGTTGTAATCGTACTGACCCAGAGAATGAAAGGCACAAGTTAGTTTTGCCGCAAAGGGAACACCGTAGGAACAAAACCCGAAAAATGGTAGAGGTATTGCATTTTAGGCTACTTTCACACTAGCGTTTTTTGAGGATCCATCATGGATCTGCAAAAATGCTTCTGTTACAATAATACAACCGCATGCACCCGTCATGAACGAATCCGGTTGTATTATGTCTTCTATAGCCATGACAGATCATTCATAAACACCATTGAAAGTCAATTGGGGTGTATCCGTTTTCTATTGTGTCAGAGAAAACGTATCCGCCCCCATTGACTTACATTGTGTGCCAGGACGGATCCACCAAATGGGGAACAGAAAAACTGTGCAGGCAGTGTTTTGGTGTCCGCCTCCAGAGCAGAATTGTGACTGAACAGAGGCAAACTGATGCATTATGAGCAGATCCTTTTACATTCAGAATGCATTAGGGCAAAAACAGAAAGCCAAAGCACTAGTGTGAAAGTAGCCTTTCACAAATGTCATGCGGGGTCCTACAATGGAAGCCAAGATGAGATCCTGTAAAAAAAAAAGCAGATCCTGTTTTCACAGACTTGACATGACCTTGTATTAGTACATGGTAGACTGTTCATTTCAGTCTGCTGCATTGGAAATATTTGGTCATATGTTGCTTACCCTGTGTTAAGGGGAATATTAATTATTGATATTTTAGATAATCTCAATAATTAATATTCATAAATAGGAGTGAGTCGTCTAGTGATAACTCCGCCTATTTATGCCTAAAATAGTAACTAATTAAGTTGGTTAATTTTCTAGCTACCTCTGTTACCTATACACTTCACTGAACTACACTACGTGCGACTTACTGCTACTACTACAGCAGCGACCATTAATGACCATACACTGTACTATGAATAATAAAGTATTTATTATACAATATAATAATACAAGTCTAATTATACGCTATATCTATATATTTATAGATCAATGGTTATAAATATATATACATATAGACACACACCATAGTACAGCAATAACACTGCAGTAAACACAATACAAACCTAACTACACTACACAATGCACTATTCCCAATTCCACCCCACACACTATCTATACATTACACTTACATACACACATACGTCAGCAACCCACCTGTCTGGCTACTCACTGTCCCTACAGGGTACAAAGGGTAAAACAGAAATGGTGGCACTGCAAGGGTTAATACTTGCAGGCCAGAGATATAGACAGGAATGTAGCTGGACAGCAAGGGTTAACTGGGCAGGGGTAACCCAAGAAAGGGTTAATAATGTCTGGATGGAGCAGCCGTGAAGGGGTTACTGCTGCAGGCGTTAAAGGGTCTAACAAGGCAGCAGCAGCGAAGGGGTTACTGTTGCAGGGGTTACAAGGTCCACAGGGAGGGCTGCTGGGCACTGAAGGGGTTAATGGCAGGGGACAGTGGGAATGATAAGCAGAGTACTGCGGTACGGGGACTCTGCAGTACAGGGCTCTGCTGGGCAGGGTCAGTCCAGCACTGAAGGGGTTAATGGCAATGGGACAGTGGGAATGATAGGCAGAGTACTGGGGTACAGGGACTTTGCAGTACAGGGCTCTGCTGGGCAGGGTTAGTCCAGCACTGAAGGGGTTAATAGCAATGCAGGGAAGGATAGCAGGGGTTCAGGAAATCAGGGGTTAAGGAGGAGGCAGGGCAGGGAAAGACTCGGTCAGCGCTGCCTTTTCCTCCTCTCTCTCTTTCCTGGGGCTGCAGGTGTAATGCGCTGGGAGCCTCACCAGCGGTTAGGGTAGGGAAAAAGCACTGGCTGAGAACATCCTTTCAATCACCGCACCTGCGCACTGGCCCATAATTTTTCCCTACCCTAACCGCCGGCGAGGCTTCCGGTGCATGTGCACTCTGCTGTGAAATTTCCTAGCCCGTCGTTGTACGCTTGCGCAGCGCGGCACACCACTTCATGTCATGTGCGGTGCGACCGGAATTGACGAGGTAGGGAAATCTCACGAAGTAGGTAAATATAACGTTACACCTTGGATCTGAGCACTGCCTGCGCTTCCTTACAGGTGGATTAGGGTTGGGAAAGGTCGGGGGTCAATCCTTTAGCGCAGGGCAGCCTAGCACATCGCAGCCTGCGCTCTCCTATAGGGGGGAGACGGCCTTTGATCCTCCCGCCTGTGAAGATAATGGATACCTCTGGTGCTGTAAGTACAGTGCCGGAGGTAAGCGGCACACAGGGGCATGGGAACTCTTTGTTCCCATGTCACTGTTAGGCATACCATCTCCGGTGCTGCCAGAGATGGTGAGAAAGGGCAGAGGATCTTTATTGATCCTCTGTCCTTTGAAGAGGCCGAAACTGGACATAATTGTCCAGTTATCGGTCGCTCCCCCCCAGCAGGCACATTCCAGGGGAAGGGGGGGAACCATGGGAGCTACTGGCCACAGTTTAGCTGTACATATATATTTATAGATACTTGGGGCACATCTATAAATATATATATATATATATATATATATATATCTCAAAGAAAAATGGCGGGACTGGCAAAAAGTAAAAGTTTGGGTGCACGTTCTTGAGGGAATAGGCTTCTTACGCCAATAAATAGTCCAGAAAATGAACGGCACTCCAGTAGAGGCTCTAGTATTGAGCCGAAACGTTGTACCGCACGGGTGAATAAAGGAGTTATTTGCTTATGACCTACTGGAGTGCCATTAATTTTCTGGACTATATATATATATATATATATATATATATATCCAGAAAATCACAGGGCAGCACTCCTAGCTTCAAGCAGTTCAGGTGCCAGTGTTATCCCTGGGTCCTGGGATAACGCTGGCACAATCCAAATAAATATAACGCAGCACTCTTTGGATAAAAAAGTGAAAAAATGTGATATTTATTCAACACATGTTGATACAGGCAACGTTTCAGCTCTCACAGAGCCATTATCTCTTGGCTTCATAATGGCTCTGTGAGAGAGCTGAAACGTTGCCTGTATCAACATGTGTTGAATAAATATCAAATTTTTATCCAAGGAGTGCTGCGTTATATTTATTTGGATTTTATATATATATATATACACATAAAAAAGGTCAGGCAGCACTCCTTGATATGCAGCTGAAGCTGTAGCGGTGCCCGCAGTGATCCCTCGATACAGGACCGGTTAAATAACACAGAAAAATCGGCGGCACTCCTTAAAGTAGAAAAATGTGCAATTTATTCACACATGTCAGCAAAGACAACGTTTCTTTTATATGCCTACCTGCTCTTTTTATAGGCATATAAAAGAGCAGGTAATATTAGGGACAAGGTTGTACATTCCAGAGTACCTGAAAAGGGACAATTAAGACAGACGTTTTCAAGACAAGGCGCACGGGCTCCTTCCCATGTCTGGGATGTGTGAACTGTAAACTGATGGTGAAAGGATCAGGGTTTACGCATCCAGACACGGGAGAGATCTTTAACATAAGGCATTATCTCACCTGTGATTCGTCATGGGTGATATATGTATTATGGTGCCCTTGCAAAAGGCTGTATGTTGGTGAAACAACATGTGATTTAAAGACCAGGTTGAACAACCATAGACAGTCCATCAGGAGTAAAAGAAGTGATTTGCCCGTATCGAAACATTTCGTGGAAAAAAATCACAAGGAGAGTGACTTGAGATTTATGGTCATTGATCACGTAAAACCTTTGGTGAGAGGAGGGGATCGATTAAATATATTAAAGAAAACTGAGCTTAGGTGGATTTTTCGGTTAGATACTTTGAAACCAAAAGGGTTAAACGTCGAATTTAGGGTAACAGGAGAAATGGTCAGTTAATCTCATGTTCACAGTGCCTGTGATTTGATGTACATTGCATACTGTATATGGTGAATTAATAGAAGCTACGGGGATATGTTTATGCTAAACATGTGGCTTAATTGCTTGTAGGCATTGTTTAAATTGTTATTTTGACTGTTGCCCATATCGGACTATAAGTTTGGAGAAGAACTATGGAAAAACAGAGGTGTAATATTTTGCCCAAATGAGTGCCCTAATTTAAAATGGCGGTTACAGGCCAGTGATGGGGCTCGGTGCGACTGGCGCAGCGCAATGTCGTATGCAGGACGTGCGGGGATGGCGCTGAAGCGGTTGATCGAGCGTCATCATATGGGACTCCGCCCAGGGGTGACGCAGGGTGGTTATGTACGGCGTCACAAGGGAAGAAGGATTGACACATGCGCACTGGGGAGCAGCAGACGCGGAAGAGTGGCGCGAGCCTCCATACAAGTGAAGACGCCTTTTTCCTATACTTCTCTCCATAACTTGCTCTGAGAAGGTATTACAGTCATGTTTTTAATTGCACTGTTCACTTTATTATATGCACCTGTGAGCATTGATGAGGATTTCAATTAATTATGATTTTTTAAATCTCACCTACATGCATTTAGAATAGATTGGTATCCATGTTAACATTTGGAATTAATCACATGAATTGTAGCTTACCCCTAAGGGGAGTGCACTGCTATTGTATTGGCTGTTGAATTAACTAGTCACAATGTGATGATGTATTTATATATGCACATATGCACTTTTTATGTTCACTTGACTTGAAAAAGGTTCTGTGAGAGAACCGAAACGTTGTCTTTGCTGACATGTGTGAATAAATTGCACATTTTTCTACTTTAAGGAGTGCCGCAGATTTTTCTGTGTTATATATATATATATATATATATATATAAATATACAGTACAGACCAAAAGTTTGGACACACCTTCTCATTCAAAGAGTTTTCTTTATTTTCATGACTATGAAAATTGTAGATTCACACTGAAGGCATCAACACTATGAATTAACACATGTGGAATTATATACATAACAAAAAAGTGTGAAACAACTGAAAATATGTCATATTCTAGGTTCTTCAAAGTAGCCACCTTTTGCTTTGATTACTGCTTTGCACACTCTTGACATTCTCTTGATGAGCTTCAAGAGGTAGTCACCTGAAATGGTCTTTCAACAGTCTTGAAGGAGTTCCCAGAGATGCTTAGCACTTGTTGGCCCTTTTGCCTTTACTCTGCGGTCCAGCTCACCCCAAACCATCTCGATTGGGTTCAGGTCCGGTGACTGTGGAGGCCAGGTCATCTGGCGCAGCACCCCATCACTCTCCTTCACGGTCAAATAGCCCTTACACAGCCTGGAGGTGTGTTTGGGGTCATTGTCCTGTTGAAAAATAAATGATGGTCCAACTAAACGCAAACCGGATGGAATAGCATGCCGCTGCAAGATGCTGTGGTAGCCATGCTGGTTCAGTATGCCTTCAATTTTGAATAAATCCCCAACAGTGTCACCAGCAAAGCACCCCCACACCATCACACCTCCTCCTCCATGCTTCACGGTGGGAACCAGGCATGTAGAGTCCATTCGTTCACCTTTTCTGCGTCGCACAAAGACACGGTGGTTGGAACCAAGGATCTCAAATTTGGACTCATCAGACCAAAGCACAGATTTCCACTGGTCTAATGTCCATTCCTTGTGTTCTTTAGCCCAAACAAGTCTCTTCTGCTTGTTGCCTGTCCTTAGCAGTGGTTTCCTAGCAGATATTCTACCATGAAGGCCTGATTCACACAGTCTCCTCTTAACAGTTGTTCTAGAGATGTGTCTGCTGCTAGAACTCTGTGTGGCATTGACCTGGTCTCTAATCTGAGCTGCTGTTAACCTGCGATTTCTGAGGCTGGTGACTCGGATGAACTTATCCTCCGCAGCAGAGGTGACTCTTGGTCTTCCTTTCCTGGGGCGGTCCGCATGTGAGCCAGTTTCTTTGTAGCACTTGATGGTTTTTGCGACTGCACTTGGGGACACTTTCAAAGTTTTCCCAATTTTTCGGACTGACTGACCTTCATTTCTTAACCGCTTTAAGTCCGCCCATAGGATATAAACGTCCTATGGGTGGACCTCTATTTCTGAAAGCACGTTTAAAACGTCCTTTCAGAAATAGCAGCTGCACGCTGATCGTGCAGCTGCTGATCGGGTTGCCCGCTGTCAGTGACAGCAGGGCAACCCAGAGAGAAGGCAGGGACAGTGCCCAGGTGTCCCTGCCTTCCGGATCGCTGCAGACACAGCGCTCACCGAGCGCTGTGTCTGCAGAGCAGGAAGCGCTGTGCGCTTCCTGTTCCGGCCCGGCGGTCATGTGACCGCCGGGACCGGAGCGTGCAGGAGCTGTGTGAAGTCTTACAGAGACCTCGATCAGCCCTGCATTGAGGCTGTACAGCGCAGAATCACGCTGTACAGCCTCTCTGGGGGGTGTATTTCTTCTGTAACTGGGGCTACTATGTCAGCCCCAGTTACAGGAGAAATCAACAGTGAAAAAAAAAAAGAAAAAGTGAAGCAAATGTCCCCCAGAGGTCTTGTATGACCTTATAGGGGACGAAAAGTGTAAAATAAAATAAAAATAAATAAAGGGTTGAAAAAAATAAAATAAAAAAAAGTTTCACATGTAAAAAAAAAAGGTCCCCAAGTAAGGAATAAAAAAAAAAAATTAAAAATAGAAAAAATAAAATAAAATAGACATATTTGGTATTGCCACGACCGTAAAAACCAGCTCTATTAAAATATTGCATGAGCTAACCCCTCGGGTGAACACCATAAAAAAAAAAAAAAAAAAAAAAACTGTGTCAAAACAAGCAATTTTTGTCACCTTGCATCACAAAAGAAGCAACACCAAGTGATCAAAAATGCGTATGTCCCACAAAATGGTACCAATAAAACCGTCACCTCATCCCGCAAAAAATGAGCCCCTACATAAGAAAATCTCTCAAAAAATAAAAAAAACTATAGCTCTTAGAACATGGAGACACTAAAACATAATTTTTTTGTTTCAAAAATGCTATTATTGTGCAAAACTTTAATAAATGAGAAAAAGTATACATATTAGGTATCGCCACGTCCGTAACAATCTGCTCTATAAAAATGTCACTTGACTGAACCCCTCAGGTGAACGCTGTAAAAATAAATAAATAGAAACTGTGCTAAAACAACCAATTTTTTGGTCACCTTGCCCCATAAAGTGTTATAATGAATGATCAAAAAATCATATGTACCCAAAAATAGTACTAATAAAACTGGCACCTTATCCCCTAATTTCCAAAATGGGGTCACTTCTTGGGAGTTTCTACTGTAAGGGTGCATCAGGGGGCTTCAAATGGGACATGGCATCTAAAAACCATGTGGAGTTTCTTTTCTTCTGCGCCCTGCCGTGTGCCCATACAGCAGTTTATGACCACATGTGGGGTGTTTCTGTAAACCGCAGAATCTGGGTAATAAATATTGAGTTTTGTTTGACTGTTAACCATCGATGTGTTAAAGAAAAAAACTGGATTAAAATGGAAAATCTGCCCAAAAAGTGAAATATAAAAATTTGATCTCCATTTTCCTTTAATTCTTGTTGAACGCATAAAGGGTTAACAAAGTTTGTAAAATCAGTTTTGAGTAACTTGAGGGGTGTAGTTTCTACAATGGGGTCATTTATGGGGGTATCCACTATATAGGCCCCACAAAGTGACTTCAGACCTGAACTGGTCCTTATAAAGTGGGCTTTGGCAATTTTCTTAAAAATTTGAAGAATTTCTTCTAAACTTCTAAGCCTTCTAACGTCCTAAAAAAATAAAATGACTATCAGCTGTGTATCCACCTGACTTCTCCACAACGCAACTGATGGTCCCAACCCCATTTATAAGGCAAGAAATCCCACTTATTAAACCTGACAGGGCACACCTGTGCAGTGAAAACCATTTCAGGTGACTACCTCTTGAAGCTCATCAAGAGAATGCCAAGAGTGTGCAAAGCAGTAATAAATGCAAAAGGTGGCTACTTTGAAGAACCTAGAATATGACATATTTTCAGTTGTTTCACACTTTTTTGTTATGTATATAATTCCACATGTGTTAATTCATAGTTTTGATGCCTTCAGTGTGAATCTACAATTTTCATAGTCATGAAAATAAAGAAAACTCTTTGAATGAGAAGGTGTGTCCAAACTTTTGCTTTTGGTCTGTACTGTATATATATATATATATATATATATATATATATATTTATATATATATACACATACTGTATATATACACACATATATATATTAAACAGGGGGTCTGAATGGGCAGCAATAAGCCAACCTACACATATATATTATATACATAGAGCTGTATGCTGACAAGGGGGCATACATACATCTCTATCTATACACCTACACCACTTGGACCAGCCCATGCAAAAATGCCAATATATATGCATATATGTAAGTGAATATATACAAATATATTTAAATCTAGATGGCTGCAGCAATAATTAGCTTGGTACGCACAAGCAAATATATTTCTTTTTTTACTCCTTGCCTTCCCAGACCCATAACTTTTTAATTTTCTGTTCACATACATAGACGACTAAGTGCTTGTTTTTTTGCAGGATAAGTTGTATTTTCTAATGGCACCATTTAACATTGCATACAATGCAATGAGAAGCTGGAAAAAAATCAAAAATGGGTGGAATTGGAAAAAAACACTGCCACAGTTTTATGGGTTTTGTTTTTATAGTGTTCACTATTTGGTAAAACCAACCTGTTAACTTCATTCTCCAGGTCAGTACAATTACAATGCCACATTTATATAGTTTTTCTTGTGTTTTACTACTGAAAAAAGTGTGGAATATTTTTTTTTTTCTTTTCATCTTTGTATACTGACCCCATAACTTTTTTATAGTCATGTCTACAGAGATGAGTGGGGGCTCATTTTTTTCAGGGAAATCTGTAGTTTCTATAGATACCATTTTGAAGTGTGTATGACTTTTTGATCCCTTTTTATTAAATTTTTTGGGGGGAGATAAAGTGAAGAAAATATGGTAAATTGGCAATTTTTCTAACATTACATTATTTACCAGATGGGATAAATATTTATATTTTAATAGTTCAGGCATTTTGTGACATGGAAATGCCTATGAAGTTTATTTTTTATTTTGTATTTATTAACTTTTTTATTATGGGAAATCATTTTTTAATTTTTAACTTTTCTTAGATTGCTTACTATTTTTTTACTTTTCTTAGATTGCTTCCACAATAAAATACAATATGGAAAGGAACGGCAGCTCTAAAATCCCTGGTTTCTTCAGAAAGACCAGGGCTTTAACAGACTACCAATGTGTGGCGATCAGAGGTGTCGTTCAAGACCCAGAAGGGCAGCGCACCTGGGTTTTCTGCTCTTAGATGTCATGGTCACATTTGACCATGGCATCTGAGGGGTTAAAATGTTGAGATTGGCATTATTGCCAGACACAGTCAGACACAGCTAGTTTTCGCCTTCCAGGCAGTCTCCTTATGCCTTTTTATGTGGTAATAATGCTTTTGCTTATCCAAACGATTTATGAAATTATTTTTTCATGACATATTAGTGGTAAATCATGGTCAATATGTTTTACCTTCATTAAAAAAAAGGAATTTATCTTTGACCCCACAGACTTTTCATAGAAAGTTGAAAGATTTGGCTGTGAAAATAAAAAATTGCTTTTTTTTCCATTACATGTTCCTTTAGCCCCAATTTATGAGAAAAAACAACCCACCATTTTTTTTCCATTACATGTTCCTTTAGCCCCAATTTATGAGAAAAAACAACCCACCATTTGTTATGCATTTTTCTAAACTATGGTAACACCTCATGTTGTCGTAAATTGCATTGGGCACATGGCAGGCCTCAGAAAGGAAGTAGTGCCATTTGGCTTTTGGTGGGCAGATTTTGCTGGAATGGTTCTGGGGTGCCATGTCACATTTGCAGAGCCCCCTGAGGCACCAGTACAATGTAAAATCCTAAAACATTACTCCATTTTGGAAACTAAACCTTTCAAGGAATTCAGTTAGGCCTCTTTCACACGGGCGTCAGTTTATTTGCCCGGATAAGAGACGGGTGCGTTGCGGGAAAATGCTCAATTTTTCTGCGCGAGTGCAAAACATTGTCATGCGTTTTGCACTCGCGTGAGAAAAATCGCGCATGTTTAGTATAATAGTGCTGGAAGGGTTAAAAAAAAATAAAAAAGTTAACTGACCTGTGGTGATGTCAGATCACATGTTCCAATCACATGGTCCATCACCATGGTGATGGAGCATGTGATCTGACATCACCACAGGTCCTTTAGCCCACAGCTAAAGAAGAGACCGACCGGGAACTACGCGATCAAGAGGATAAGGTGAGTTAACTTTTTTAATTTTTTTAACTCTTCCAGCACTATTATACTAAGCATTCTGTATTCAGAATGCTATTATTTTCCCTTATAACCATGTTATAAGGGAAAATAATACAGTGAATAGACTGTCACCTAGAACCCATGCGTGAAAATCGCACCGCATCCGTACTTGCTTGCGGATGCTATGCGATTTTCACGCAACCCTATTCATTTCTATGGGGCCTGCGTTACGTGAAAAACGCAGAATATAGAACATGCTGCGATTTTCACGCAACGCATAAGTGATGCGTGAAAATCACCGCTCATGTGAACAGCCCCATAGAAATGAATGGGTCAGGATTCAGTGTGGGTGCAATGCGTTCAACTCACGCATCAGTGGAGAAATCCTTAACCAGCGTGAGCATGTGAGCGTCTGATGTAAGACGTTGGGCTCCGCCTCCCCCCACCTCCGTCTCTCTAGCCTGCTCGTGTGTTTCTGACGGCTGTTGTCCGGTGCATGGTGATCGACGGAGGACTCCACACTTGCTGCTGATGACTTCGACCAGTCAAGGACGCCGATACCAGGGTGGTGAGATCTTAGGAGCGGAGGAGCGGTGGAGTGGCAGCACCGCGCTTGTGCTGATGAGGTCTGTGAGCGCTGCCTGAGTTTCGGCGTTTGATGTCTGCAGAGCTTGTGATGGCTGGGCGGTGACATCGCTGCTGCCGATCGCTGCTGGCGTTTTGCTAGCTGTGCCCTGTTTGTTGAAGAAGGAGGTGTCTCCGGTGTCCATTTATCACAGTGGATGGAAGTTTTGCTACAACTGTTATCATCACAGAAGTGCTGACAGAGTTGGTTGTGAAAAGCGAAAGTGAGAGCCTGCCGGATACCATCTGTAGTAGGGCGCACTTATAAGTTACTTCTGTGTTTCTTGTGGAAAGCAGAGCAAGGGAAAGAGAAGGGGAAAGGAGGAATAAGGGGTGAAGATTTGCTGTGGATATGTGATGTCAATAACGGGGCGTGTTTCCTACATAATAGAGGCAAACTTTGATTTGGTCCAGCCCCGGTTTTGAGCATAAGCCCCCATTCTGAAACTGCGAAGGTTTAAATACCTCCGAATCCCCTACTAATCCTTGGATCAATTAGGATTAACCCTAAATGTATTAACCTCTCCTGTATTCGCTCCAGTGTTAAATACTGTGGACTTGAGGATCTGTGGACCTTTGCTTTTACTAACCTCTTATTTTGGACTAACATAGAGAAGAACTAAGAAAGTGTCTCTGGACAGGACCTTGTGTGTTATTTTTTATTTTTTTAATTTTTTTTTCGATACCAGGAGCTCCAATAATAACACTTTAATAGGATTTGTTCCCCTCTATCCTCACCGTTTTAATTAATATTTTAATTAATATTTTGTTTTTTTTGATTGGTTAACCTCTCTCTTTTCCTGTTTTTCTTATTTTTTTTTATTATTTATTATATATCCCCCCCCCCCCCCCTTCTCCCTTCCTTTTTTTTTTTTTTTTTTTTTCTCTCTACCTTTTCCCTCTGGGAATCAGCCCGTATATACGGGCCTGCTTGGTCGGACTAACTGTTTGGACTAAATTGTTGTTAAGATATTAACATTGATATTGTATTATAGTTCCAAATAGTGTCGATACGTTGGTATTAAGAGAATTTGTAAGAGCTGGGGGAAAATATCTGGAATTAATTGAGACAGCTGTGAGAAAGGGAAGGGGCTAGAGGTGTAGAGGAGGGAGGGAGGGGAAGAGAGAGAAGGGAGGGGGAGGGGAGAGAGGGGAAAAGGGAAAATAACATCAAAAGTATAAGATGCCCCCAAAGAAGAAAGAGGAACAACGTGCTCCTGGTGGGGTTAGTAGTAGGAGATCAATTCCAGGGTTAGAGACCAGGCAAAAACAGCATAGTTTAAGTAAATATTTGACGCCAAATTCCCCTGTCTCTACCCCTTTACAGAAAGAAAAGACTGGACATACAGAGGCATATACCCTGACACAGGAGAATGGGATCACTGGTATAACGGGGGATTTAGGAACCCCCGAAGTAGTTCCAGAGATAGATATCAAAATGATGAAAGACATATTTCAGACTGTGTCCAGGACTGAAAATATAGTGGGGAGTATAGTGACACAGATTGGGGCGGTACAGACGGATGTTAGCATAATACGAGGAGATATGGAGAAATTAAGAGAGCGACTACACGAGTTGGAAAAAAGGATTTCCCTCTTGGAATATTCGGTAGATAAATTAAAGAGAGAGGTTGTAAGTTTAAAAGAGACAAATATCAAAATGGAACAAAAATTTATAAATCAAGAAGATAGATCAAGGAGAGCAAACATAAGATGTGTAGGGATTCCAGAACGGGAAGAAGGGAATAATAGTGTAGAATTTATGGAGCGGTGGATAAAAGAGAACTGTAAGGAGGGAGTTCTTTCCCCCACTTTTGCAATTGAAAGAGCACACAGGGTTCCAGTGAAAAAGAGGGTCCCAGGGGATTATCCCAGACATATGGTGGTGAAATGTGTACTATCTAGGGACCGGGACACAATATTGTCGGACGCCAGAGTTTCTGATAAATACCAGATTCATGGGGTAAAAATAAGACTATTTCCAGATTACTCTGCAGACACTAATATACGCAGGAAAGAGTTTATTAGTGTAAAGAGGAGATTAAGGGAGGTGGGTTTGAAATACAGTTTACTCTTTCTGGCAAAGTTAAGGGTGGAGTATAAAGGAAAGGTCGAATTTTTTCAGACACCTATTGATGCAAATGAATGGTTGGATACAATCGGCAGTTATGGGGGCTGGGGGTGTGAGGGGGGGGGGTCGGGGAGCCATAATGCTGAGTTATGGAGCTGCCCTATCTGCTGACCAGCAGAGGGGGAGCTACTCAGGAAGGGGGGGGTATTTCGGAGAGGGGAGAGAGAGGGTTTTTTTTTTCCTTTGTTTTTGTTGTTGTTGTTCTCTTCCCCCTCTGCTAGATGCTTAGGTTTGTCTCGTTGAACGTGAGAGGTTTGCGGGAAAGGATTAAGAGATATGCTGTCTTTGAGTGGATTAGGAGGTTTTTGCCGGCCATCGTCTGCCTCCAAGAGACACACTTAGTTAAAGATTCCCTCATATGGATGGAGAAGGGATGGAGTGTGGAAGGGTATCATTCAGTATATACTACCTATTCTAGAGGGGTTTCAATTTTGGTACATAAAAAGATTAAATTTGAGTGTGTTAAATATGAGGCGGACGACTATGGCAGGTACCTCTTTGTACACTGTAAAGTGGAGGGGGTTGGGATGGTGATTGCAAACGTATATATTCCTCCGCCATACAATTCAGATGTGTTGTACGAGTTGCATAGATTTATGTTGAATAAACAGGAATGTATAATGATTGCGACAGGGGACTATAATGCTGTAATGGATCCACTCAGAGACAGGGCGTCTGGCGGAGGGGGAAGAGTGCAAAATGTAGATTTTTGTAAAACGGTCCTGGAGTTTAATTGGATTGATGTCTGGCGATACTTAAATCCAGAGGAAATAATGTACTCCTGTTATTCCAAAACACACCAGACGTGGTCAAGAATAGACATGGTTCTAGGAAATAAAAATTTAATGACCCAAAATAAGATAATGATAAAGTACTTCCCGATGGTTTTGTCCGATCATAGTGCTCTTATAACGGATTTGGATTTGAACAAGAGGCACAATCTGCCTCTGTTCAAGTTCAACCCTCACTGGTTAATGTATATTTTAGATAAAGAGAGTATAGGATTGGATTTAAAAAATTTTTTTTTAGAAAATATCGGCTCTGATAAAAGATCTATAGTATGGGACACGGCCAAGGCATACCTGAGAGGGTGTCTGTTTAAAAAGGTGAATTGTTTTAGGAAAACTATTAAAGAAAAGGGTAAATTTTTGGAAAAGAATTTAGATGAGGCTAGAGTTAGATGTATAAGGAATCCAACCGGAAATAATAAGAAGAAATGGGAGCAAGAACAAGAAAACTTAAAAACATACTATATGGACAAAACAAGGAAGGAATTGCTATTTCAGGGGTTTCAGTTGGCATCGGAGGGAGAAAAGGTTGGAAAAATTCTTGCAGGTATAGTGAAAAACCAGAAAGGGAAAGCATGGATAGGGGCTGTTAAGGATAATAAAGGTGAAATAGTAAGTTCACCTGAGGGAATAAAAAAGGTCTTCGTTGATTATTTTGAGGAATTGTATAAGTCTAGGGTACAATATAACAAAAAAGACCTGGATAATTACTTAGATCAGATTCCTATTCCCGAGATATCTAAAATACAAAAATAATTCCTGGATAAAGAAATTTCTAATTTAGAGATAGAGGAGGTTCTGGGTCAGGTGAAACCACTAAAATCACCAGGGTACGATTTTAGTGGTGTTTCACAGGTGTTAATACCGGAATTAAGTGCGACATTGTGTGAGGCCCAAAAAATGGGTGAGTTACCAGAGTCAATGAGTGAAGCAATAATAACTTTGATCCCAAAAAAAGATAAAGACCAATTAGATCCCGGCTCATATAGGCCAATATCTCTGTTGAATACGGATGTAAAGATATTAGCAAAGGTTCTGACTAGTAGGCTCTCTAAGGTGATTAAAGGTATAATCCATGAAGATCAGACAGGATTTATACGGGGGAGGACAATATATTCAAATATTAGAAGGCTGTACCTCAATATTGAAGCTAATAAAACAGAAGTTGGCGAAAAAGCTATACTCACTCGATGCACAAAAGGCTTTTGATTGCATCGAGTGGGAGTATTTATGGGCAGTGTTAAAAAGGGTTGGTCTAGGGGAGGGATTTATAAGATGGATTCAACTCATATATTCCAAGCCTAGGTCCAGGGTGATGGTGGACGGGAGCTTGTCCCTGCCTTTTGCCCTTCATAGGGGCACCAGGCAGGGATGCCCTCTCTCTCCACTATTATTCGCCATTGCAATTGAACCTTTGGCATGCTTGATAAGAAATAATAAGGAGTATATCGGTTTTCAGTATAAGGATGGAAAGGAAAAATTAATAATGTATGCCGATGATATTTTATTATTTTTGCACAATACGGGAGATTAATTTAATAGAGCTATAGATATAATAGATAAGTTTGGATTTTATTCGGGATTAAATATAAACTGGGAGAAATCCCATATGATGTTATTAGGTAAGGGGCCACCACAGAATTTTGCAAAGGTGCACGTACTTGAACAACACGAGAGTTTTATATATTTAGGCATACAGATCTCAACAAATATTCAAGATTATGAGAAATTAAATGTACTTCCTTTAATAAAAGAACTTAGAACTAAAATACATATCTGGAAAAAATTGCCATTATCAATTCAGGGTCGGGTGAATTTAATAAAAATGATTTTCCTCCCCAAAATTATATATGTTTTGCAAAATTCCCCAATGTGGTTGCCCAGAAATTTTGTGGGGTTACTAGATACTTTAATGGGGGATTTTATTTGGAAAGGTAATACTCCTAGGTTTAAGAGACAGGTCCTTCAACTCCCAGTAAGAGATGGCGGTTTAGCAGTTCCAAATTGGATTTTTTATTATTTGATAACACAATATACTCAGATAAGCGGAACTTTAAAAGGAACGGTGGGGAGGGATGAGTTAATGAAGATGGGGTGGATAGGGGAAATAAACTATTTAGAGGTTTTGGAGTCAGGAACACTAGGGAAAGATAATACAGAAAATAAGTTAATGAATTTAATGGGAAACACATGGGTGGAACTAAAAAAAATTATGGATATTAAGGGCTTTTTGAATTACACACCTATTTGGAAAAATATAAACCTAAAGGAAGTGCAAAAGATTAAATCTTATATAGATTGGGGAAAAAAGGGGGTCAAATATTTAGTGCAATTATTTGAGGAAGATATATTGAAGGACTTCGCCACCTTGGTAACAGAGTTCGGGATCCCTCAAAAGGATAGTTTTAAATATCTCCAGTTAAAAAACGCGGTTAAGATACCAGCTAATTCAAATAAATATAGAAAAGAACAATCAAATAGAATACATAGATTTACTAATGGAGAGGAAAAAAAGGGACTGACAAAAAAAAAAGTATGGAATTTTGATGGAGGCAAAAAAAGAAAGGATCATAATATCAGCTAGAGGAAATTGGGAAAAGGATCTTTTATCTTTTTCGGAAGATAAGTGGGTTGATGCCCTTAGAAGTTATGTCGGGGTCTCAGAAAGGGCTTCACATAAAATTTCGCAATTTTTTATTCTCCATAGGTTACATCGATCTCCCTGGTTGTTAAAGAAAATCGGGGTTAGAACCTCGGATAAGTGCCCAAAATGTAGGGCTGAGAGGGCGGATCTTATACACTGTTTTTGGAGATGCCCAAAATTGATTAGATATTGGAAGGAGATTGTAGAGACTATAGCATTATTTTTGGGTATCCAAGTTCCGGAGGATCCGGTGGTCTGTATACTGGGGGCTACCGCACATATTAGGTTAAATAGAGAGTTACAGTCGGTTTTGAATAAGGTATTGTTTCAGGCTAGACTGTTGATACTTTGAAAATGGATACATAAAGATCCCCCCACAGTAAGACAGTGGCAGGAAGCTGTACACGATTTGATTAGATTAGAACAGGGCATGGAGAGATCGAGGGATAGACAGGAAAAATTGGATAAAATCTGGAAAAATGGTTGAACCAGGGCCAAGTTGTTTGATATATTTTTATTTTTTTTTCTCCCCCTCTCTCTCTCTCTCTCTCTCTTCAGTGGGGTGGGTGGTATTTGGGTAAAAATGATATAGGTAAATGTTTAAACAAATGTAAAATGTTTTGTAATATGGACCCTTTGGACGGTCCATATTTGTATTTGTATCTGCTTTTTGTATATTGGAAAAGATAAATAAATAAAAAAAAAACAAAAAATAAAAAACAGCCCCATAGAAATGAATGGGTCAGGATTCAGTGCGGGTGCAATGCGTTCAACTCACGCATCGCACCCGCGCGGAATACTCGCCCGTGTGAAAGGGGCCCTAAGCTTGACCCCACAGGTGCTTCATATGATTTTTTTTTTTATGCCATATGGAATGAAAAATTGCATATTATTTAAATTGTATTCTGTTTTAGCCTCAACTGTTTCATTTTCACAAGTATTTTCACAAATAGGAGAAAAAGGACCCCAAACTTTGTAACATAAATTTTCCTCAGTACAACAATACCACGATTTGGTCATAAACTGCTGTTTGGGTACACTGCAGGGCTCAGAAGAGAAAGCGCACCATGTGCATTTGAGGCCTGGTTTGGTGATTTATACAGCATTGTCCAACAAATGCAGAGGCTCTGAAGTGAAATAAAAAAAACCCTAAGAAGTGACTCCATTTAACTTACAGCAGATAGTGCAATGTGAAAATTTCAATATTTCCACCAATATGCCATTTTAGAGTGTGCCAGTGTGAAAAGTAAGCCCCCCCCCCCCAATATTATTTTGTATTTCCTCAAGAGCATTTTGAGGCCCAATGTGGAGATTTACACAGCTTGTGCTGACAACTGTAGAGTATCTGGGGGGAAATAATATTTGGAACCCCCGAGAACTGACCCTATTTTGGAAATGGTGGAGTGAGCATTTTGACACCACAGGTATTTTGCAAACATTAATGACCCTTGGACCGTGCAAACAGAAAATTACACGTTTTCCACAGACATAGCATTTCAATGCCCAATATGTTGCGCCCAGCTCATGCAATCTGAGACTCACACAACACCCCTTAAATTGCTAGGTAAATTCTACTGGGTACAGAAATGCCATAAATGTGGATGTAAGCTGTTGTATGGGTACGTGGCAAGGTTCAGGAGAGAAGGAGTTTCATCTGGCTTTTGGAGCACAGATTTGGCTGGGATGCTTTTTAGGTGCTACATCACTTTTGCAGAGACCCTGCAGTACCCATACTGTGGAAACCTGCAATACTTGACACCATTTTGAAAATTTTTCCCTTTAAGGTGTCAGAGAGCGGAGTTATCATTTTGACACAACAGGTATTTTACAGAAATGAATGAGCAGGGGACCGTGCAATATAAAAATTGCAGATTTTTCACAGATGTGGCATTTATACAAAATATTTATAATTTTCAATAAAGATGTTCATAAAATAAAATGTGGACATAAACTGCTGTTTGGGTACACTGCAGGGTTCAGAAGAGAAAGAGCACATTATGGCTTTTGCAGCGCAGATTTTGGTGGATTGGTTTACATTTTCTGACAACCATGTGCTTTTTATTTTTCTCTTGATGGAGGGCTTATGTTTGGATTAGTTGTCATTTTCATTGGTTCTATGTTGGGGTACATACGACTTTTTGATTACTTTTTATTTAGCTTTTTTAGAAGCAGAATGAAGAAAAAACAGCAATTCCACCATTGATTTTTGGGGTTTTGTTTTTATGGCGTACACTGTGCGGGAAAAATTACCTGTTAATATAATTCTGCTGGTCAATGCAATTACAGAGATACCAATTTTGTATATATTTTTTTTACCATTCTTTACATAATAAAAGTATTTTTGATAAGTATCATGTTTTTGTGTCGTCATTTTCTGACAGCCATCCTTTAATTTGATTTTCTGGCAATAAAGGCTTGTTTTTTGTGGCATGATTTGACATTTTCATTGGCACCATTATGGGTACATACAACTTTTCATTCACTTGATATGATGCTTATTGGGAGGCGAAGTAACAAAAAAAATGGCTGTTCTTGCATCTTTTATTTTTATGGTATTCACCTGACTGAGTATATCATAAGATTTTTTTCATGGAGAGGGTCGTTACAGATTTAACTATATAAATAAAAATAATTTTTTAATTTTTTTTTCAATAATAAATGGCTTGGGGGAAGGGGCTTTTTTAACAATTGAAAAAAAAAATTTCACTAGAGAAATTCAACTTCTGATGTTTGTCTACCATTCCATTTAATTCAAGTGACACGGGCCCCAGCTTGTATGATTGTTGGGGGCCCCAGTGGTCGGATGCCCAACAATTAGACATTTATCCCTTATTCAGTGGATAGGGAACACGTTTTTGTAATCAAACAACCCCTTTAATTAAGAAATAGAAAGTATAGGAGAGAGGAATGATACAATTGTCATAAGTATTCGGCTGTCTCCGGCAGTCCTTAGAGAATGAGCGGAGGGGCAGGGTGTATGCTCGGCCAGCAGCTCCATCAGTGAGGGAACATGGTGCCCCCGTTCTTGAGATCAGTGGGGATCCCAGCAGTCAGAACCCCACTGATCAGTTAGCTATCCCCTGTCTTGACGATAAGGGATGACTTTCGATAACTTTAACTTCGCACAATCACTTTAAATGTATACAATGTAATCTTTACCCAATGTAACATGAAGACAAGCAAATTTATTAAAAATGATACTTGCACTGCCACATGTATTCTAAGGTAGCATCAGTGACATATATAGATAAATAAGGATTTATACCAACAAAGACAGTAGTTGCTCGGCAAAAAGAGGACATGACCTTTAAGAGCAGATTAGTGTTTCAGTGTGGCATTACTGAGGTGTTTTTTGTTTCATTTCATCCAGACTTCTGCTATTTGAGGAAAATGTTTGAATATCAAAAAATCCCCATTTCTTAGCACTGTTGCTATGAAATTATCTTGAAATAAAACATCTAGCTGAGATCCAGTTGCCTAAGCTTGCTTATTAGACATTTGCTGTGCTGTGAAGAGCAGATCTTTTGAATTTGTATGCATATGTAGGCTTTTTTAAAGATACATAGCACCAAATGTAATTGGGTATGATAAGTTCATGTTGCTAACCAGAAGAAAAATATAATCAAGAAAAGTGCCTGTTGAACTGTATAATGTAAAAATAGTTTCCATGACGACAGTGACATACATGCTTTTCAGCCGAGATCTCATGGCGTTGTTAATTATAACCTTACTTCCTTTTACAGCAGGTAAATTACCTTGGTATAGCATGCTGGTAGAGTAGACATTCACTATGTCCACTGAAAATAATTTCAGATTATTTCAATGGACAGAAGTTGCAAAGATCAACCTTTCTGCACAAGGTAGAAAAACTAGTAAAATACAGAATAAAGTCTTTATACATAGCTGAAGAGATACAGGTACGTAATTAAGATATACACATACTACCTCAATACTGTGTATAATTATTATAGGATATATATTCAGGGCAAGTCAGGGTCTCTTACAGATAGTAATGACTGGTACATTCCTTTCCATCGAAGGATGTTGTGATCTGCATGCCGGAGACATGCAGCGATGGCCGTGGAGGGATCCGGAAGAACACAAACATCTGGGACCAGGTAAGTATTCTCTGTATGAGGGACCTGGGCATTGTGGGTGGGTCTTTCAAAAATACTCTACATTTTTCAAAACAGCACCTGAATACTTTTGTAATTGCAAATACACTGAACAAAAATATAAACGCAACACTTTTGGTTTTGCTCCCATTTTGCATGAGCTGAACTCAGGGAGCTGAAACATTTTCTAATCAGCACCTTGATATGCCACACCTGTGAGGTGGGATGGATTATCTCGGCAAAGGAGAAGTGCTCACTAACACAGATTTAGACAGATTTGTGAACAGTATTTGAGAGTAATGGGTCTTTTGTGTATGTAGAAAATGTTTCAGCTCATGTAAAATGGGAGCAAAACCAAAAGTGTTGTGTTTATATTTTTGCTCAGTGTAATTAAAAATGTAGTATAGCTAATAAAACATAGCTGTACAACATCACCTATTGCTTGCTCATTTTCTAATTTCTTTGTCATGCTTACTGTGCCATACACAGCAGCACGCACCAGAGGAGGCTCCCAGGTAAGCCGTTCACCAGCCTTATCCAGCATATACCAGTGGCAGTATTACACTATACTCACCACCAGTGTCTCGTTCTCTCCGGCTGCCAGCCACTAGTTTTTTCTTCCTTTTTCTAGTTTATCACATATATACATTCACATATTTTATACTTTTTTTCCTGCAGCCATGTGGCCATTCTTGCTTTTGGTGCCCCCAAGGTAAACCTCTTATTTCCCTCTGTCCTGTATACTTTTACACCACAATGTATAGACCGGTCCAGTAAACAACCAATGGTATACTCCACTACATATTGCCACACTATATGACACCAAGCACCATACTAGGGACATCAGGATGTTCCTTTGCATATCATGGTCCAGCACTGGGACTTCCTTTTATGCAATTTATATGTACCTATATGATAACGTTGTTCATTTAGTACACACTGAAGTACGCAAATTTTATGCTAGTAGAATTTATTAGACATTACTGGGTCTATGAGTGGCCTTTTACGCGTAATATGTAACATGTGATATCAAACATTCATTGATTTTCTTTTCTTCTAATCGATTGATCTATTTTAGTTTAATTTGCATTTGCATTTTATTCTTCTCTAAAAGGCTACTTTCACACTTGCGCTAGGTGCGGATCTGTCCGGTATCTGCACAGACGGGTCCGCACCTATAAATGCAAACAATGGTATCCGTGCAGTGCGGATCCGTCTGCATAACATCTTTTTCAGTTTATTCTAACACAGAGGCGTTCCCATGGTGATGGGGACGCTTCAAATTAGAATATACTAAGAACTGTGTACATAACTGCCCCCTGCTGCCTGGCACCACACGATCTCTTACAGGGGGCTGTGATCCACACAATTAACCCCTCAGGTGTCACACCTGAGGGGTTAATTGTGCGGATCTCAGCCCCCTGATCGGGTGCTGCCAGGCAGCAGGGGCCAGACCCCCCTCCTTCCCCAGTATTAAAAGCATTGGTGGCCAGTGCGGCCCCCCTCCCTCCCCAGTATTAAAAGCATTGATGGCCAGTGCAGCCCCCCCCTCCCTCCCTCCCCAGTATTAAAAGCATTGGTGGCCAGTGCGGCCCCCCCTCCCTCCCCAGTATTAAAAGCATTGGTGGCTAGTGCGCCCCCCCCCCTCCTTCTCCAGTATTAATAGCATTGGTGGCAGTGGCCACAGGCTAACAACTCCCCTGCCCCCCATCATTGGTGGCAGAGGAGCGGCATTTCCACACTACTGCAATCCTGGCTGCCATGGTTACTTAGCTTATACTTACCTGCGCTGTCAGTGGCCGGCCGACGCACCTCCTACTGGTAAGTGACAGGTCTGTATGATGCGCCGCATCTGAGCCAAGATAGGTCTTACTGCCTAGTTTGAAGTCGCAGATAGAGGCGCAACTAACTGTTGCGTCACCATCTGTGTCAGAAATACGCCTAATATAGGCGTATTTCAGAATAGTAAATGATCCCTTAAATCAGGGCTGGCCAACCTGAGGCTCTCCAGCTGTTGCAAAACTACAACTCCCAGCATGCCCAGATTGCCTACAGCTATCAGAATCCAGCATGGCAAGGTGGGAGTTGTAGTTTTACAACAGCTGGAGAGCCGCAGTTTGGCCATGCCTGCCCTAAATTTTTAAATACATTAAATTCCAAAATAATTCCGATCCAGGTGCTGGTTTGAAAAAAGTAGGAAATATAACAGAATTTCTACTAAACAAAATAAACTGAAAAAACTGTAGCCAAAACTGCAGCAAGGGAAATTATAAGTCCATCAAATGGCCAGAGGTGGAAAGCAACCCTGAAGTGTCTTGTGAAACTTCTTGGCTGCCTTGGCTGGAACACAAAGGGGATGTGGATGGTTGTCCACTATTACCTGAGGAGGATGGCTGTGACCAATGCCCATACTGACTTTGTTGAGGAGGAGGTGGGCATACAGGCCAAGTCCAGATAGAGATGTGCCGTGAGGATTTCCTTGAAAAAGAGACTGTGGTATGTTACGGGGCCTCAAACAGTAGTCCTGATTGTAATAGAGGGGTGTTGATTCCCCCCCCCCCCTCCAATACTGCGTGCGTGGTGCAGATGAGCCAGGTAGAAAAAGGGCCTCATCTTGCTGAATACGCCACATATTCACAGTGCGCAGTATGGGAGAGGGATCATGAGGTGGTACAAATGCCACCTGCATTAGCTGCTCCCCCCCCCCCCTGACACTGGATGTTTTCATAGGTGCAGGGGGAGAAGCAGCGGTGCGGGGACCTGGAGCGGTGCGGGAAGAAGGGTAAGTATATTCCGTGTGAGGGGCCCAGGCATATGGGAGAGCAGTTTATAGTTTCGGATAACCCCTTTAAACCTAGGCTGGTTATGAAAAAGGGGACCCTATGTCATAATTTTTTTTTTATTTGGGTTATAAAGAAGTGGGGCTCCACTTTTTCATAAGTTCTAGAGATAAATGAAGCAAACCTCCGTCTCTGTACAGCATTAAAATGCATGGGCACCGCGGGCATTTGGGGGTGTGGGTATTTGCTCTGGTAGTTAGGATTAGCGGGTGCAGCACAGAGGCAAAGTACGTTCTTGGTTCAAAACATCAGTGTTTATTCACACGTGAAAGCAAAACAAAAACGCAAGTTGCTTGGTGATCGTTCACACACATGAAAAGTTTATATACAAAATAGTCACCTTCTCTCCTGGGTGTTAAGTCCACAGGCAGGCATTAGGCGGCCTCTTCACCCTCACAGGGGTCTCAGCCCTCCAGCCTGGCTCAAGCCGCGGATCCCAACACAGCCCTCAGATCACAGCACAAACACCTCCTGAGCTCCACTGTCAGACAGAGGTAATCGCTGGTGCTCGCTGGTTTTATGCCTGGCAAAACCCGGCCAGGAACCTCGGTGACACGTACCTATCATCCACAATGATTCCTTCCACCTTCTTACAGGGGATATTTTAGATATTGGACAACCCCTTTAATAATTGATTTCCGAAGTTATTCACGAGACTTTAGTGATAACTCATTACACATCCGCACAGCCTATGCATTTTAATTCTGTACGGAGAAGCAGAAGCTTGCTTTGTTCATCTCTAAAACTTATAAAAAAAATAAAAAAATAAACAAATTACATAGAGTCCCCCCCCCCTTTTTCATAACCAGCTAAAGTTTAAACAACAGCTGGGGGCTGACATTATCAGGATGAGAAGGTCCATGGTTCTTGGCCCCTTCCCACCCTAAAAATACCAGCCCACAGCCGCCTCAAGACCAGAACCATCATATAAAATGGTTCCACCCCTGATGGCAACCCGGCTCTTCCTGGCACCCCTGAGGCTTTGGTTATCGGGGTAAAATGGAGGGGGGGTTTAATGTGTTCTGGGGTGGAAGAACACCACTGGCTGACAATAAGACCCAGTGATAGTTATAGAAGCGTCTGTTAGATACCTCCATTACTACCACTGCAATTAAATGGAAATAAATTAAACAACAATGAAAAAATCTTTATTTAAATAAACACGCCCCAACTACAGCCCTCTTTGACCATTTAATTCAATAAACTCCACATGACTCATTTATGTAGGTCAGCGAATCCGTCGTAGTCTGAAAGCAGATCTGTTAAAAAGAGATAACAATTTAACATTGGTTTTGAAAAATAGTAGTTATGGTCCCTCTGCCCCCTTCACAGTAGTTTTGGCTCCCTACTGTCCCTAAGCAGTAGTTTAGAACCCATACTGCCCCATAAACATTAGTTATGACTCTTAGCAGTAAAAATGTCCTACTTTTTGGCCCCCAACTATAATCATGGCCCCCATGGTGCCCATAATGTCCTCCATAGTGCCCCTAACTAAAATAATGTCCGGCACGGTGTATATAAAAAAAATATAGTGCCCCCAGCTTTAATAATGCCCCCATGTAGGCCTCCGGCTAAAATAATGTCCCCCATAGTGTGTGAATATTTTTTTTACCGCCCCTAGCTTTAATAATGCCCTCAATGTAGGGCCCCATCTTAAATAATGTCCCCCATAGTGTATGATTTTTTTTTTTAACACCCCCAGCTTTATAATGTCCCCCATGGTTTAAATAATGCCCCCATAGTGTCCCTCAGCCAAAAAAACAAACAAAAAAAACTCACCTTATCCACTTGCTCACGCTGCAGCAGTCTTTTCTCTCTTCACAGAATGGGACCTGCCAAAGGTGCATGATGACATCACTGCGCTTTCTCACGTGGTTAAGTCACCATGCATATCGCAGGTCTTTCGGCAGGTCCTGCTTAATGAAGAGAGAAGAGACTGCCGCACCTCGAGCAAGTGGATGAGTTGAGTTTTTTTTTTAACCCCTAAATGGCCTGGGTAGTGTGCCTGTTTTTAATGGCCGTTAGACGGGTGCACTCCTGTCAATCGGCCGTTAAAAATTGATTTCTAACCTATTGATTTCAATGGGTCTGTCTGACGGGGAAATGGCCAAAAATAGGACATGTTCTATTTTTTGACGGACGCTATTCATTTGCCATTAAAAGAACAGCCATGTGAATATCCCCATAGACTTTCATTTGTGCTAAAAATGGCCGTGTGACGGCCGTTACTTAGACGGCCGTTACTTAGACGGACGTCACACGGCCATTATTCAATGTTGTGTGCATAAGACCTTAGGGAGAAATAGGAATCACATCCTAAAATATGCATACTTACCTTTCTAAATAGAATGCATATTAAACAATATATAGGAAAGGGGAGCCCTTGCCTCATACCCCCATAACGCAATTTAAAAAAATGGCCCTAACACAATTCTGAAAAAGTAAACCGTCATAATATATTGGCTTGGTTTCCCAGACCAGACCTGAGACATATAACTTTATTTAACAATGGGAATGTGATATAGGTACCCAATTCTCGTCCAAAGATATCTCACACCTTATTTCACTCGCCCCAAGAATATCAAGGTGAGTAAAACTACAGGAAAACTCCTATAAAATAATCACAAGATGGTATTATACACCTCAAAAATTTACCCGGAGTGTGACCCCACATGCTGGAGATGTCAAAATACAACAGGTATCTTCTTACATATATGGTGGCAATGTCCCGGTATCACTGCTTATTGGTGACAAATATGTACAACACTTTCAACCATAAGCAAAACATGTATCTCACCCACTGAGAGAGGCTGTCTGCTAGGTTTACTAGGAGATATCAAATGTAATAGACAAATGATGTCATTGCTCTTTCTTTTGTTGGCCGCTGCCAGAGTTTTGATAGCTTCTAAATGGAAATCTACAGAAGCATCAACTCACTCGCAATGGCTGATAAAATGTGATGATATATAGAATGGAACAAATAGCTGGATGGGAATCCAAAAGGACAGATTGGTTTGAAGCAGTCTAGTCACCCTGGAAAAGGTTCAGAAACTTCTCCTAATAACTCCTCTCGATCATAAGTAATATATTAGAAATCAGCATTGATAGACCTCCAAACCCTCCCCTTCCTTCCCTCCCCTGCCTCTCCCCCATTTTACAGTTTTTGTTTATATTACTGGAATTCTTGGCACCTTAAAATGCTGTATGTATTTCATTCATATATTGGCTACCTATTATATTACCTGTACTGTAATGTATTGGAAATTGTCTAATAAACAGTTAAACTCGAAAAAATAAATAAAAAAAAAAGGTGACAGACCCCTACCACTTTCCTTTGTCTTCAGGTACATACACATTTATTTCTTGTAGGGTCTTATTATGTTTTTATAAATACTCTTAATATTTTTCTCTGTGCTCTATTCCAGTTAGCAAATAAGCAATACTGAATATAATTTTAACCCAGCAGCACATGTGACCCCCTTGTAATGGAAGGTTACAAACAAGGAACGGAGCACGTCATAGACAGTGGGGGATCGAAGGTGCTGAAACCGAATGGTGGAAATCAGGCATGTATTAGTGTTGTTCGAGCACCATAGTGCTCAGGGCGAACACATCGGGATTCTCAGGTGCTCTACCGAGCACCCAAGTATAATGAAAGTCAATGGGAGAACCCGAGCATTAAACCAGGCACACCCTGCTCTGAAGAGGGGAGGGTGCGTGGTTCATAGGAAAAGGTCAGAAATTGATGGAAACACCACCGAAATGGTCCGGGAACAACATGGGGAGGATGCATCTTGGACTCCCAGGTCGCTGCTGGGAACGATGTTGTCCGAGTAGTACGACACTGACAATAATACGCACAAAACCAAAGATAAAATCGATTTTAGATGAAAAATTGTTAGGAAACAATCTTTCCTGTGTATTTACTTGTATATACACTCACCTAAAGAATTATTAGGAACACCATACTAATACGGTGTTGGACCCCCTTTTGCCTTCAGAACTGCCTTAATTCTACGTGGCATTGATTCAACAAGGTGCTGATAACATTCTTTAGAAATGTTGGCCCATATTGATAGGATAGCATCTTGCAGTTGATGGAGATTTGAGGGATGCACAGAGGGCATGAAGCTCCCGTTCCACCACATCCCAAAGATGCTCTATTGGGTTGAGATCTGGTGACTGTGGGGGCCATTTTAGTACAGTGAACTCATTGTCATGTTCAAGAAACCATTTTTCCAGTCTTCAACAGTCCAATTTTGGTGAGCTTGTGCAAATTGTAGCCTCTTTTTCCTATTTGTAGTGGAGATGAGTGGTACCCGGTGGGGTCTTCTGCTGTTGTAGCCCATCCGCCTCAAAGTTGTGCGTGTTGTGGCTTCACAAATGCTTTGCTGTATACCTCGGTTGTAACGAGGTATTTCACTCAACCTTGCTCTTCTATCAGTTTGAATCAGTTGGCCCATTCTCCTCTGACCTCTAGCATCAACAAGGCATTTTCGCCCACAGGACTGCCGCATACTGGATGTTTTTCCCTTTTCACACCATTCTTTGTAAACCCTAGAAGTGGTTGTGCATGGAAATCCCAGTAACTGAGCAGATTGTTAAATACTCAGACCGGCCCGTCTGGCACCAACAACCATGCCACGCTCAAAATTGCTTAATCACCTTTCTTTCCCATTCTGACATTCAGTTTGGAGTTCAGGAGATTGTCTTGACCAGGACCACAACCCTACATGCATTGAGGCAACTGCCATGTGATTGGTTGACTAGATAATCTCATTAATGAGAAATAGAAAAGGTGTTCCTAATAATTCTTTAGGTGAGTGTAAAGTGCAAGAGCTGGCAAAAATTACAAGGAAGAGGCATTCCGATACAACCTGTATATCACATAAAGGAGGGCCTCATTCACATTGTGGTACAACTTATACACTCATAAAGCCTATGCACTAAGTGAAAGGGCTGCCAAAAATTACAAGGAACCGGCACTACAATACACCCTTTGTTACACATAAAGGAGGGCATCATACACAGACTCTAAAAAATTATATGCGAGGGCCTGCTGGTGAGCTGACCCTGTAAAACATTATTAGTGTTGATCACGAATATTCGAATTGTGAATTTTAATGGCGAATATCGGCATTTTGAGAATTCGTGAATATTTAGAATATCGCAAAATATATTCGTAATCACGAATATGCATTTTTTTCTAAATAACAGTTTATGCAAATTTTTTATGCGATTTTTGTGCGAATTTGTATGCTAATTTTCACAATCAAGAAAATAATGCCTGGATTCGCCCAAATATTCGCAAAATATCGCAAATTCAAATATTGTCCCTGACACTCATCACTAAACATTTATATGCGATGACCTGCTGGTGAGCTGACACTGTAAAACATTATATGCAAAGGGCATATATGTGAGGGCATTATATGTGATGAATAAGCATGTGTTGATATGATGGAAGAGGAGAAGGAGGATGAGAAAAGGAAGATTCAACCATATACCCTTGGTTGTGGTGGAAGGGTTGCATGGGAATACAGTGTATTCAGTACATTACAAGCAACACATTTAAAGTGCCTTTATTTTCATCAGCTTTCCTCTGGTGAGGTCGAGAAGTCATGGTCAATCCAGGCCTTGTTCATTTTATAGGAGTCAACCTGTCAGCATTTTCAGTTGACAGGCGGATACGCTTATCTGTTATAATGCCACCAGCAGCACTAAATACCCGCTAAGACAAAACGCTGGTGGCAGGGCAGGCCAGCACCTCCAAGGCGTAGAGCTCCAGTTTGTGCCACATGTCCAGCTTGGACACCCAGTAGTTGTAAGGCACTGAGAGATCATTGAGGACGCTGACACGGTATGCTGTGTACTCCTTCACCATTTTTAAAAATGTTTCTCTCCTTGTGACACTAGGCCGCGCATCAGTGTGAGGGCGCTGGCGGGGTGTCATGAAACTGTCCCAGGCGCCCTGCCTCTGTTGGAACTGCTGTGTGTTCCCCTTGTCTCCCCTCCTCGGTTGGCCAAGGAACTACGGACTCTGCCGCTAGCAATGTCAGATGGAAATTTTTGGAGCAATTTTTCAACAACGATCTTCTGGTATTGCACCGTTTTGCTCGTGCTCTCCATCAGAGGAATGAGAGATAAGAAGTAGTGTTGAGCGCGAATATTCGAATTGCAATTTTTTTTCTCAAATATCGCAATTTCGAGATTTCGCGAATATTTAGAATATCGTTCTATATATTCGCGAATTCTAATATTCGTTTTTTTTTTATTATTATTATATTTTTTTCTTTCCCACTTCTCTAAAGTTGTTCTTACCTGTCCTTTGGATTCCTGGCTTCCTGGCTGCTCCAGTCAGTGGCGTTTTCAACTTACTGCTATATTCCATATTAGCTAAATTACAATCTAATCTATATGTGTATTTTACGAAATTTCGCAAATTGCGATGCGAGTAATATATGGAATATAGCTGTGCTAAGTTAGCACTGCTATATTCCATACTAGGCTAGAATATGGAATATAGCAGTGCTAAGTTGAAATCTTCATGCGATTATTTCGTGTTATATTACTCGCATCGCAATTTCGACTTTTGCAAATGTTCTTAATATTGCTCTAACTTCGTCTTTTAGAATATTACGAATATTCTAAAAGACGAAGTTAGAGCAATATTACGAAATTTCGTAAAATACACATAGATTGTATTTAAGCTAATATACTGCTATAGTAATATTTTTTAATAGTGAACATATTTTACAAAACTTAAGTTCAGAAGAGGCAAAAAAAATTAGAGGCAAAAAAAGGGATTATAGCACTATATTAGCTAAATTACAATCTATATGTGTATTTTACGAAATTTCGTAATATTGCTCTAACTTCGTCTTTTAGAATATTCGTAATATTCTAAGAGATGAAGTTAGAGCAAATCACGAAATTTCGTAAAATACACATATTAGCCTAGCCATAGTTAATTAGCATAGGAACGTTGCCTTATACTATCAAGATAAATAATCGCAATACGCGAAAAAAAAAATCGTATATTATTCGCGATAATTAGAATAATTATGAATATTCGATTTCGGCGAATATAACACGAATATTCATTCGAATATTCGCGAAATATCGCGAAATCGAATATGGCACCTCCCGCTCATCACTAATAAGAAGTTCTCTTTGTAGTGGTGGTCGAGAAGGGTGAACAACCAGTAATCTGTGTTGTCTAAAATGCGTATAACGCGCGGGTCGCGGGAAAGACAGACTAACATGAAATCAGCCATGTGTGCCAGAGTACCAACAGGCGAGACTTTGCTGTCGTCATCAGGAGGATCACTCTCAATCTCCTCATCCTCCTCTTCTGCCCGCCCACGCTGAACAGATGGAATTAAACTTCCATGGGTATTACCCTCTGTAGCAGAGGCAACCGTCTCCTGCTCCTCCTCCTCCTCTTCATCGTCCAATTCGCGCTGAGAAGACGAACTGAGGGTGGCCTGGCTATCACCCTGTGTAATGTCTTCCCCCATTTCCACCTCTTCAACATGCAAGCGTTGTCCTTAATTGTGAGCAGTGAGCGTTTGAGTATGCACAGAACTGGAATGATTACGCTGATAATAGCGTTATCGCCGCTCACCATCTGTGTTGATTCCTCAAAGTTTCTTAAAACCTCACAGAGGTCAAACATCCATGCCCACTCCTCGCTTGTGAATAGCAGAAACTGACTAGAAAGGCGACGACCATGTTGCAGCTGGTATTCCACTACTGCCCTCTGCTGCTCACAAAGCCGGGCCAACATGTGGAACGTGGAGTTTCAGCCCGTGCACCGCCGCACAACAGCCGGTGAGCTGGCAATTTCAAGCGCTGCTGAAGCTGTAAATGACTTGTGCCCACACGCAGCACACCTTCACCAGTAGGTCAGGAAAATTGGGGTAGGTTTTGAGAAACTGCTGAACTACAAGTTTGAATATGTGGGCTAGGCATGGGATGTGTCTGAGCTTGCCGAGCTCCAAAGCCGCCACCAAGTTACGGTCATTATCAGACACAACCATGCCTGGTTGTAGGTTGAGTGGCGAGAGCCACAGCTCAGTCTGGTCCCTTATACCCTGCCAGAACTCTGCGGCGGTGGGCTGTTTGTCACCTAAACATATTAGTTTAAGCACGGCCTGTTGCTGATTCCCCACTGCAGTGCTACACTGCTTCCAGCTACCGACTGATGACTGACTGGTGCTGCACGCAGATAAATCAGAGGTGGAAGTGGAGGAGGAGGCAGAGGAGGAGAAGTGGGGTTTGGAACCACTAACGTAGGTGCTGGCGGAAACCCTGATCGACGTAGGGCCCACAATCCTTGGTGTCGGTAGCACTTGTGCCATCCCAGGGTATGACTCGCTCCCGGCTTCCACAACATTCATCCAGTGTGGCGTCAGGGAAATGTAGCGTCCCTGGCCAAATGCACTTGTCCATGGTTAAGTGGACCTTCCCAGTAACTACGTTGGTCAGGGCACCTGTGATGTTACTGGAAACATGTTGGTGTAAGGCGGGCACGGCACACCTTGAAAAATAGTGGCGGCTGGGGACTGCATAATGCGGGACGGCTGCCGACATCAGGCTGTGGAAGGCCTTGGTGTCCACAAGCCTAAATGGCAACCTTTCCAGGGCCAGTAATTTGGAAAGCTGCGCGTTTAGTGCCATGGCCTATGGGTGGGTGCCCGAGTATTTTCGCTTGTGTTTAAAGGCCTGGGGTATGGACATCTGTACACTGCGCTGGGACATGAAAGTGGATGTGGTCGCTGATGGTGCTTGCGAAGGTCCAGGTGCAGGGCGGGAGGCATCCGGGCCTGCGCCTTTGACAGGGGAATGACCAGCATGTTACATAGTGGAAGAGGAGGCAGTGGTGGGACCCGCAGACACAGATTGTGGACCCAGGCGTTCGGCCCACTAATTGCGGTGCTTGGATGCCATGTGGCGCATCATGCTGGTGGTGGTGAGGTTGCTAGTTTTCACGCCCCGGCTCATTTTCGTGTGGCAGAGGTTGCAAACTACTATTCTTTTGTAGTCTGCACTTTCCTCAAAAAAGCGCCATACTGCGGAACATCAACCCCTTAGCAAGGGAGATTTCTGCAAGGGGGTGCCCCGTGGAACAGTTGCGGGCCTTTTTGGTGTGGCCCGCCTTCTCCCTTTTGCCACCCCACTGCCTCTTCCAGCCTGTTGCGGTGCTGCAGATCCCTCCCCCTCTGTACTGCTGTCATCAATCGGCCTTCCACCTTCCCAGGTTGGGTCAGTGACCTCATCGTCCACCACCTCCTCTTCCACTCTGATCATCCTCCTAATTTGCTGACCTAACCACAACCTCAGTGATTGACAACTGTGTCTCATCCTCTTCATCAACCTCTTGAGACAGTAATTGCGGTTGACTCATTGGCAACTGTGTCTCATCATTATCCACATCATTAAACACTAATTGCCGTTCCCCACCATCATGTTCTTGCGACTGTAAATGCTCAAGAGGTTGGGAATCAGGGCACAAGATCTCATGTCCCTCTTCAAGCGTGCTTGGCGAGAGGGCAAAATCAAGTAATAGTGATGAAAAGAGGTCATCGGAATATCCGAGTGTGGGATCACTTGTTTGGCCAGACTGTACATGGTGGGAGGAAGGAGGATCAGGGTGAGGATTGTGTTGACCAGACTCCTGGCTACTGAGACTGGACTTGGTGGAAGACAGGGTGGTGCTTAACTGACTGGAAGCATTATCTGCTGCAATCCAACCGACCACCTGGTTGCACTGGTCTGACTTCAAGAGTGGTGTCCTGCGCCGCCCTGCAAACTGGGACATGAAGCTAGGTATCGTGGAAGATTGTCTTGTGCTCTGGCAGTAGGCACAGTTTCTCCACGCCTGGGGCCACGGCCACTTTCCGTCTCTTACTGCTCTCCTTCTTCATCTTAAATGTGATATATGCTTGAAAGTATGTCACACGTACAGTAGTGTAGGATTTGGAAGTGTATGCGCAAAAAAATTTACAAAGGTATTTGTGATTAGGAAACGTTATACAGGACAGGTACCACAGGTAATGTCACTGTTCGCAGTGTCTACAGAAAAAGGTACACTGGATGTCACTGATATTTTAGGGATGCGCACAACTGGAGATGTGGCGCGGATAATTTAACTGTCCGCAGCGGACACCGTCTACGGAAAAAGTGCACTAGATGTCACTGATATTTTAGGGATGCGCACACTTTAATCAGGAGATGTGGCGCGGAAAATTTAACTGTCCGCAGCGGACATCGTCTACAGAAAAAGTGCACTGGATGTCACTGATATTTTAGGGATGCGCACACTTTACACAGGAGATGTGACGTGAATAATTAAACTGTCCGCAGCGGCCTATTGCACTGTATTTAGCGCAGGATCCGCTACAAACATATATTGCTGCTGTCACACACAATAGTCCTTACAAGGACTTTTTGGTCTCTGAAACGTTTTGGTACAAATAAAATATTCAATTACGCTCCCTACACTCTCTGTCCCTTCCTATGCTCAGCTCTCCCTGACTACAAATGAGCCGAACATGCGTCATCGGGTGCTATATAGCAACCGATGACGTGTTCCGGGCAGCCAGTCACTGTAATGCCAGTAGCCAACATGACTACTGGCATTACAGTGAGGGCAGTACTTACCTGCACGTTTATTGGCCAAGAAATTTGCGAGGAAGAGACTCGAGCATGGCGTTCGAGCACATGCGGTACTCGGCCTAGTACCGCCATGTGCCGAGCATAGAGATGTTTGAGCCGAAATTTAGACTCCAGACCTCTTAATAAATCTAAACCCCGGTTCTGACCCCAAAGTCAACTTTTAGACCCCTACCACCCACCACTCCTCATTCCTGAGTAAAATGCACTTTAGCTTCAGGCACTACCACACTGGGTCCTCACATTGTTTAGCCACTAATATACTTGGTGTAATGGACATTGGGTCTGGACCCACAGTGCAAATAACCAGTTTGACTTTAGGCTAAACCTAAGGGCATTGTCCTGCTTGTTCCCTGGTATTTACGCATTAACCCCTATACAGGGATCTTGACTTTCACACAGGGAACCAACCAGGCCGCTACCTACTGGAGTAGTCCTAGTGTAGTTGGCTGCTGATCCACGGAGGTCAGAGACACTGGTGCGAAGCACCAAGGACTCAGCCAAAAAGTGTATGAGGTGTAATACTTTTGATAAATGCAATGCAACCAGAAGGACGGTTCTCCCTCACAACAGGCAAACCCATCTGCTCCATTCTTTAAACAGGTTGCTATACTTACAGTACAAGTCCACAGTATTCACCTTGGCATGTGGAGATTCTCACAGTGGGCTAAACTGTTCATTGGTGTGCTCAGGCACCAGAGACAACTCAAAAACACAGGTACCATAGAGTCAATAAGTCCTGTTAAAACAAGTTATCTTTACTGGGCTTTCTCTGCACCTCCTTCTCTTGAATCTGTTCTTTCTGTAGATGTTCTGGCTCTATCTTGAGTGGTACCAGATCCATGATAAACTAAAGTGTAAGCAATACACATGAGGTTCCTTACCCTAGCCCTAGCTAGGCTAGACTAAACTAGACTAGAACTTTCCAACTCCTTTATTTATATAGAGGGTGATACCGGCTCCACCTAGTGGTGGTTCTGAATATGACCTGTTGTTACCATGTGCATACACAGTAAAGGCATACATTACACATAAATATATTGTTTGCAGTATAATGTAACACTGGAGCAGGATGCTGCACACACTGGATTTTAAAGTGTCATTTGGAGCAATTCGAGTCCCATTAATTAACACATTTGAGTTATTAGATGATATCACAAGGTTTGTCTTCACTTTGTGCCAGATAACCGGAGGCATGTATCATAATTTTCTCCAGTCACTAAAATGTAGGACACTTTCAGTTCACGAGTTACCTGTACAATTTGACTTCTTTTCTGTCCACATTACTACATTTTTGACAAATGCCTTTTTTGGGAATGGTGTAGCATGATAATAATTTAGGTTTTCTGTACTATAATTTATAGAAATCATTAGTCAGTCAACTGCTTTAAAGTAACAGAGGTTACCATGGTATTCAGTGAACTAAGCAGTAACACACATTTTAGAAGAAAAGCTGAAAAAATTGTGTTCATGCAAGTCTAAAACTTTAACCCCTTAATGCAAAACGAGATAACTGTATGTCTTTTGTAAGGGACTTATGAAGTGGACTCATGAGTATGCAGTGAGTGCCAGCTGTGTAATACAGCTAACACCTGGCTGCACTGACAGGGATTGGAGATGACTCAGATGCAGGTCATTTAACCCCTCTGATGATGCAGTCAATAGACTTGTAAAGGTTTCCAGGCTACCATAATAAAATGTCTGTTTATTCATGTCTGGGAATAAAAGAAATCATAGAGGATTGCATGCTCAAGTTCCCTAAGGGGACTAAAAATTACAGTAAATTTTTTTAAAAGATATATAAAATACAAAAATATCAAATATTCAAATAAACCAGTATTACATTAAAAAATAAACAGTAAAAAATAAACATAATTGGTGATGCCACACACACAAATTTACAAACTATTAAAATATAAATATTTTTATGTACAGTGAACACTGTAACAGAAAATAAAAATGATTCATTTTCTGTTTTTTTGTTACCTTGCCCCCCGAAAAACTGAATAGAAGGTGGTCCATATGTCATACGTATTCCAAAATGTTCCCAATAAAGACTGCAGTTGGTGCCACCCAAAAAAATAAGCCCTCATACAGCTTTCTAGATGAAAATATAAAAAAAAGTTATGGGTGTTGGAATATGGTAATGCAATGAAAAAAAAAATTCTAAGGCTTTTATTTTTTATAAAGTAGTAAAGAATAATATAAATTATTTAATTTTGCATTTAAACTGATCCATAGGGATCACCTGTATCCAATATAAAGATGAACAAATAGTCACTAATAAAGTCACTGATAAATGATATTTTCAGCCGAATCTACTTCTTCCTCATCCACACTACATACTCCTGTTCTAAAAAAAAAAGGGGGGCGTCGTGTGGGCGGAGAAGGGGACAGATTCTGCAGGCCCGTCTTATTTATCATTTTCTACTCCTGTTTTAGGCGGACAGACATTTTCTGGTCTCAACAGAGATGTTTGATTGGGTTCAAATCAGGGCTCAACTGGGCACTCAAGGACATTAACAAGCCTCTCCTGTGTTGTCTAAACAGGGTCTTGTTGGAAGAAGAACCTTCAGCCCAGCCTGAGTTCCAGAGCACTCTGAAATTATGTTTTCATTAAGATATGACTGTATTTTGCTCTATTTAGCTTTACCTAAACCTTGACCAGTCCCCCTGTTCCACCTTCTGAAAAATACCTTCATGATGCTGTCACCACTATGCTTCACTGTAGGGATGGCATTGGGCGGGTGATGAGCAGTGCCTGGTTTACACCAGATCTGATGCTTAGAATTAAGGCCAAAACTTTCAATCCTGGTTTCATCAGACCAGAAAATATTGTTTTTTCACATTCTGAGAGTGCTTTTTTTGCAAACTCTAGGTGGGCTTACGTTTGTGTTTTACTTAGGCTAGTTTCACACTAGCGTTCGGCTGTCCGCTCGTGAGCTCCGTTTGAAGGAGCTCACGAGCGGACCCGAACGCTTCCGTCCAGCCCTGATGCAGTCTGAATAGATGCGGATCCGCTCAGACTGCATCAGTCTGGCGGCGTTCAGCCTCCGCTCCGCTCAGCAGGCGGACACCTGAACGCTGCTTGCAGCGTTCGGGTGTCCGCCTGGCCGTGCGCAGGCGTGCGGATCCGTCCAGACTTACAATGTAAGTCAATGGGGATGGATCCGTTTGAAGATGCCACAATATGGCTCAATCTTCAAGCGGATCCGTCCCCCATTGACTTTCAATGTAAAAGTCTGGACGGATCCGCTCAGGCTAATTTCACACTTAGCTTTTTTTTGCAAATATAATGCAGACGGATCCGTTCTGAACGGAGCCTCCGTCTGCATTAATATGATCGGATCCGTTCAGAACGGATCCGATCGAACGCTAGTGTGAAAGTAGCCTTAGAAAAGGTTTCTTTCTGGCCACTTTGCCATAAGGTCCAGATTGTTGGAGTGTTTTCAGTGATATTTGAAGTTTCTCCCATTTGCACACAGGATCTTTGGAGCTCAGCTAAAAAGACCATTGGGTTCTTGGTCACTTCTCTTACCTAGGCCCTTCTGCCCTGATTACTTAGTTTGAGGGGAAAGCCTGCTCTAGAAAGTGTCCTAGTTGTTCCAAACATATTCCATTTAAGAATTTTGGATGCAACTGATACAGCTGATAGAGGACTAGAAATTAGCCCAATATTACTGACTGCTGACTTTCAGAGTAAGGACCCTGGTGTTTGCACCAGTCACCCAGAACGCAGCTAACTGCAGCAGTGTGTACAGAGTAGTGTTGAGCTCGAATATTCGAATAGCGAATATTAATCGCGAATATCGCAACTTCGTAAATTCGCGAATATTACGAATATAGTGCTATATATTCATTATATCGAATATTCGTCATTTTTTAACATCTGAAAACATGATTCCTCCCTGCTTCTTTCTTGTGGGTCAATGATTCATTGGCCCACAAGCAACTTAAGCAGGGAGGAATCATGTTTTCAGATGGAAAATAAAATGACTAATATTCTAGAAAAATAATATATAGCAATATAGTGAATATAATCATTCTTTTTTCCTACCTGTACAGTTGTTCGCATACTCCTCCTCGACAAGCGCCCCCGTCACCATGGGAACGCTTGTGGGTTAGAAAATACCATCGGATCTGAGTTTTCCCTGAGATTGTGAAAACTCAGATCCGATTGTATATTCTAAACCACAGGCGTTCCCATGGTGACTGGGACGCTTGTCGGGAGCAGTATGCCAAAGTGGAATAACAGTACACATTGGAAAAAAAAAAAAAGACGAATATTCTAAATAACGAATATATTTGCTATATTGCTATAGCTTCGTCTTTTAGAATATTACGAATATTCTAAAAAACAAAGTTATAGCAATATAGTGAATATTCGTAAAATACACATATAGACTGCAATTTAGCTAATATAGTGCTATAGTATTTTTTTAATAGTGAGACAAAAAAAATAGATTATAGCACTATATTAGCTAAAGTACAGTGTATATGTGTATTTTACGAATATTCTCTATATTGCTATAACTTCATTTTTTTGAATATTATGAATATTCTAAAAAATTAAGTTATAGCAATATAGAGAATATTCGTAAAATATACATATTAGCCTAGCCATAGCCATAGGAAAGTTGCCTTATACAGTTAAAAGAAAATTCGCAATACGCAAATAATTAAATCGCATATTATTAGCGATAAATAAAATAATGACGAATATTCGATTTCGACGAATATAAGACAAATATTCAATCAAATATTTGCTAAATATCGCAAAATCGAATATGGCACCTCCCGCTCATCACTAGTACAGAGTCCAACAAAGGCAGAGTAAAGGAACAGATGATATTTACTGTCAGAAGGCATACAAAAGTCACTTGCAATAAAGGCAAAACAAAGTTCAGAGTAATACGGTAAACTGGGTCAGGCGAACTCATGGTCAGAACTTACAGAAGATGGCAGGCAGATTCGTAGTCAGGCAATGCAAGGGTCAATAATCCAAGTAGCAGACGGCAGGCAGAATCGTAGTCAGGTAATGCAAGGGTCAATAGTCCAGATAAACCAAGTAGCAGACAACAGGCTTCAGCAGAAGTTGCCAGGTATACAACCACGCTTGGGCACTTCATGGTAAGTGAAGCTGCCCTATATACAGTACCAGTGTTTCGGCCTCCGGGTGGGGGTCAGTCATTAGGAGCCTGCTTGCCACTCCCATAAGAATGGGAGAGATGTGCCCGCGTGCGCTATAGCACACCAGATGATACCTGACCGTGAGGACAGATGCAGTGGTATGCTGGCAGGTGCCTGCCTCTCCTGCGAGGTAAGCCAGCACTGGGACCCATGGCGCTGCAGTGTGCAGGTGACGATCTGCCACCCTGCAGTGAGGTCACGAACCCAATACTGACAAACATCTTGAACATCTTAAAGATTATCAAGAGAAATGGGAGGTCCCTAGAGCCAAATTTCAAGTGTTATAGCAAAGGGTTATATGTCAATTTGAAATTTGTTTTTCATTTTGAATAAATTTGCAAAAAAAATCTCAATTCTGTTTTCACTTTCTCTCATTATGGGGTATTGAGTACAGAATGATAGGGAAAAGTCGCAATATAACAAAATGTCAAAAAGTGAAAGGATCTTTCTAAATACACTGTATATTCAATCAATGCCAGTGTATCATGTATATCATGTCCTTAAATAGTAAACAAAGAGGAGGGAGGGGGCTAATAAAAGGACCCAGCAATAGGACCAACAGGATCTACACTTCAAATAGGAAGGAAAGGTGGTGGGGGGTTGGGATAAGAGGAAATCAGACACTCAGTGGACCCTGGCATCGCTAATGTCAGCCAGGTTAATGCCCATGTTTCTGTTGATAGAAGCCCTTTAAGACATTTCTGAATGCGGTGACACCGTATACATATTTTTCTATTAATGTTTATATATTAACTTTTTATTTAATAACTATTACCCTCCTTAGATATCTATTAGGGTGAATAGCATTCTGACACTGTTCCTGCTGAGCTGTGTCTTGTGCACAGCTCAGCAGGAAGTTTACCATAGCAGGTCTGATAAGCTTCAGAAGCATCCAGGCTGTCATGGTAACTGATTAGAGCCCCCGCAGCCACATCCCACTGCCTTACCTTCAGATGCCGCTATTGGTGTTGATCGCAGCATCTGATGGGTTAAATGATGGGGTTCAGCACAATATTATTTCTGCTCTATGATGAAACAAAATTAATAACATCTTGTAGTGAAATAGATCTTTTGGCATTACTTGATTACTTGGACAGTAATGTAAAATCAGTGTCAATATGTTTACCATTGAAAAAAGGCTGTGCATCATTGTAATCTGGATTAAAGACATATTGATGTAGGTTGTAATTGAATCAGGTTATGCTCAAATACATATTGATATTGAGTTTCTACATACAGTATTAATGAGTTTAGTTTATTCATAATGCACAACGATAAGAACAATGAGTCATCTTTGAATATCATTCATTGCCTGATATTTCTATTGCAAAATTCAGAGAACTGACTCAAACTTACAGGGGCCATTTATAAACAAGTGATCCATGTAACATTCAGTTAATGGTTTATTAATTAGATGGAACCTTCTATAAGGTCACAAGATGCACATCATTTTCCATGTTGGCTATTTTTTCTTCAGGGCACCTACATTCTTTTATGAGAAGGGAATTCCATTCCACACCTCCCATTCTGTGCTAACCACTGACAGCCCATGTCGCTATTCAGTTCCAGCTCCTGCCGGGAATTACAGACCCTGGTCCAAGACATATGCACTAGAGTAGAGCTTGATAACGGACCCTTGCATCCTATGTGCGCCAAAATGTTGCTATAAATCTGGTTAATCCAAGATGTTATACTGCTGGGCTGGATGAAAAATAAAGCTATTGATTTAAAACCGCAAGTCTGAGTGCTGTCTCACTTTTGGAGTACTTGTAGTTTTTTTGTCCCAATGGTGGGTAAGGGACAGGAGACGAGCACCCATCAAAAGCCATAGCAACCAGGCAGTGATGTTGCCACCTGGAAAAGAAGGGAATTCCATGTTTGCTTCTTAGTAAACCACCATAAAAATGTATTATCACATGGCTTTTATATAGCAAACACTGTGGCCAGGGTCAGGTTTAACTGTGGACATGGGAGGCCTGAGTCTATAAGGATTATAGGGCAAGTGCATCTGCAAAAGGGGCATTTACATATGAATACACTGAACATAAACCATGGGCAGCTTCATGTTGATTAGACACTCACAATGCTGTGGGAATGACAGGAGGACGTCCAGAGAAGAACAAGGTGAAGTTTGCTTGATGCTCGGATTGTTCTGCCTACACAATACTAGGATAAAGCTTTCTACATGCTAGGGCACATTTATCAATGCAGTTGCACCAAACATCTGACTTTCTAGAAAACGTATACATATAATGTAATCTACAATAATTATCAATCAGCAGATCATCTTGATTCATGAGCCACTGAATCCTGATAGAATTCCCCCGGAGCTGGAGCTCAGATGTATCATTTTAACTATACAATAATGGGGGGGCTATCAGGGGAAGCTGTGTCTGCATTCGTCATTTTAGATGATATACATCTACCTCTGTTTTGTATTTAGTGCATGTAAATACATATATAGCCACGTACATAATATTTTTTGACATATTGTAGAGCTGCAAAACACAGGTCCAAAAGCCTGCTCATTCTGCTGGAGACATAGTAGCATATACTATATACAAAAAAAGAGTCAACTGTGAAGATCTGAATCAACCTTATTCATTAGTCATGCAACTGATTCCGTAGAATAGTGCAAAACTACATACTGTATATATATATATATATATATATATATATATATATGTATCCAGAAAAAGGACGGCACTCCGTTCTAGTTGAAATAAAATTGGTCTTTAATCAACCTTGCGGTACAACGTTTCGGCTCCAATACTGAGCCTTTATCAAGCACAAATACAAATCAAGTGTCTGCAGTTATATAGGTGAGTTAATTGAATTACAAATCACGTGATCACTACACGTCCCACCCCAAGGGGCGTGTTCAAAACAATGCATAAACATGGTTACATAAAATACATGTGCACAAAGTAAAGCGAATGTCATCAATTACATATATCAGATATTGATACAACGTGAAACACCAATCATGTGCGTGCATCGGACATTTGCAAACTTATAATGAAAAAAAGGAGGAAAGAGGGCGGACCCATCGGCTGCACACTTACACAAGTACACAGCCGGTGGATGCGTCCAAAGCGTGTAAGACATGCTGAGGGAGGAGCTGAGAGACGAGTCAAAGGACACTTAAAAATTGAAAGCCACAGCCATGCAATCACTGGATCCTATGTAAATTGAAAACCACAGCTGTGCGATCGCTGGGTCCCGTATCCAACTCACTGTTGTCTCGGCCTGGCACCAGAAAGGGGACGACGTCCGTTGTCAGCCGCCACGCGTCATCAAAGACCGCCCTCCACTACGTCACCACTGCGTCATTGCATCCGGCCTAGGTGCTTCACGGCGCACGTCCCGTTCACGTCCCATCTCGGGACGCCATCTTAAAGACTGGAAAGATGCCCTTTGCCTGCATCTGTACACCCATCATAAGGTACATCAGGGTATAGCAAACCAGACCGGCACGGACAGCCCGGAAACCAGATTGTCCTCATACCATGCCTAGATTGGAGTCCACCATCACAACGGAAACCGTTATGTGTAGGGGGTTATCCATCACAGGTGTCCGGTCGCTTACATACCCAAGAGGGTTCTCCTCCAATTTGTACCCAGGTGTTACAGGGAGCAAATCTAGACCAGATAGATGGTAGAACAGCCGTGACACCATGTCGGCCCAGCTGTGGTGCCCCTGGTGCGTGCCAGATCGAACAGTGAAAAATACAAATATAAAAACAAAACAGAAAAGAGAAAGAAAAAAAGCATAACTGTCAGGGGTATCAACCTCCTGTGTAGGATAATGTGTCAACTTCGTCCTCAGACTCCACCCCTCCGCATGATAAGTGCTGGTGATCTGTGAACAAAAAGAAGAAAAAGGAGGAAGAATCAAATTTACTGTTGATTCGACAGTTTTTAATAAATACATATTCTGCGTGTACACAAACACACCTAGGCATAATCTGCATGCCACAGAGGGCAAGCCACTCATCACAACACCTCTCCAAAATTGAACTCAATGTTCAATCCATTGGGTTTAAGGCTGTTAAGCCTATGGATCCAGCAGAGTTCCCTATGTTTGAGTAATTTAGACCTGTCACCGCCACGTCTGGGTTGGGGTACATGGTCGATGATCCAAACCTTCAGATCACATTCCCTGTGCCCAGCCTCAGAAAAATGTTTGGAGACCGGTAAATCAAGGCGTTTCTTCCGAATGCTCAGGCGGTGATTGTTAAGGCGGGTCTTCAGGTCAGTTGTCGTCTCACCCACATAGAGTAATTTGCAGGGACATGAAAGTACGTAAATAACGTAACTAGAATTGCACGTAAGATGGAACGATATACCATGTGATTCACCTGTGAGAGGATGTATGAATGATCTCCCTTTGCGAATGTACCTACAATTGACGCACCCCAGGCAGGGGAAACACCCCAAGCCCGTTTGCGCCAATGTGGTTTGTCTACAGGACCCTTTGGGGCCAATATCGGCCCTGACCAGTTGGTCACGAAGATTTCTTGACCGGCGGTAGGAGAATAAAGGTGGGCATTGAAACTCTGGTATCCCCTTGAAACAAGATCCAAGGAGATCCCAGTGTTTCCTAACAACCCTGTTGATAGATGGGCTGAGTTCATTATACACTGACACAAACGGAATCCTGGCTGATCTCTGCACAGTCTTCCGCTGGGTCAGCAATGTATCCCTATCCATACTGCGTGCCTTGGTCATGTGTTGATCTAACAGGCGTTTAGGGTATCCCCTTTCACGGAATCTCATTGCCATGGACTCCAGGGTTGTGTTAGACTTCTGCTCATCAGAGACGACCCGTTTTACCCTCAGAACTGTGAGAAGGGTAGTGATTGCACCATTCTCCTAGGATGGGAACTATTGTAGCATAGGAAGGTATTGGTGTCCGTGGGTTTAGGTGAATAGTTCTGTATGTATACGTCCCTCCCTATACACAACCCTGGTGTCCAGGAACTGAATGTCCGTTCTGGAATATACGAGAGTGAATTGTAAATTGGAATCATAACCATTTAAAAAGGCTTGAAACGCAATCAATTCCGTCTCGCTACCTGTCCATATGAGGAAGATGTCGTCAATATATCTCCACCACCTCAGCACATGGCTGAAGTGGTGGGACAGATAGACGACATCCTCTTCATACGTGCGCATAAAAATATTTGCATAAGTGGGGGCCACGTGGGACCCCATGGCCACACCCCGCTGTTGCAAATAATAGACATCTTTGAAAAGAAAATAATTATGACAAAGAACAATATTGAGAAAATCGATGATAAACTCCAGAGCATCCGTGGTATACGAGGACTGCATGAGTATTTTCCTGACTGCCTGGACACCACTCTCATGTGCGATGGACGTGTAAAGTGATGTGACGTCAAATGATGCCAGCGTCAATGACTCAATTTGTGACACATCTGTATCACCATGGGGTGTGGCCATGGGGTCCCACGTGGCCCCCACTTATGCAAATATTTTTATGCGCACGTATGAGGAGGATGTCGTCTATCTGTCCCACCACTTCAGCCATGTGCTGAGGTGGTGGAGATATATTGACGACATCTTCCTCATATGGACAGGTAGCGAGACGGAATTGATTGCGTTTCAAGCCTTTTTAAATGGTTATGATTCCAATTTACAATTCACTCTCGTATATTCCAGAACGGACATTCAGTTCCTGGGTTGTGTATAGGGAGGGAGTATTACATACAGAACTATTCACCAAACCCACGGACACCAATACCTTCCTATGCTACAATAGTTCCCATCCTAGGAGAATGGTGCAATCACTACCCTTCTCACAGTTCTTGAGGGTAAAACGGGTCGTTTCTGATGAGCAGAAGTCTAACACAACCCTGGAGTCCATGGCAATGAGATTCCGTGAAAGGGGATACCCTAAACGCCTGTTAGATCAACACATGACCAAGGCACGCAGTATGGATAGGGATACATTGCTGACCCAGCGGAAGACTGTGCAGAGATCAGCCAGGATTCCGTTTGTGTCAGTGTATAATGAACTCAGCCCATCTATCAACAGGGTTGTTAGGAAACACTGGGATCTCCTTGGATCTTGTTTCAAGGGGATACCAGAGTTTCAATGCCCACCTTTATTCTCCTACCGCCGGTCAAGAAATCTTCGTGACCAACTGGTCAGGGCCGATATTGGCCCCAAAGGGTCCTGTAGACAAACCACATTGGCGCAAACGGGCTTGGGGTGTTTCCCCTGCCTGGGGTGCGTCAATTGTAGGTACATTCGCAAAGGGAGATCATTCATACATCCTCTCACAGGTGAATCACATGGTATATCGTTCCATCTTACGTGCAATTCTAGTTACGTTATTTACGTACTTTCATGTCCCTGCAAATTACTCTATGTGGGTGAGACGACAACTGACCTGAAGACCCGCCTTAACAATCACCGCCTGAGCATTCGGAAGAAACGCCTTGATTTACCGGTCTCCAAACATTTTTCTGAGGCTGGGCACAGGGAATGTGATCTGAAGGTTTGGATCATCGACCATGTACCCCAACCCAGACGTGGCGGTGACAGGTCTAAATTACTCAAACATAGGGAACTCTGCTGGATCCATAGGCTTAACAGCCTTAAACCCAATGGATTGAACATTGAGTTCAATTTTGGAGAGGTGTTGTGATGAGTGGCTTGCCCTCTGTGGCATGCAGATTATGCCTAGGTGTGTTTGTGTACACGCAGAATATGTATTTATTAAAAAACTGTCGAATCAACAGTAAATTTGATTCTTCCTCCTTTTTCTTCTTTTTGTTCACAGATCACCAGCACTTATCATGCGGAGGGGTGGAGTCTGAGGACGAAGTTGACACATTATCCTACACAGGAGGTTGATACCCCTGACAGTTATGCTTTTTTTCTTTCTCTTTTCTGTTTTGTTTTTATATTTGTATTTTTCACTGTTCGATCTGGCACGCACCAGGGGCACCACAGCTGGGCCGACATGGTGTCACGGCTGTTCTACCATCTATCTGGTCTAGATTTGCTCCCTGTAACACCTGGGTACAAATTGGAGGAGAACCCTCTTGGGTATGTAAGCGACCGGACACCTGTGATGGATAACCCCCTACACATAACGGTTTCCGTTGTGATGGTGGACTCCAATCTAGGCATGGCATGAGGACAATCTGGTTTCCGGGCTGTCCGTGCCGGTCTGGTTTGCTATACCCTGATGTACCTTATGATGGGTGTACAGATGCAGGCAAAGGGCATCTTTCCAGTCTTTAAGATGGCGTCCCGAGATGGGACGTGAACGGGACGTGCGCCGTGAAGCACCTAGGCCGGATGCAATGACGCAGTGGTGACGTAGTGGAGGGCGGTCTTTGATGACGCGTGGCGGCTGACAACGGACGTCGTCCCCTTTCTGGTGCCAGGCCGAGACAACAGTGAGTTGGATACGGGACCCAGCGATCGCACAGCTGTGGTTTTCAATTTACATAGGATCCAGTGATTGCATGGCTGTGGCTTTCAATTTTTAAGTGTCCTTTGACTCGTCTCTCAGCTCCTCCCTCAGCATGTCTTACACGCTTTGGACGCATCCACCGGCTGTGTACTTGTGTAAGTGTGCAGCCGATGGGTCCGCCCTCTTTCCTCCTTTTTTTCATTATAAGTTTGCAAATGTCCGATGCACGCACATGATTGGTGTTTCACGTTGTATCAATATCTGATATATGTAATTGATGACATTCGCTTTACTTTGTGCACATGTATTTTATGTAACCATGTTTATGCATTGTTTTGAACACGCCCCTTGGGGTGGGACGTGTAGTGATCACGTGATTTGTAATTCAATTAACTCACCTATATAACTGCAGACACTTGATTTGTATTTGTGCTTGATAAAGGCTCAGTATTGGAGCCGAAACGTTGTACCGCAAGGTTGATTAAAGACCAATTTTATTTCAACTAGAACGGAGTGCCGTCCTTTTTCTGGATTCATTGATTGGGGTAAGAGGTCGATTCCCCTGGAACGTGCACCCATTTTTTTCATTTTTTGTAGTCAGTGCCGCCATTTTTCGTATTTATATATATATGTATATATTTTTTTATCCAGGGACCCTCTTTAGAAGCCAAATAACAGCCTACCTTGACATTGGCCCTGCATCCAGTCACCATAAAACCTATATTAACTCTGGGATATTTTTATGTGGACAGCATTTATTTTAGAACACACTTTTTGGCATTTAAATATATACTGTCATAATTCAACTTGCTGACATTCATACACTGGGGGAAAAAATGCATTTTTCATCTGTACTTACTGGTAATCTGATTGACCTTTTGGAGGATTTACTGCATTCTTACCATTATTAAAAGTCCTTACATTTCACCACGGCTCCCTTTACATTAGAATAATAGTACATCCAAACATTATTATTCATACTTGTATTTTATGGAGCACCTGTATGCTGTGTGCTTATTCACACTGGGTTTGGTCTTTTCATTAGTATCAAGAATTAGTGCAAAAAAAGCAACATTATTACATGGCAAGATACAAACTTTGTACGCGCACGTGACATAATACAACTGTAATATGATGAACACTATCCATTAACGGTTGTGTGTTACATAAGAGATTGTTTTGCATAATTATGAACACTCCTTAGATGTTGAAATTGCAAAAGTTATGGAATTATAGAGACCACAGGATCTATAGACATGTTAATGATATGCAAATGATTAAAAAAAAATGGAAACAAAATATTCAAAACATCTTGATTTATTTTATCGAGTATGAGCCCCATGTGCAAAAAAACACGCACTTACAAACCTTGTCATGATATCTACGAAATTATTAATGGTCGTCTGAGGAATGTTCTGCCATGATGAATGCATTTTGGTTGCAAATCATCAAGATCTGCTGCTGGTAGCTAATTTTGCAACTACCAACCAATGACGTCCAGCATGTATACGATGATAAACAAGTAGAAAGTAGGCCATGGGAGCACATTTAGGCCACACAGGCTGCTCACAGTAGCATGAGTAACATGCCGCCTGGTGTTGTCCTGTTGAAAAATGCCTCTTGAAAGCTCTGGAGAAATGGCTGTACCACTGGTTCCACAACCAAATCATTGTAACACCGAGCTGTTAGTGTCTCTTAAAGGGGTTATCCGAGATGCCACACGATCCCGCGCAGCCGGCTTACAGGATTGCAACCTGCAGCACATGTGTGAGTCTGAATCTTTCACTAAAGGGCTAGCAAGAGATTTAGACTCAAATATGCACTGTGGGTTCTAATCCCAGGCTGGAATCACATGCCAGACATTACTGGAAGCAGTGGCGTACCGCCAATAGAGGCAGACCACGCAGCTGCTATGGGGCCTGTGGGGGAAGGGGGCCCGGCTGTGAATACACCCGGCCCCATAATTAAACTAAATAAAAATGGTTGCTCAGAGTTCCTGTCTATGGTTCGGGGCATGTCTTCTTGCTCCCTGCTTCCCCTGTGTTTGGGTGTGCCCCTTACACAGTCCATGTTCCGCTGGCAGTCACAGTCCCTGCTTGCAGCCTAAAGCGCTCTGTCTGCTGGTTGATTTGCCAATCAGCATTTAGCAGTGCTGTGCTAGCAGTAGCAGAATATGCTGCTGATTGGCTAGCCTAGCGGTGCGCCCAGCAGGGGAACTTGGGCTGGCCATGCTGCAGGACTACTGTTGCTGCTGACCTTGCACCAATAGCAAGCGTAGTTCATTTATAGGGGTAGGGGCTATGGTTGCATACATAAGCAGCAGAGCAGACAGCAGGCACACTGCATAAGGAGGGGCTAAGGTGGCACTGGCACAGTTCATAAAGGTGGGGGCTACAGTGGCACCATAGCTCCCCCTTATGAACTGTGCTTGCTGTCTGCTTATGTGTGCGCCATAGCCCCCACCATTTTGAAACTGTGCTTGCTGCTATGCTGCCTATTATATAGTGCAACACCATAGCCGCCTTCCCTCCTCCATGAACTGTGTCTGCTGTGCTGCCTATTATATAGTGCGACACCATAGCCCCCCCCCCATGAACTCTGGTGTGCTTCCTATTATCTAGTGCGCCACCATAGCCGCCCCCCCATGAACTGTGTCTGCTGTGCTGCCTATTATATAGTGCGCCACCATAGCCCCCCCATGAACTGTGTCTGGTGTGCTTCCTATTATATAGTGCGCCACCATAGCCCCCCTATGAACTGTGTCTGGTGTGCTTCCTATTATATAGTGCGCCACCATAGCCCCCCCCCCATGAACTGTGTCTGGTGTGCTTCCTATTATATAGTGCGCCACCATAGCCGCCCCCCCTTGAACTGTGTCTGCTGTGCTGCCTATTATATAGTGCGCCACCATAGCCCCCCCCCCCCATGAACTGTGTCTGGTGTGCTTCCTATTATATAGTGCGCCACCATAGCCCCCCCCCCCATGAACTGTGTCTGGTGTGCTTCCTATTATATAGTGCGCCACCATAGCCCCCCCCCCATGAACTGTGTCTGGTGTGCTTCCTATTATATAGTGCGCCACCATAGCCCCCCCCCCCATGAACTGTGTCTGGTGTGCTTCCTATTATCTAGTGCGCCACATAGCCGCCCCCCCCCCATGAACTGTGTCTGCTGTGCTGCCTATTATATAGTGCGACACCATAGCCCCCCCCCCCATGAACTGTGTCTGGTGTGCTTCCTATTATATAGTGCGCCACCATAGCCCCCCCATGAACTGTGTCTGGTGTGCTTCCTATTATATAGTGCGCCACCATAGCCCCCCCCCCCCATGAACTGTGTCTGGTGTGCTTCCTATTATATAGTGCGCCACCATAGCCGCCCCCCCTTGAACTGTGTCTGCTGTGCTGCCTATTATATATTGCGCCACCATAGCCCCCCCATGAACTGTGTCTGGTGTGCTTCCTATTATATAGTGCGCCACCATAGCCCCCCCCCATGAACTGTGTCTGGTGTGCTTCCTATTATATAGTGCGCCACCATAGCCCCCCCCCATGAACTGTGTCTGGTGTGCTTCCTATTATATAGTGCGCCACCATAGCCGCCCCCCCTTGAACTGTGTCTGCTGTGCTGCCTATTATATAGTGCGCCACCATAGCCACCTTCCCTCCCCCATGAACTGTTTCTCGTGTGCTTCCTATTATCTAGTGCGCCACCATAGCCGCCTTCCCTCCCCATGAACTGTGTCTCGTGTGCTTCCTATTATATAGTGCGCCACCATAGCCGCTCCCCCATGAACTGTGTCTGGTGTGCTTCCTATTATATAGTGCGCCACCATAGCCCCCACCATGAACTGTGTCTGGTGTGCTTCCTATTATATAGTGCGCCACCATAGCCGCCTTCCCTCCCCCATGAACTGTTTCTGGTGTGCTTCCTATTATCTAGTGCGCCACCATAGCCCCCACCATGAACTGTGTCTGGTGTGCTTCCTATTATATAGTGCGCCACCATAGCCGCTCCCCCATGAACTGTGTCTGGTGTGCTTCCTATTATATAGTGCGCCACCATAGCCGCCCCCCCATGAACTGTGTCTGCTGTGCTGCCTATTATATAGTGCGTCACCATAGCCCCCCCATTAACTGTGTCTGCTGTGCTGCCTATTATATAGTGCGCCACCATAGCCCCCCCCCCCCCCCCCCCATTAACTGTGTCTGCTGTGCTGCCTGTTATATAATGCACTACTATATAATAAGCAGTACAGCAGGAACAGTTCATGAGAGGTATGGCAGTGCCACACTATATAATAATCAGCCGGCACAGTTAATTGGGTAAGACTTTGTGAACTTTTAAGATCAGATTCTGGTATTCCATTCCAGCAAAGGAGCAGAATTACCTGAATCACTGTGTCCGCTATTAGCCAAACAATGCCGGCACCCACTTTATTGCATTCATTATAATGGGATCTGTTGGGTTCCAGCGCAAGTAGGTGAGTCAGGTGTGTGTAGTGAGAGGGGCTAAGAACAGGGCATGGGGGCCCAATTCAAATTCTCGCTATGTGGCCCAATGATTTCTATGTACGCCCCTGACTAGAAGTGCCAGCTGTCAAAAGGTAGAATGGTATGGTTAGGGTATAGCCAGACATTCACGATTCCTGATGCAGTTTTAGAAACCAAAATCAGGAATGGATCATAGAAGGAAAAAACGTAAAAAGAGCAAATTTTGCTTTCAAAACTGCATCAGGAAACCTGACCGTGTGGCCGTACCCTTATAGGCATATCTCCAAATCATATGTGTGACTTTCCACAGCAAATAGCAGCATCCACCATTTAGTTCCTATTTTCCTGCAAGAGTCATGGGAAAAATAGATGCCATCCATACTGCTAAAGAGCGAAGTTATGAAGAATTCGATTTGACTGCTTTGCTGGATTTCACAAAGAAATTTGATTTGTGACGAATTACTTTGTCATGAATTGCATTCCTTTGTATGTAGTGGGCACATTGACGGGGAACGGCGATCGCGCCTCCATCCCTGTCATAAAACCCCTCAGATGCCGCATTCATTGCTGATTACAGCATCTGATGCTACAATTGAGGCCTTTCAGGGGTCAGGGGTAATCAGCTTAAAAAAAATACATACTCGCCTTACCCATTTGCTCATGGAGAGGCCGTTGCAGCCATCTTGATTGAAGACACCATGCGAAAAGCCAACATGTCATCACGCTGGCCGGGGGCAGTGACATCATCACTGATGATGTCACCACACCTGACCAGTGCACTGACGTTTCATGTGACCCTGCGCGAGATTTAATGTGGTATGTTCAATCAAGATGGCAATGACGGCCTCTTCACGAGCAAATGGATGAGGTGAGTATGTTTTTTTTTTACCACCATTTCAGGAAAAATTGATTTGTGCGAAGCGCGTGCAAATTGAATTTTTTCAGAAATTCGGATGAAAGTCAATTTGTTTAGCTTCAATTCGCTCAACACTACATACTGCCATCAGGAATTCCAGGCAAGCCATGCGACCCCCCCCCCCCCCCCCCTCCTCCTCCTCAGATAGTCTCACATTCATAGCCATGTGAGCATCAGGCCATTTTAACATACACATAAGTGAGATTCTAATTTTTATCAACTAGTATCATGTGTTAATGAAGGGAAAAAATTGTGCCATTTTCTATTTACGCTGTTTAAGTGTTCTCTATATTGTACAGGTATGATTGCATTGTATGATTACAGGAATACCAAATACTGTATTGGGATATGTCATTGTAAGTATGTTACAATTTATTGTAATGTTTGTGGCGCAATTTTTTTTAAGTAACAGATTTTTCGGCCATGACTTTTACTAAACAATTTATATTACAGGTTTCTGCTAAGGATTAATTCCCAGACCTTCTGTGTCGCAAGCAGCACGTTTACCACTACACTATAGAACTGTTCTGTTATGCCTCATGCACCGGACCATATGTATTTTGTGGTCTGCCAAAAACGGATCCGCAAAAAATACGGATGACGTCTGTGTGCATTCCGTATTTTGCGGAACAGAATAGCTGGTCCCTAACAGAACAGTACTATCCTTGTCCGTAATGCAGACAATAAGAGGACATATTCTATTTTTTTGCAGAACGGGAAATAAGGACATACGGAAACGGAATGCACACGGAGTAACTTCATTTTTTTTTGCGGACCTATTAAAATAATTGGTTCCGCATTTGGTCCAAAAAGAAACGGAACGGACACGGAGAGAAAATATGTTCGTGTGCATGAGCCCTAATACTGATAAGATTTTCTGTGCTTAACCACCTCCGGACCGCCTAACGCAGATGTGCGGTCCGGAGGTGGCAGCTCTGCGCAGAGTCACGCATATATGCGTCATCTCGCGAGAGCCGGGATTTCCTGTGAACGCGCGCACACAGGCGCGCGCGCTCACAGGAACGGAAGGTAAGCGAGTGGATCTCCAGCCTGCCAGCGGCGATCGTTCGCTGGCAGGCTGGAGATGTGATTTTTTTAACCCCTAACAGGTATATTAGACGCTGTTTTGATAACAGCGTCTAATATACCTGCTACCTGGTCCTCTGGTGGTCCCTTTTGTTTGGATCGACCACCAGAGGACACAGGTAGCTGTGTAAAGTAGCACCAAACACCACACTACACTACACCCCCCCCCCCTGTCACTTATTAACCCTTTATGAACCACTGATCACCCCATATAGACTTTCTAATCACCCCCCTGTCATTGATCACCCCCCTGTAAGGCTCCATTCAGAGGTCCATATGATTTTTACGGATCCACGGATACATGGATCGGATCCGCAAAACACATGCGGACCTCTGAATGGAGCCTTACAGGGGGGTGATCAATGACAGAGGAGTGATCACCCATATCGACTCCCTGATCACCTCCGTCATTGATCACCCCCCTGTAAGGCTCCATTCAGATGTCCGTATGATTTTTACGGATCCACTGATACATGGATCGGATCCGCAAAACACATGCGAACGTCTGAATGGAGCCTTACAGGGGGGTGATCAATGACAAGGGGGTGATCACGCATATAGACTTCCTGATCACTTCCCTGTCATTGATCACCCCTCTGTCATTGATCTCCCCCCTGTAAGGCTCCATTCAGACGTCCGCATGATTTTTACAGATCCACTGATACATGGATCGGATCCGCAAAACACATGCGGACGTCTGAATGGAGCCTTACAGGGGGGTGATCAATGACAGGGGGTTGATCACCCCATATAGACTCCCTGATCACCCCCCTGTCATTGATCACCCCCCTGTAAGGCTCCATTCAGACGTCCGCATGTGTTTTGCGGATCCGATCCATGTATCCGTGGATCCGTAAAAAATCATACGGACGTCTGAATGGAGCCTTACAGGGGGGTGATCAGGGAGTCTATATGGGTGATCACCCCTCTGTCATTGATCACCCCCCCTGTAAGGCTCCATTCAGACATCCGCATGTGTTTTGCGGATCCGATCCATGTATCCGTGGAACCGTAAAAAATCATATGGACGTCTGAATGGAGCCTTACAGGGGGGTGATCAATGACAAGGGGGTGATCAATGACAGGGGGGTGATCACCCATATAGACTCCCTGATCACCCCCCTGTCATTGATCACCCCCTGTAAGGCTCCATTCAGACATTTTTTTTGGGCACAAGTTAGCGGAAATTTTTTGTTTGTTTTTTCTTACTAAGTCTCATATTCCACTAACTTGTGTCAAAAAATAAAATCTCACATGAACTCACCATACCCCTCACGGAATCCAAATGCGTAAACATTTTTTAGACATTTATATTCCAGACTTCTTCTCACGCTTTAGGGCCCCTAAAATGCCAGGGCAGTATAAATACCCCACATGTGACTCCATTTCGGAAAGAAGACACCCCAAGGTATTCCGTGAGGGGCATATTGAGTCCATGAAAGATTGAAATTTTTGTCCCAAGTTAGCGGAAAGGGAGACTTTGTGAGAAAATACAAAAAAAATCAATTTCTGCTAACTTGTGCCAAAAAAAAAAAAAATTTCTAGGAACTCGCCATGCCCCTCACGGAATACCTTGGGACCGTGTCTTCTTTCCAAAATGGGGTCACATGTGGGGTATTTATACTGCCCTGGCATGTTAGGGGCCCTAAAGCGTGAGAAGAAGTCTGGGATCCAAATGTCTAAAAATGCCCTCCTAAAAGGAATTTGGGCACCTTTGCGCATCTAGGCTGCAAAAAAGTGTGACACATGTGGTATCGCCGTACTCAGGAGAAGTTGGGGAATGTGTTTTGGGGTGTCATTTTACATATACCCATGCTAAGTGAGAGAAATATCTTGGCAAAAGACAACTTTTCCCATTTTTTTAATACAAAGTTGGCATTTGACCAAGATATTTCTCTCACCCAGCATGGTTATATGTAAAATGACACCCCAAAACACATTCCCCAACTTCTCCTGAGTACGGTGATACCAGATGTGTCACACTTTTTTGCAGGCAAGGTGGGCAAAGGGGCACATATTCCAAAGTGCACCTTTCGGATTTCGCAGGCCATTTTTTACACATTTTGATTGCAAAGTACTTCTCACACATATGAGCCCCTAAATTGCCAGGGCAGTATAACTACGCCACAAGTGACCCCATTTTGGAAAGAAGACACCCCAAGGTATTCCATGAGGGGCATGGCGAGTTCTTAGAATTTTAAATTTTTTTGTCGCAGGTTAGTGGAATATGAGACTTTGTAAGGAAAAAAATAAAATAAAAAAAATCATCATTTTCCGCTAACTTGTGACAAAAAATAAAAAATTCTCGGAACTCGCCGTGCCCCTCACGGAATACCTTGGGGTGTCTTCTTTCCAAAATGGGGTCACTTGTGGCGTAGTTATACTGCCCTGGCAATTTAGGGGCCCAAATGTGTGAGAAGTACTTTGCAATCAAAATGTGTAAAAAATGGCCTGCGAAATCCGAAAGGTGCACTTTGGAATATGTGCCCCTTTGCCCACCTAGACTGCAATAAAGTGTCACACATCTGGTATTGCCGTACTCAGGAGAAGTTGGGGAATGTGTATTGGGGTGTCATTTTACATATACCCATGCTGGGTGAGAGAAATATCTTGGCAAAAGACAACTTTTCCCATTTTTTTAATACAAAGTTGGCATTTCACCAAGATATTTCTCTCACCCAGCATGGTTATATGTAAAATGACACCCCAAAACACATTCCCCAACTTCTCCTGAGTACGGCGATACCAGATGTGTCACACTTTTTTGCAGGCAAGGTGGGAAATGGGGCACATATTCCAAAGTGCACCTTTCGGATTTCGCAGGCCATTTTTTACACATTTTGATTGCAAAGTACTTCTCACACATTTGGGCCCCTAAATTGCCAGGGCAGTATAACTACGCCACAAGTGACCCCATTTTGGAAAGAAGACACCCCAAGGTATTCCGTGAGGGGCACGACGAGTTCCGAGAATTTTTAATTTTTTGTCACAAGTTAGCGGAAAATGATGATTTTTTTTATTTTATTTTTTTCCTTACAAAGTCTCATATTCCAAAGACATGTAGAACAATAAATTTAGCGAAAATTATATGGATGTCGTTTTTTTTGCAAAATTTTACAGCTGAAAGTGAAAAATTTCATTTTTTTGCAAAAAAAAAAACATTAAATTTCGATTAATAACAAAAAAAGTGAAAATGTCAGCAGCAATGAAATACCACCAAATGAAAGCTCTATTAGTGAGAAGAAAAGGAGGTAAAATTCATTTGGGTGGTAAGTTGCATGACCGAGCAATAAACGGTGAAAGTAGTGTAGTGCCGAAGTGTAAAAAGTGCTCTGGTCATTAAGGGGGTTTCAGCTAGCGGGGTTAAAGTGGTTGAAGGGAATCTGTCACCTGGTTTCACCATATTAAGCGGTCACCATTGCAATGTTTAATAAAATACCTTATTTCCTGCAGTGGTCTTCTTTCTTATATTCATGCTTTCATTTTGCTAAAAAAAAGCGATCTTTGTGTGATGCAAATGAACCCTGAAGGTGCCCAGATGGGCTTTATTTATCACCCTCTGAGCCCAGTAACTAAAACATTATGGACGAGGGCCTGTTGCTGAGCTGACTCTCTAAAACATTAGGGGCGAGTGCCTGCTGCTGAGCTGACCATCAAAAAAATTATGGTTAAGGGCCTGCTGCTGAGCTGACCATCGAAAAATTTATGGTTGACGACCTGCTGCTGAGCTGACCATCGAAAAAATTATGGTTGAGGGTCTGCTGCTGAGCTGACTTTCTAAAACATTATGGGCGAGGGCCTGCTGCTAAGCTGATAATCTCAAACATTAGGGGCGAGGGCCTGCTGCTGAGCTTACCATCTAAAACATTATGGGCGAGGGCCTGCTGCTGAGCTGAGCATCTAAAACATTAGGGGCGAGGGCCTGATGCTAAGCTGACCATCGAAAAAATTATGGTTAAGGGCCTGATGCTGAGCTGACCATCGAAAAAATTATGGTTGAAGGCCTGCTGCTGAGCTGACCCTCTAAAACATTAGGAGCGAGGGCAGCCTAACAAGGATGTTGATATGAAGGAGGAGGAGGATGAGAAAAGGAAGTTTGAACCATATGCCCTTTTTTTGTGGTGGAAAGGGGTGCATGGTATAGGTACAGTGGGGTACAGATGGTATAGGTACAAAGGGGTACAGTGTATTCAATACACCATAATAGCCACATCTAAAGTGTATTTATGTTCAGCCGCTTTCCTCTGGTGGAGTAGAGAAGTCAGGGGCAATCCAGGCCTTATTCATTTTGATGACAGTCGGATTCGCTTATAAGTTATTATGCCCCCAGCAGCACTAAATACCCACTCTGACAAAACGCTGGCGGCAGGGCAGACCAGCACCTCCAAGGCGTAGAGTGCCAGTTTGTGCCACGTGTCCAGCTTAGACACGCAATAGTTGTAAGGCACAGAGGGATCATTGAGGACGCTGACGCGGTCTGCTAAGTACTCCTTCACCATCTTCCAAAACTTGTCTCTCCTCGTGACACAAGGCCGGGCATCAGGGTGAGGTTGCTGGCAGGGTGTCATGAAACTGTCCCAGCCCTTGGAGAGTATTGCCTTGCCTTGCGCCTGTTGGAACTGCTGTGTGTTCTGTGGGGTTTCGCTCTGGCTGATAGGGTAAGCGGGCGCAGTACAAAGGCAAAATACAAGTTCTTAACTCAAAACATCAGTGTTTATTCACACTTGAGGCAATTGCACAAAACAGAACTTGACTTTGCAGTCTTGATGTTAATTCACACACAATGGAAACTTCATATAACACAAGTCACCTTGCTGGCAGTTCTGCCTCCAGTAGTCCACAGCAGGCTTTAGGGGGCCTGTTTCCCCAGCGTGCGGGTTCTCAGCCCTCCAGCACAGCACAAAGCCTCAGATCCCAAAAACAGAGACATCTCTGCTGAGCCCAGCTGCCTATTTAAGGACAGCCAGGTGCTGCCAAAACCCGGTCCGGTATTTGACCTCACCTGACTGGAAATCAGCCCAGCAGCACATGCTGGGAGGAAAATACCTGCCTTGCCAGACACAACCCCTGACTGTCACAGTTCCTCTCGTCTCCCCTTCTCAGTTGCCCAAGGAACTACGTACTTGAGCAATTTTTCCACAAGGACCTTCTGGTATTGCACCATTTTGCTAATCCTCTCCACCACAGGAATGAGAGATGAGAAGTTCTCTTTGTAGTGGGGTCAAGAAGGGTGAACAACCATTTATCGGTGTTGGACAAAATGTATATAACGTGAGGGTCACGGGAAAGGCAGCACAACATAAAGTCAGCCATGTGTGCCAGAATCCCAACAGACAAGACTTTGCTGTCCTCATCAGGAGGATGACTCTCAATCCCCTCATCCTCTTCCTCCTCTTCGGCTCATCCACACTGAACAGATGGAATAAACCTGATATGAGTACTACCCTCTGTAGCGGAGGCAACCATCTCCTGCTCCTCCTCCTCATCATCATCATCCAGTTCACACTGAGAAGACGAACAGAGGGTGGTCTGGCTATCACCCTGTATACTGTCTTCCCCTATTTCCTTCTTCCACATGCAAAGTGTCCTTCATTGTGAGCAGCGAGTGTTTCAGTAGACACAGAAGTGGGATGGTTATGCTGATAATCGCGGCATCACTGCTCACCATCTGTGTTGATTCCTCAAAGTTGCGTAAAACCTCACAGAGGTCAGACATCTATGCCCACTCATCGCTTGTGAAGAGAGGAAGCTGACTGGAAAGGCGACTGCCATGTTTCAGCTGGTATTCCACTACAGCCCTCTGCTGCTCACAAAGCCTGGCCAACATGTGTAACGTAGTGTTCCAGCGCATGCTCACGTCGCACAACAGTCGTGAGCTGGAAATTGCAAGCGCTGCTGCAGCGTTGCCAGACTGGCAGCAGCTGTAGATGACTTTCGGAAATGGGCACACCCACGCCGCACCTTCACCAGTAGCTCAGGAAAATTGGGGTAGGTTTTGAGAAACCGCTGAACCACTAAGTTGAACACGTGGGCTAGGCATGGTATGTGTGTGAGCTTGCCGAGCTCCAAAGCCCCCACCAAGTTACAGCCATTTTCAGACACAATCATGCCTGGTTGTAGGTTGAGTGGCAATAGCCACAGCTCAGTCTGGTCCTTTATACCCTGCCAAAGCTCTGCGGTGGTGTGCCGTTTGTCCCCAAAACATATTAGTTTAAGCACATCCTGTTGCCGCTTCCCCACTGCAGTGCTACACTGCTTCCAGCTACTGACTGGTGCTGCAAAATGATAATTCAGAGATGGAAGTGGAGGAGGAGGTGGAGGAGGAGAAGGGGGGGTTTCAGCCACTAATGTAAGTGGTGGCAGAAATCCTAATGGAAGTAGGGCTCACAATCCTTGGCGTCGATAGCACTTGTGCCATCCCAGGGTACAACTCGCTCCTGGCCTCCACAACATTCAACCAGTGTCCCATCAGGGAAATGTAGCATCCCTGGCCACAAGCACTTCTCCATGTGTTATTGGATAAGTGGACCTTCCCAATAACTGCATTGGTCAGGGCACGGCTGATGTTACGGGACACATGCTGGTGTAAGGCGGGGACGGCACACCAGGAAAAATAGTGGCGGCTGGGGACTGAGTCTCGAGGGACCGCCACCGCCTTCTGGCTGCGGAAAGCTTCAGTGTCCACAAGCCTAAATGACAACATTTCCAGGGCCAGCAAGTTGGAAAGGTGCGCATTTAGTGCTATGGCCTGTGGGTGGGTGGCTGGGTATTTGTGCTTTCGTTCTAAGGCCTGGGGTATGGACATCTGTACGCTGCGCTGGTACACAGAAGTGGATGTGCTAGCTGATGGTGCTTGTGAAGGTCCAGGTTCAGGACGGGAGGCATCCGGGCCTGCATCTTGGACAGGGGATTGGCCAGCATGTAACACAGGGGAAGAGGAGGCAGTGGTGTGACCCTCACACACTGATTGTGGACCCAGGCATTCGGCCCACCTATTAGGGTGCTTTGATGCCATGTGGCGGATCATGCTGGTGGTGATGAGGTTGCTAGTGTTCACGCACCTGCTCATTTTGGTATGGCACAGGTTGCAAATAAAAATTATTTTATCGTCTGCACTTTCCTCAAAAAAGCACCAGACTGCGGAACACCTAGCCCTTGACAAGGGAGATTTCCGCAAGGGGGTTCTCCGGGGAACAGTTGCGGGCCTGTTTGGTGTGGCCTGCCTTCTCCCCTTTGCCACCCCACTGACTCTTCCAGCCTGTATTGACAACTATGTCTCATCCTCATCATCAACCTCTTGAGACACTAATTGCCGTTGACTTATTGGCAACTGTGTCTCATCATCATCATCCACCTCGTGAAACACTAATTACTTAAGAGTTTGGGCATCAGTACATCTCCTCATGTCCCTGTTCAAGCGAGCTTGGCGAGAGGCCCAAATCAAGGAATGGCGATGAAAAGAGCTCCTCTGAATATCCGAGTGTGGGATCATTTGTTTGCCAAGAATCTCTATGGTGGTAGGAAGGAGGATCAGGGTGAGGATTCTGTTGACCAGACTCTTAGCTACTGAGACTGGACTTTGTGGAAGACAGGGTGGTGCTTAACCAACTGGAAGCATTATCTGCTGCAATCTGGTCGCACTGGTGTGACTTCGAGAGTGGTGTCCTGCGTCACCCTGCAAACTGGGACATGAAGCTAGGTATCGTGGATGAATGTGTTTTTTGTGCTCTGGTAGCAGGCACAGTTTCACCACGCCCAGGGCCACAGCCTCTGCGTGCACCATCAGCAGCGTGGCTTACTGCTCGCCTTCTGCATATTAAATGGTATATATGCTTGCAAGTATGTCACACGTACAGTAGCGCAGGTTTTGTAAGTGTATGCACAAATAAATTAAACTGAATGTCACTGATATTTAGGATGTGCAGACGTTATACAGCAGATGTAGCGCAGGTAATGTCATTGTAACCAGCGGCTAATAAAAAAATTACATAGAATATCACTGATATTTGGGATGAGCAAACGTTATACTGGAAATGTAGTGCAGGTAATGTCGCTTCCACCAGCAGAGAAAATTTTTGATTGAATGTCACTAATATTTATGATGCACAAATGTTATACAGGAGATGCAGCGCAGGTAATGTCGCTGTCACCAGCAGCGAAAAAATTAGGCTGAATGTCACTGATATTTAAAATGTGCAAACGTTTTACAGGAGATGTAATGCAGGTAATATCGCTTTCACCAGCGGTGAAAATTTAAACTGAATGTCAGTGATATTTATGATGCGCAAACGTTATACAGGAGATGTAGGGCAGATAATGACGCTGTCACCAGCGGCTAATAAAAAATTACAGGGAATATCACTGATATTTATGATGCACAAACGCTATACAGGAGATGTAGTGCAGGTAATGTCGCTGTCACCAGCGGCTAATAAAAAATTACAGGGAATGTCACAGCTATTTGGGATGCACAAACGTTATATAGGAGATGTAGCGCAGGTAATGTCGCTGCCACCAGCAGAGAAAAAATTTGACTGAATGTCACTGATATTTATGATGAGCAAACGTTATACAGCAGATGTAGCGTAGATAATGTCGCTGTCACCAGCGGCAAATAAAAAATTACAGGGAATATACTGATATTTATGATGCGCAAACGTTATACAGGAGATGTAGCGTAAATAATGTCGCTGTCACCAGCGGCAAATAAAAAATTACAGGGAATATACTGATATTTATGATGCGCAAACGTTATACAGGAGATGTAGCGTAGATAATGTCGCTGTCACCAGCGGCAAATAAAAAATTACAGGGAATATACTGATATTTATGATGCGCAAACGTTATACAGGAGATGTAGCGCAGGTAATGTAACTGTCCGCAGCGGACACCGTCTACAGAAAAAGTACACTGAATGTCACAGATATTTTTAGGCTGCGCACACGTTACACAGGCGATGTAGCGCAGATGTCGCTGTCTGCAGTGGACAAACAACACTTGTTACACCGAGATGTGCCGAGCATGCTTGATCATTACTAGATTTCATGATATAAAAAATAATTATAAATTTGTTATTGTCATATTTGTATCAACCCGTAGCATAAAGCTATGTCATATATACTTTATGATGAACCCCATAAAAAAATTAAAAAAAATCACTGACAGAATTACAATTTTTTCCCAACATACCTCCCAAAAATTAAAAAAAGTGATCAAATAGACATATTTACCCAAAATGGTACCAGTAGAAACTACAGCCCGTCCAGCAAAAAACAGGCTCTCAGACAGTTAAAAACAAATAAAACGATTTTATGATCCAAAAATAGTCAGACATGAAAAAAACTATATAAATCTGGTATCATGTGGTATCATATCTGGTATCATGTTAAAAGTTATGACTCAAAAAAAACATTTTAGCAAATTCCATGTTACAAAATCTAGATGTTGCTTTTTCCCTTTGGCAGTTTATGACCACCAAAAACAATTCCAGTAAAATCTAGGTTTTAAAAGCCAAGCTCCTTCTCTCCTGAGTCCTACTGTGTACCCAAACAAGAGGTCACGTCCACATATCTGGTATTGTCGTGCTCAGGAGAAATAGCATAACAATTTGTGAGGTGCTTATATTAATTCCTTGAGAGGTGTAGCTTCCAAAATGGGGCCGTTTGTGGTTTTATTATGTTTTAGCACTCTGCAAACCTTAAATGATGCCCAAAAACATCCTGGAAATTGGGACTCAAAATCCACATAGAGTAGCACTCCAGGGCCACATATGGGATATTTCTAAAAACTGCAGAACCAGGGTAATACACTTATAGTATTAGTTCCAGTGTATCACCTGTGTTGCAAAAATATGGATTCAAATTGAAAATCTGCAAAAAATATATAAAATTTTACATTTCACTTGCATTTTGCATTAATTCCTGTGAAATACCTAAAGGGTTAACATACTTCCTAAATTTTAATTTTAATACTTTGAACAAACAGCAGAATGTCAGTCCAGAACATTTAATTTAATCCACACAAACAGTGTTCAAACAATGAGAGCTGTTTCCCATCTCACAATAGTATAGTTATATAGTGGTGATTCTGCTGCCTGCCATATAGAAGGTCTCGGGTTGAGTTCCCAAAGGAGACCTGTAAAACAATTTGTTTGGTAATATCTCATTGCTTCATTAGTATTGACTGAAGTATGGTACTTTCTTAAAGGGGTTTCCAAAACTTTGATATTGATGAGCTATCCTCAGTATAGGTCATCAATATCAGGTTGGTGTAGAGTAGACTCTCAGCACCCCTGCTAATCAGCTATTTGAAAAGACCGTAGTGTTCCAGGCCTATTCCTAGGCCATTGACATCATAGTCATCAGTCATGTGGTCTAGGTGCAGCTGAGTCCCATTTCAGGGAATAGGGCTGAGCTGCAATACCAGGCACAGCCACTATTTCATGGATGGCCCTGTGCTTGGTGAGCTACAAGGAGGACACAGAGTCCACAGGAGTGCCACGGCCTCCTCAGACAACACGTGTTGGACGCTTGCCGATCTGATATTGAGGACCTATCCTGAAGACAGGTCATCATTATTAGAATCTCAGATAACCCCTTTAAAAATTTTAATTTTTTACAACTGCTGCATATTCAACAGAGCTCATTTATCCGATTAAGCACTTACAAATGCATGCATTCTGAAAGATAATATGATGTCCATCATTTCATGGCTCAGCTGAGGAACAAGTCACAGGAAGGGTAAAGTACGATGGTTAATATGTAAAGCATCAGAGTCATAATGGTAAAGCACGAAGAAAACTTTCTATGTATTCAACACCAAGTAAGCAAACATTGGCTGATTGTTCTACCTTGCCTTGCTGTCCGCTTAAGCATGTATAGGCCTGGGAAGCCTCAGGTGGCTGCACCGACAAAGATAATAAGCTCTGTTGATTCTGCAAAATGGGGAATATAAAGCTGATGATTTATTCATGAAAGGATCATACACAAAACAGCAGGAGCAGTTTGTCTAAAGTGCTGCTAACCATTCGGAGACAAATGTTGCACATCAAGCAACTATATTTAACAATTGAGCAAATTATGGTTGTTAGAGGGAATAAAATATAAATAATGCTATGAGTCTAATGCGAGGCATCGGGGAGCTGCTGGCTCTGTCACCACATCTATGTGTCCTCGCACCGCTGCTAAATAATGCTAACATAATCCTAATGTGCCCGCACTGATCAGGATGTCTTTGATAATGCCATCATACAATTTATCATCATGGATTACAGCAGAAGTAGTTCTACCATGTTTAACCAATTTAGGGTTTGCCCACATATGGCAAGTACAAAGCTCCTGTTTTGTTTTTTTCAAAATGGAAATAGGTCCGGTTTTTCCATAACTTCAAGAATTCATGTTTATCTATATATAAACAGAAAGGGGGCATTAAATCAGACACTTATGGCAATGTCTTTAGATGAAGAAAATATTGAATGCTTAGGAAAAATAAACTCTGCCCACTAGGATTTATCTAGATACCAGTTGCTAAATAAATAAATAAATATAAATATATACACACACAGTATATATAAGGCCTCTTTCACACTACCGTTTTTTTTTTTTTTTCGTTTTGCGGGCCGTTTTTTGCGTTCCGTATGCGGTCCATATACGGAACCATTCATTTCAATGGGTCCGCAAAAAAAAGAAACGGAATGTACTCCCTGTGCATTCCGTTTCCGTATCTCCGTTCCGTACAAAGATAGAACATGTCCTATATTTGGCCGCAAATTGCGTTCCGTGGCTCCATTAAAGTCAATAGGTCTGCAAAAAAAAAAACTAAAGCATACGGAAATGCATCCGTTTGTCTTCCGTATCCATTCCGTTTTTTGCGGAACCATCTATTGAAAATGTTATGCCCAGCCCAATTTGTTCTATGTAATTACTGTATACTGTATATGCCATACGGAAAAACGGACAGGAAAAACAGAACCAAAATGGAAACACAACAGAAACAAAAAACGGAACAACGGATCTGTGAAAAACGGACTGCAAAACACTGAAATAGCCATACGGTAGTGTGAAAGAGGCGTAATACTGCTATAAAAATGAGACAAATCAGGTTACAATCATTTTATAGAATACAATGAAAATTAGAACACAAACTACTCCCTGTGTATAATATCAAAACCTAAAACACATATAATACAATAAGAAGTAGACATTCAGATACTAGTTAGGGTTAACACATCAATGAAAAAAACAGTAATGCTTTCATAGGTAAGACTTTAATCATGATATACACAGTATAGTCACATATACACAGTCGAGTCACATTATTATGACTACCAGCTAATATCCAGAGTAAGGGCTCGTTCACACGAACATCCGTGGGGTAGGCGCATGGGGATCGCAGACCCATTCACATGAATGGGTCCGCGATCCTTCCGTTCCGCAAAAAGATAGAACAAGATCTATCTTTTTGCCGTGCAGAAGCACGGAACGGAACCCCAGAAAGCACTTCGTAGCGCCTCCGTAGTGTTCCATTCTTCTGTTCCGCCCTGTTCCGCAACTCCAGATTTGGGGACCCATTGAAATGAATAGGTCTGCATCCATGATGCAGAATGGCCACGGAACGGTGCCCGTGTATTGCGGATCCACAACATGGCAACGGGCAGCACACATTTGTGTGAACGAGCCCTAATGGTGCATTTAAACCAACAGATTATCTGACCAATTTCGGTCCAATCAGACGAATAGTTTGTGTGCATTACAAAAGATCTATGTGTGTGTAAACGGCGATCTGACCAATGGTTATCTGTTGGTGAAAGTACACCCTAACTACCATGTGCAGCAAGGACAGCAGCTAGATGGACTGGGAGGGACTCAGTTAGGTCCTGGTAGGCTCAAACAAGTATCTGGAGCCATGCTGACTGCAGTGTATCCCACATCTGCTAGATGGAGGAACGGGGGAGGATCCCTCCAGCGAATATATTTATGTTAGTGTTGCTACTCTGGTTCATTCTGTTGGTCTCCAGCCTCTCATTGTTTCTCCTTCAGTTCCTCCATTATCACTGTGCAGTGGCGTTCCACCAATAGAGGCAGTCCACGCAGCTGCTATGGGGCCTGTGGGGGAAGGGGGCCCGGCTGTGAATGGACACGGCCACATAATTAAACTAAATAAAAATGGTTGCTCAGAGTTCCCGTCTATGGTTCGGGGCACGTCTTCTTGCTCCCTGCTGTGTTTGGGTGTGCCCCTTACACAGTCCATGTTCCGCTGCCAGTCACAGTCCCTGCTTGCAGCCTAGAGCGCTCTGTCTGCTGGGCGCTGGTTGATTTGCCAATCAGCATTTAGCAGTGCTGTGCTAGCAGTAGCAGAGAATGCTGCAGAGCAGACAGCAGGCACAGTCCATAAGGAGGGGGTAAGGAGGCACTGGCACAGTTCATAAAGGTGGGGGCTACGGTGGCACCATAGCTCCCCCTTATGAACTGTGCTTGTTGTCTGCTTATGTGTGCACCATAGCCCCCACCATTTTCCTATGGAAGGAACAGAACCTTTGCAGCCAGCGACTGAACAGGGCCAGCAACCTGATATGTCATCATTAGGGTTGAGCGACTCAAACTCCACAAAATGGAATTCAATCCGAATTTCAGGGAAAATTTGATTTGCCACAAAGTTGAATTTCCTCGTGCTTCATGCTAGCAAATAGATTTTCCCTGAATGGTGGTAAAAAATAAAAAAAATCATACTTGCCTCATCTATTTGAATGCAAAGAGCCAGCTGCCGGCATCTTGATTGACGATCTCTCACAAAATACTGTATGACGTCATCACACCTGCTGACGCGATGACATCATCACGCCGGCCCTTCAAGATTTCAATCAATCAAGATCGCGGCGGTCGGCTCTTCGCAATCAAATGGATATGGAAAGTATAATTTTACTTACTTATTTTACACTGTAATATCAATGTCAGATGCTGCAATCAGCAATGAATGTGGCATCTGAGGATACAATGATGGGTGAGGTGCAATCACCGCTTCCTGTCATTGCACCCACTACTTACAAAGAAATGTGCTTCATGGCAAAGTAATACGCCACAAAGCTAATTTTTTTTGTAAAACTTTTCAATATTCTTTTCAATTTTCAATACTTCGCTCATCATTAGTCATCATAACAAGAGCTCTGCTGAACAACGAAGACAGAAGAGGACCAAAGCGGAACTAGCAAGATAATTTTTTTTGTGATTCCATAGGCAGACATTTTTAAACCCTGAAAAACCACTTTAAAGGACTTTAATTGTGTTGAACAGCAGCTCATATTAGTGTAGAATAGACTCAAGGCAGGCAAGAGTCATTTGTATGAAGTGTTTACATAAAATTCCATGGAACCTTCTTAAGGATGTTATTATCAACATAAAAAGTCACATAATTCCGTTTTGAGTGGAGTAATCTGCAAAAGTAAAAAATTTCCATTTCATTACATGTCACTAAACTGTATAATGGAATAAAACCTTCTGAGGATGCATATTCACTGCAAGGATTTTATGGCAACTGGCAGAAAGGTCATGGATGAATAAACACACTTCTGATAAACATCAGAGGGTCACTTCAGGGAGACGGTAAATTGAGATTTGCTGCATTTCCTAAGTAAATGTTATATAATGGAAAAAATCAAGTTGTGATATTTTTTGTTGTCATTTTTGTGTTGTTCAGATGCAATTAGAATGGACTATGGCTTAAATATTATACTAATTACAAGCGCATCATATAATTTGAATAATATATATATATTCATGGCTTGATTAGATGATATGTTAATAAAGTCATTGTACAAGATGGTCCAATAACTAAGAATGACCGCACATCATAGTAAACCCTTGCTTCTCGGGAAGCCGATACTTGAGTAGAAAATTGTAAATTCCGTCTCCAAGCTCTGATGTCAATGACAGATGAGATTTATTAATAGTGATGTACAGTGCATGCAGGACTTACGTCTCCGCTCAAAAATCATGTTCTGAGCGGACACCGAACGGACCCCATTGTAGTCTATGGGGTCTTTAGGCTCCGTTACGCTCAGTTAGGTCTCAGTTATCTGCAGAATCCATCCTTTCCGTTCTCCTACTCCTCAACGGAGCCGGAGAACGGAAAGGAGAAACGGTGATGTGAACGAGGCCTAAGTCTACTGTGTTATGTGCCACTTGTACAGGGGGAGGGAGACTAGGGGCCCACCTTACTCAGGGTCCCACTGGGGGATTCACCTGTACTCCTGTGAGCCAGTCCGAGCCTGGTGAGGTACCATCCCAAGATTGTGCCAGTATCTCTCCCTCCTGCCAAATTCATCCCCAGTGAGTTATTTAAGTAATAGTTGTATGTTCACCTACAAACCGGATTCCAAAAAAGTTGAGACACTATACAAATCGTGAATAAAAACTGAATGCAATGATGTGGAGGTGCCAACTTCTAATATTTTATTCAGAATAGAACATAAATCACGGAACAAAAGTTTAAACTGAGAAAATGTACAATTTTAAGGGGAAAATATGTTGAATCAGAGTTTCATGGTGTCAACAAATCCCCAAAAAGTTGGGACAAGGCCATTTTCACCACTGTGTGGCATCTCCCCTTCTTCTTACAACACTCAACAGATGTCTGGGGACCGAGGAGACCAGTTTCTCAAGTTTAGAAATAGGAATGCTCTCCCATTCTTGTCTAATACGGGCCTCTAACTGTTCAATCGTCTTGGGCCTTCTTTGTTACACCTTCCTCTTTATGATGCGCCAAATGTTCTCTATAGGTGAAAGATCTGGACTGCAGACTGGCCATTTCAGTACCCGGATCCTTCTCCTACGCAGCCATGATGTTGTGATTGATGCAGAATGTGGTCTGGCATTATCTTGTTGAAAAATGCAGGGTCTTCCCTGAAAGAGATGACGTCTGGATGGGAGCATATGTTGTTCTAGAACCTGAATATATTTTTCTGCATTGATGGTGCCTTTCCAGACATGCAAGCTGCCCATGCCACACGCACTCATGCAACCCCATACCATCAGAGATGCAGGCTTCTGAACTGAGCGTTGATAACAACTTGGGTTGTCCTTGTCCTCTTTGGTCCGGATGACATGGCGTCCCAGATTTCCAAAAAGAACTTTGAATCGTGACTCGTCTGACCACTGAACAGTCTTCCATTTTGCCACACTCCATTTTAAATGATCCCTGGCCCAGTGAAAACGCCTGAGCTTGTGGATCTTGCTTAGAAATGGCTTCTTCTTTGCACTGTAGAGTTTCAGCTGGCAACGGCGGATGGCACGGTGGATTGTGTTCACTGACAATGGTTTCTGGAAGTATTCCTGAGCCCATTCTGTGATTTCCTTTACAGTAGCATTCCTGTTTGTGGTGCAGTGTCGTTTAAGGGCCCGGAGATCACGGGCATCCAGTATGGTTTTACGGCCTTGACCCTTACGCACAGAGATTGTTCCAGATTCTCTGAATCTTCGGATGATGTTATGCACAGTTGATGATGATAGATGCAAAGTCTTTGCAATTTTTCGCTGGGTAACACCTTTCTGATATTGCTCCACTATCTTTCTGCGCAACATTGTGGGAATTGGTGATCCTCTACCCATCTTGGCTTCTGAGAGACACTGCCACTCTGAGAAGCTCTTTTTATACCCAATCATGTTGCCAATTGACCTAATTAGTGTTAATTGGTCTTCCAGCTCTTCGTTATGCTCAAATTTACTTTTTCCAGCCTCTTATTGCTACTTGTCCCAACTTTTTGGGGATTTGTTGACACCGTGAAAATTTGAATCAACGTATTTTTCCTTTAAAATGATACATTTACTCGGATTAAACGTTTGATCTGTCATCTACGTTCTATTACAAATAAAATATTGACATTTGCCATCTCCACATCATTGCATTCAGTTTTTATTCACAATTTGTTTAGTGTCCCAACTTTTTTGGAATCCGGTTTGTACATAAGGCTAGGGCTACGTGATGATCTTCACTGCAACACATCCATCGCACGGCCAAAGATTTCTGTGTAGCAATATGTCCATTGAACTGAATAGAGTCGCAGCACAACTATATTACTAGGGGCCTATAGGTGGCACTGGAGGGTATTGTGTGTAACACTTTTTGCATAGTGGCTGGCAAAGGGAGGCATTATTGCTGGCAATAGAAAGGTATTGTGATAATGGGGGGCATTGTGGGTGGCATTAGAGAGTTATGGCTGATAATGGGAGGCATTTGGAAAAGTTTTAGGGATCACTGTGTAAACGCGGCCTTAGTGTGCCAAAATAAACACTAGTACACTGTTGAGCGGCGGGCAGAGAGGGGAGGCTGCCATGTATTGTATGCTATAGTACAGAGGGCTGAGAGGGGTGTAGAATGTGTTCACCAAGGCTCATTTACTCTTGAATAATATGACCATACAGTGACTGAATAACCACCATACAGTGAGGCACAGTAAAGGATATAAGGGGGCATAGTAGAGGTTGGGAGTGCAGGGGTATCCCCTCATATATCTGTACTGTGTCTCCTGCAGGGTATTAGAATGGGTCATAGTTCAGTGTATAAAGCGGCACAGTACAGGATAGGAGGTGCAGTACAGGGTAGGGAGCACAGTACAGGGGATACGGCACAGTACAGGGTATATGGCACACTACAGGGCATGGAGCACTGTACAGGGTATTAGACTCACCAATGTTGGCCAGGCTGGCAGGGAGTCTGAAGCACGAGGTTGGGGCACTGGCTGGCAGGCAGCAGCGGGGCTCAGAGGTGGGCGAGCAAGGGCTTCTTGGCAAAAGCAGAAGGTCATTGATGCTACGAGTGAAGGGGGCGAGTGAATAAGTGGGAAGGCAAGAGAAGCAGGGGGGCTGGCACATTCAGAGTGCTTCCTCTAGGAGGGCCCTGTTTGACACAGAAATGTAACTTGCAACGATTGGAAGAGCAGCAGCTTCCGCTCTCTGCTGCTCCACCAATCAGCTAACAGTGCAGGAGTGCAGAGGAGAGGTAGGAGAATCCCTCCTCCAGCTACACCCCCCCCTCCCTCCAGGGAGAATGGGGAATTGTAAAATAGATTATAAAATGGACATACTGGTGCCACTCCCATTGCTGGGCCCCAACTAGGTACATGCCCTGGGGTGCCTATTAGAAAAAGGGCCCTGCAGGCTACACCAATGCTACTGCTTCCAGGCCCCGAAGAAGCCTCTTCCCCGATAAATACACCACTGTATATACAGTATATATAATATATATATATATATATATACACATACATCATTAACAATAAACACATTCTGTGAATGTTGAATTACCATTTGACTAATATTAATACAACATTGATTAGCATCCTTCATCTCACACCACTAATGGTCAATGAAAAGCACATTAGCATTCAGATTTTTAAAGTAGTTGTAGGACCTCTTGTAGTTGCTTGAAAGCCAGCCAGTTACCATTTCTAGTTAGGACTTATCAATGGCAGCTTTCACTGTAATCTAATTCATCTGAAAAATGGCCATAATGAGTTTGGCAACATTTTTCCTCAAAAACAAAAACTTTTTCTTAAAAACAAATATGCGTTTTCAGAAAAAAAAATTCATTGAAAAAATACAATGTTTGCGCTAATAAGAAATGAAACCATTAGTTAATTAGGTATCCCCCGAGAATACCGCTGTGTGTTTTGTACTTACATGTATATATTAAGAACGTCCCTCGAAGCAAAACAAAGCCCATAGCAGGACGGAAAGCATTATGCAAATGTAATTTGTAACATTAATTAGGTCCTGTAAGTTTCATCCATTTGGCTATAATAAAAAAAAAGGATTCGTGCCATGAATATTTTGGTCGGTTTAGCACATTTAAAATAAATATTTAGCAGCTGACAGTGAAAAACATGCCCTCCACATTACAAAGCGTACTTTAAAACAATCAGTTAGGTTTTAATGAATTTTTATCATAGGGGGCTGGGATTTAACACAACAGAAAATTGTCCTCATAAAAGATTAATTGTATGTGCTATTTGCAAGTACCTTTGTAGTGGTGTTAATCAAGACAAATTAGAAGTGTAAGTGCCACTCTGCACAAAGTTAATTGTAATAAAATGGATAAAAGTGAATGGCAATACTTTTTAGAGCCCTGTAAAATATAACACACCAAATGCAGGTTTTAGCAGGTAAGGATGTTTTAATGGGCAACTATGATTCGAAAGATTTTCTTTTTCTTATTTTACTGTGTATCTAAAACCAAAAGCTTTATGTTACTATATTCTACACGCAGTGCGCAACATAGACCTTTATTACATTTTTACAATCACATTATTTATACTCTTCCATATTTTCTCACTGTTAGGCCTCATGCACACCACCGTATTTTTGGTCCACATGCATGCGATTTGCCATTTTTGTGGATTGGATGCTTACCCATTCATTTCAAAGGGGGGGGGGGGGTAGATGCAGACAACATACCATGTGCAGTGCATCTCTATGTCCGTTCCACAGCCCCGCAAAAAAACTGTACATGTGTGTTTTGCAGACAAGACTAGGCATTTGCAACATAGTACGGGACCCGTGGAAGGATGTACACGGCCGGTATCTATATTTTGCCGATCCGTGATTTACAGACCGCAGAAATGGATATGGCTGTGAGCATGAGGCCCTAAGGTACATTCATACGAACATATGTATTTTTCAGTTTGCAAATCTGCATCTGTTTTTTGCAGACCCATTGACTTCAATGGGTCTATGGTCCGCATTTTGCGGCAAAGAATAGGACAAGTTCTTCTATGTGCTTCCGCAAATGATCAAACATGTCCTATTCTTGGCCACAAATGCAGATCATGGATTACAAATGTAATTTGTAACATTAATTTGGTCCTGTAAGTTTCATCTATTTGGCTATAATAAAAAAAAAGAATTTGTGCCATGAATATTTCAATATCCGAAGTCGATTCGCATAAAACTTTGTTTGAATACTGTACGGAGCGAGCGCTCCATACAGAATTACAATGTATTAGCTCAGACGAGCTGAAGTTATTACTTCGCAAAGTCTCGTGAGACTTCGGGTAATATCTTCAAATTTCTACTGGTAAAAACCTTTTCCCGAACTCGGGTTCGGTTCCAAGTGTTACCTTGTTTGATCCGAAGTCGATTCGCTCATCCCTATTGACCACTATATACATTTTACCTAATAATTAAAGTTATACTTACCTTTAACCCTTGCATCCTCAAACTACATATGAAGAGTACCTCGTAGTGCAGCAGGTGAATAGCAGTTGGATCAAACAAACTGATAAAAGAGGAGAGGAGAAACAGTCATGGGGCATTCCTGGAGTGACACAAGAAGAAAGCCCGACCCATTAGTTGCAAACCCACTTCTCCAACCCCAACCGCTCTCCTGCCCTACAGGTGGAAGACCCTTCTTCTGCCATCTGCTTTTCCTCCTTTTCCACATCATCTAATACTGATGATATATCATCAGAAATATCCAGCTTCTTCTCTCTGTGCATCTTGCTAACTTTTCTCGGACATGTAGACTGCAAAGGATGATTTGGAATAAGTAAAGCCAGGAGGAGGGTCATCATTGAGACCTGGCTCCCTAAGGGGTGCATAAAAAAATGATTTTCATATTCTTCTGCAAAAAACTTCCATAGTCAACTACATGGAAAGGGAGGGACTGTAGTAACAGCAACTTTGCCAGGTGAACGCTCAGCTTCTGCATCGTTGGATACTGCTGTCTATTGCAATCACCTCAGTGATCGATTGCTGTCGAAACAAGTGACGAGCAGTAGGAGGAGGAGCATCAGGAGCAATAGACGACATTAAAGTCAATGGGAAGGAATGACAGCTTCCTTCTGCTGAAATTGTTGAGTCCTGACTGCTGGAGAGGGGGGGCCGGCTGGTGCAAGATGCAGCGGTTGCTGCATCAGGCTGTGACACTAAATGAGTGGCACGGTTTTATCACTCCACTTATTGGTGACAATCTATGTGTTGATGCAGGGCCATTAGCACCCTGACCCCAGCTTACCTTCTGCCCACACATCCTGCATACTGCCACACTAATGTCCCCCAGCAACTTAATGAATAATTCCCACACTCTCAGATGCTGTGGTCAAACATTTTTAATCAGACCTCAGAACAGACCCCTAATCTTCATAGGACCCCCAAATTAGACCCCCAATATTCATCAGACATCAGATCAGATCCCCATATCGGACCTCAGATCAGACCCCCATATCAGACCCCCAATGAGACCTCAGATCAGACCCCCATGTCAGACCTCCATCAGAGCTCAAATCAGACCCCCGCCATATTAGACAAAGCATGACACTGCCAAATACTTTAGGTTAGTCTCAGACGTTCCTGCCATTCTGCTCTGCCATTCCACTGTTCTGCATCAGCTCATTTGTATCAACTCTGCTGTTCCACTCTGCTGCATTCACTCAGCCATTCCACGCTACTGCATCAGCTCAGTTGCATCAATTGTGCTATTCAACACAACTGTATCAACTAAGGCCCCTTTCACACGAGTGAGTTTTCTGCGCGTGTGCAATGCGTGAGGTGAACGCCTAGCACCGCACTGAATCCTGACCCATTCATTTCAATGGGTCTGTGTACATGAGCATTGTTTTTCACGCATCACTTGCTGTTGCGTGAAAATCGCAGCATGTTCTATATTCTGCGTCTTTCACGCAGCCCTGGCCGCATAGAAGTGACTGGGGCTGCGTGAATAACGCATTGCGTCCGCAAGCAAGTGCGGGTGCAATGCGTTTTTCACTGATGGTTGCTAAGAGATGTTGTTTGTAAACTTTCAGTTTTTTATCAAGCGCGTGAAAAATGCATCAAAACGCATTGCTCAACCCTGCTGCATTAACTCTGTCATTCAACTCAATTGCATCAAATCTGCTATTTATCTCGGCTGTATCGATTGTGCTGTCAGATTCCAGTCTGCTTATATCTCTTCACCTTATCGATCTTCTGTCAACACTGCCACATCAGTCTGCTACTCCAGTCTTCTTTTTAGCTCCACTGCATCAGTTCTACAGGTCTGTTACACCAGCTCTCCAGTTCTGCTCATCAGTCATCCTTCCCTGCTGCACCAGCACCACCAAGGCAGGTTCAAGATCTGCCCTTTTGAATAAGCAATCTAGAGCACCTACCTCAGTAGGTGAGAACACAACACATAGATAGATAGATAGATAGATAGATAGATAGACGGATAGATAGATAGATGGATAGACGGATAGATAGATAGATGGATAGACGGATAGATAGATAGATTGATAGACGGATAGATAGATTGATGGATAGACGGATAGATAGATAGATAGGATAGATAGATAGATAGATAGATAGATAGACGGACAGATAAACATAGATAACTAAATAAACTAGATTTTTGATCAATTAGATGAGTGGACAGTGGGCACATTCTAGTCACATTGATATTTACATGAGATTTAATAAATTACCTTGAAATTCTAATTGAACAATTTGTCATGATGTGCAGAAATATGGATAGTGAAAATACAAGTGTATAACATCTCCCTGTTCTGATTATGCGGATGTAGGCATACAATTGTACCCATCTGGTGCTCAATTTGGTATGTTCTGACCATAATAACATTTCTAGGAAGACTCAGTCGTAAGCAACATGACATTCACTGAAGAAGTATTTCTTGGAAAAGAGTAATAATGGTGCCTCTCAGAAACAAAAAGCAGAGACCAAATGGTCAATAGGTTGGCAAATATATTTCACTTAAACTCCTACTTAAAAAAAAAAAAAACTATCAGATTGATAACATTGAGTCAATCTAAGTGATTTCCTTGTTTATCATAAAAAAATTGATGCAATAAATTCAGAAACCACAATATTTTTATTATAAAGTAATTGTCCAGTCGGTGCATTTTACTGGAAATAATGACATCCTTCATAAGACATTAATACAGTTAATACTCAAGAGATAGATTACTTCAGATACAGTAGGTAAAAAGATATAAGCATAAATCCGAGTAGTTGGGGTTAATATGGATTAGCTTTACCGGTTAGCTACTAGAATTTACAAATAACGACAAGACCAAGAAACTGTTCTAATAGTTTTGTTTATTGATCTATTAATTTATTTATCACATAAAATTCGTCTCAGTTTTGTCCGTCTGAAAAAACTGAGCCAAACGGATCCGTCCCCATTGACTTACATAATGTGTCAGCATTATGTAAGTCAATGGGGACGGATCCGTTTTCTATGACACAATCTGGCACAATAGAAAACGGATCCGTGTTCTGAAATGGCAATGTTAAAGATAATACAAATGGATCCGTTCTGAAAGGATGCAGACGTTTGTATTATCTGAACGGATCCGTCTGTGCAGATCCATGATGGATCCACACCAAGCGCGAGTGTGAAAGTAGCCTAAACTGTGTAGTACTGTGCAGTCTATGGAAGATGTCCATAAACTACAAGCTGACTTGAACACTCTGAGTAATTGGGCATCAACTTGGCAAATGATGTTCATTGTGGATAAATGTAAAGTTATGCATTTTGGTAGTAATAATCTCTGTGCTTCATATGTCCTTGGGGAGCTAACACTGGGAGATTCATTTATAGAGAAGGATTTGGGTGTCCTTGTAGATCATAGATTAAAAACCAGCATACAATGTCAATCAGTTGCTTCTAAGGCCACCAGGATATAGTCATGCATTAAACGAGGCATGGACTTGCGGGGCAGGGATGTAATACTACCACTTTACAAAGCGTTGGTGCAGCCTCATCTGGAATATGCAGTTCAGTTCTGGACACCAATCCATAGAAAGGATGCACTGCAGCTGGAAAGGGTACAAAAGGGAGCGACTAAACTGATAGGGCATGGAGGGTCTTAGTTATGAAAAAAGATTAAAAGAATTACATTTATTTAGTCTTGAGAAGAGATGTCTAAGGGGAATATGATTAACCTATACAAATATATAAATGGGCCATACAAAAAATATGGTGAAAAACTGTTCCATGTAAAATGCTCTCAAAAGACAAGCGGGCACTGCCTCCGACTGGAGAAGAAAAAGTTCAGTCTCCGGAAACGTCAAAGCTTCTTCACTGTAAGAACAGTGAAGCTGTGGAATAGACTTCCTCCGGACGTGGTCATGGCAGGAACAGTGGACAGTTTTAAAAAGGGTTTAGATGAATTCTTAAAAGTAAACAACATTAAAGGGGTTGTCTCATCGTAGTCAATGGGGGAATATCGCTAGGATATGCCCCCATTGTCTTATGTGTGTGGGTCCCACCGCTGGGACCCGCACCTACATCGAGAGCGGAGCTCTAAAAGTGAAGGAGGGTGCACTGCGCATGCGCAGCAGCCCTCTATTCATTTTCTATGGGGCCGGCGAAAATAGCTGAGCTCTGGCTCGGCTATTTCCGTCAGCCTCATAGAAAATGAATGGGAGCGGGGGCCGCGCATGAGAGGTATGCTCCCATTCACTTCTATGGAGAGGTGGTGGCCAGACTGGTGTCCTCCAGCCACCACCTTGCCGGGCTCCATTCTCGATATGGGTGCGCACCTATAAGACAATGGGGGCATATCCTAGCGATGGATTGCTTTCGCCCAACAATGTGTTCAGTGACGTCACCGGCTTTGATGGGCGGAAGCCGTCACCTGGCAGCCCTATGGAGAGCCCGATTCGTCACAGGAACTCCAGAAAATGTCTTTGCCCTGCACGATTTAGCGCAGGGCAAAGGAGAGCATCGTAGCATGAACTGTACGATGCTCAAGTCAGGGGTGCTGCCTGGGTGAAAATGGTGATATTTCCGGGTTTAGCTCTGAACTCAGACAACCCCTTTAAGTTTGCACACCATGCTGTAACATTTATGGCACACCCTGCTGCAGTGGTCGAGTTCAGAGCTAGCTCTGATCCTAGCTGCTAACCCCTTAGATGCTGCTGTCAGTAGCGAACGAGGAACCTAAGTGAGTTTATGGAAGGAAGGGGCTCCCTCTCTACCCCACTAGGAACCCTGCAATGTGTTTACAGGGTCCCAAAGGTTGTTATGGCAGCTAAAAGACTTACAAACGCCTCAGGATCTGCCATGTAAGGAAGTCTATTAGCCACTCCCAGATGCAGGGTCTAATAGATGATTTGTCAGTGTGAAACTAACAGGTAAAATACACTTCAATATATGGGTCTTAGATTATGGTGATGCGAATTTTTTATTTTTATATAAATATACATACATTATTATGACCACCAGCTAATCTCCATAGTAACATATTTAGCATGGACAGCAGCTAGACGAGCTGGGAATGTCTCAATGAGGTCCTGGTTATCACAGGTATCTGGAGCCATGCTGATTGCAGTGCATCCCACAGCTGCGAACACAACTAGCCAGGTGGTCCCACAGATGCTCCACTGGGTTCAAGTCTGGGGAATTAAGGAGCCAGGGTAGTACTTGGAAGTCTTGGTCATGCTCTTCCAACTAATGTCAGACATTTCAAACAGTGTGACATGTTGAAATGTCTTGCTGGAAGATCCCATCCACCCCAGAGAAGACAATCAGTATGAATAGGTGTACGTGATCTGCAGGGATGATTTAAACCCAAATCTGTTAAGAGTGCCTTCCACATGGAGGAGTGGGCCCAGAGAATGCCACAGAAACATTCCCCAGACCAAAACACTGCGAACAACTGGTGTTCCTCCAGCAATGGTTACAGGGTGTTCTTTTGCTAAAGTTTCTCGTCTGACATGCCAACATCCATCTGTTAAATGAAACAGAGAACATGTCTCATCTGAGAAGGCAACCTATTGCCAATCAACAATCCAATTATAAGATCCAATTCTGAGACTGCCAAGAAAATTGAAGCCTTTTCTGCCAATTCAACTTCGTTAGCAGAGGTGCAGTGACCATCCTTTGGCTTCAGAGCCCCATACACAGTAGGGTTCACTGAACTGTTGTTTTAGACACATATCTAGTAGCTTGGTTCATTTTTGCGGTGAGCTACTCCACTGCATGTTGGTCCGCCCTTGTACATCACCCATGGCCCAAAAGCAAATAATCATCTCTTTTTGCAACTCTGATAAATCACCTATTTTACCCATGACAGCAACAAGGAATATGTGTGCACACAGCCTATTATATACCTATTCTTAACAAGCCAGCACGTCACGTGACTTCTTTATGAGCTACACGCTGCCGACATTGAAAGTATAAATTAGTCATAATAATGTGAATTGACTGTGTATGATGCAAAGATATAAAAAATTTAAAAACTCAATAAATTTTGGTATTAATATGGTAGATTAATTGGTATATAATGGCTCCCAAAATAAAGATATATCACTCATCTCCCAAGGTGAACCTAGTAAAAAAAAAAAAAAAAAAAAAATTTACTGAATTGCTATTATTTGGCCACCTTGCCTTTCAAAAAATTGAATCAAAAATTTCATATGTACCCCCAAAATAGTACCAATGGTAACAGGCCCCTGTCAAGCTCCTTCAACAGAAAAATAAAAAAGTTATGGCTCCAACACAAATTATAAATGATTTTATTGTTGAAAAGTAATAAAACAAAAAGCGCTACATAAGTTTGGTATCATCATAATTATATCAATCAGCAGATCAACATTATGTTATTTAACCCACAATGGTAGCAGTAAAAACTACATGCTGTCCTATAAAAACAAGCTCTCATACAGCTGCCTCAATGGAAAAATAAAAATTATATGAATACTAGACTATGGCAATGCAAAATATAAGAGGTTTACAAACATTAAAAACTATATACTGTACTGTATTTTTTTGCACTGTAAGGCACATTTTTTCCCCACAAAAGGGGAGGGAAAATGGCAGTGCGTCTAATAGTCAGAAATCTAATGACAGCTTCCTTTATGGAAGCGTTCATCAGCATGCAGAATGTGCAGCCTCTGCACTGCACTGGGTCCTGACTGTAAACTTTGCTGTGTGACATCATGCAGCGTAGACTGGAAAAAGAGCCCTTTATGCTGTGAATCCTGGACAAATCTGCTGGCACTTGTCGTTAAAAGCTGCAAATCTTTATTTTAAGCGCATAAAAACATCATCATGCAATATGAAAATAAAACATAAAAAAGCTATGCATGGCTAATGAGGAAGGATAATGTGTTTCACCCAAAACTGGTAGCTTTTTTATGTTTTTTTTTATTTAGGATTGCATGATGATGTTTTTATGCACTTGAAATAAAGAGTTTGAGTTTTTAACCACAAGTGCCAGAAGATTTGTCTAGGATTAACAACATCAAGGGTGGAATGAACTGACACAGCCAAGCCTGAATTCATCTAGAGCACTGTGGAGATCCCCAAGAGGTTCAATACTGCTGCAAAAGGGCTAGCGAATACACATCTATTTACTTTTTTTTTACTTTACTCATTTTTTTAAATGTCTCATCTGAGGTCTGATGGAGGTTAGGCATGAGCGAACCCGTGGAAGTTTGGGTTCACCAGATTCGGCCAAACTTCAGGTCAAACTTCGGATTCGGGACACGAACTTGACCCCGAATCCGGACCCCATTAAAGTCAATGGGGACCCGAACTTCACTTTATTATTTTCTGTTATAACATGGTTATAACAGAAAATAATAGCATTCTTAAGACAGAATGCTAAATAAAATGGCCATTGAGGGGTTAAAAATAATAAGAAAATACTAACCTCATCCACTTGATCGCGCAGCCGGTATCTTTCTGCAGGACCTTACCACAGGTCCTTCTATCTTCATTCAGCAGGACCTGCAATGATGTCACTGCGCTCACCACATGGTGAGCGTGATGATGTCATCACAGGTCATTTTGCAGGTCCTGCAGAAAGAAGAAAGAAGAGGATACCGGCTGTGCGATCAAGTGGATGAGGTGAGTTTTTTTTTATTATTTTTAACCCCTCCATGGACATTTTATTTAGCATTCTGTCTTAAGAATGCTATTATTTTCCTTTATAACCCAATTATATTGGAAAATAATAAAATCACCCGAACACCGAACCCAAACCCGAACTTCAGTGAAAAAGTCCGGGTCCGGGCACCCGAACTCCCAAAAATCGGTACAAACCCGAACTGATGTGAGGCTGATGGGGGTCTGTTGTGAGGCTGATGAAGGTCTGATGAAGGCTGGGGGTCTGATGGGCATATGATCTGAGGCTGGTGGAGGCTAGGAGATCTGATCTTAGGCTGATGGGGTCTGATCTGAGGCTGATAAAGGTTGGAGGTCTAAATCCTCAGTGCATCTTATAGGAAGCAAAATATGGTACATTTGGTATTGCCATAAGCGTATTAACCCACAGAATAACTGACAGGACTGCAATTTGTGCTCCCCTTTCCTTCCAATAAATTAAATAAAATGCAATAAAAAGACCTATGTTCCCCAAAATGGTACCAATAAAAATTAGAGCACATCTCGCAAAACACAAGCCCTGACACAGCTCTGTCAACAAAAGAATAAAAAAGTTATGGCTCTTAAAAAATCATCTCAGCAAATTCTATTTTTAAAAATCAACAGCAATTTATAAGCACACATGGAATAATTCAGTACTCATAAGCAGTGATGGCCAGTTCGCAGTGTTTGCCTGCGAACACATGCGGGCTGCCATCTTGACTCACAAGTCCCGCGATGCACAGGTAAGCCCTTACCTGTACCTGTGCTGCGAGCCGGTCTGAAATCAAATGCGGCGAACTGGCCATCACTGCTCATAAAACATTAAATAAACTGTGAAGGGCTTTTCCTCCTTTTGCCCCTTGTAAAAATAAAAACATTGAGGCAAAATCAATGTACTACTGGAAAAAATGTAATTTCTCATTTTCATAGTCCAATATTAGTGCATTTCATGAAACACTTGTATGCTCAAAACCATCACTACACTCCTAGCTGAATTCCTTGGGGGTGTAGCTTGCAAACATTTTTGGGGTGTTTCCATTGTATCATTGTACTGGTACATTAGGAGTGTTTTTAAACAGTGACAGTGTCCAAACCTATTCCAGAAAATTTTCTGCTTCAAAAAACCAAATGATGCACCTTCCATTCTGAGCCCTGCAATTTGCCCAAACAGCAATTTATGACTACCTATGGAATATTGCAACATTTTGGAGAAATTGTGAAACCGTTTATGTGGTATGTTTTCAAACTTTTATTCCTTGTAAAAAAGAAAAATTTGGGGCTAATTAATGGTACTACTTGGGAAATTTTTATTTTATTTATTTTCACAGTCCAGTGTTAAAGGGATTCTGTCACCTGGAAAATGGGCAATAAGCTAGCTGACATTAGCGATGCGCTATTGTCAGCTGAACATAACTATATTAGTGCCATCGCACTGCCTGATGCCTTTATTGAGAAAAACAAACTTTTATAATATGCTAATTAGACTGCTCCTAGAGTCTCCGTTTGCCCACCTCTTTTCACGCTCTTCTTCTCTTGATTGACAGGGCCAGGTGCAGCCAGCCAGTCGCAGGGGGTACACGTGAAGTTCACGGTAGACCGATGAGGGGCCAAATGATATAACACACAGTTCATCAGTTTACTCACGGTTAGCAGAAAGCCTCCCTGGGCTGGCAGCACAGTGTTGAGGTGGACAGCACGAAATCCTCCGGGGCACGCTCTGTGGTAGGAAGCATCAGCCAAGATGGTGGTTGAGGTGCCCTTGATGTTAGGGGTGCTTAGGGTGCTTGTTGCGGCTGAGTCCTTTGATGGATTTTGTCGTGATGCCAGTACCGTTAATGGTGGTACAACCATAGGTAGTAATAATGAGGTAGACAGTGGTAAGATGCAACTCACAACTTTTACTTTAGTGGTCTTTCAGTTGCTGTAGTACAATTATGCAGTCTTTAGATGGTACAGAGACAATACTGCAAATCCACTGTTTAAGGCTTGTCAGGTGTTTGGTTGGTTTTGGAGCAGTGGGTTAGGTGTACCTGGTTCCTTTAGATGCTTTGGATCCTATTCCTTGGCTTTCTCTACACGCTAAACATTGGTAGACAGGAAAACTCTACTGTCCCTTAGAAGGTTGGTGTGGCTGCCAGAAGCTAATAAACCTCCACCATGCAAAGGTGTCTGTGGCCCTAAATAATGGCTCTTATCACCGATGAATTCCTAGGAATGCTTGTTTCTTTTCCAGGGAGGCAAACTCTTCTCCTACTGGTCAGGGATGCAAATCTATAGTCCCAGCTACAGAAGGAAAACCTTCTTCTGTGCCTAAACATCTGAGTAAACACCTTCTAGCAAAGTTGGCTCAACTCACTAATCTGTGTTGCGAAGTCTTCACTCTATCTTTCCTCCCACTAATTTGATCTGACTACCTCAGATCTGCTCACTTCTGAACTACATCCTAGTTAATCTGATCTGCCTTGACTAATCTGTCTCACTAGGCCTGACCTGAGTATATATAGGACCTGAACTTTATCCCCATCTAGTGGCGGGATGTATAAATTGCACCTAATCGTCCTGTTAACAGGGATTTTGCAGTTACACAAATGCAAAGTTATACATAACAACCAAGTGCTTGTAATAATATAAAAAGTGCTCTTAAGCAGTGCCCACACACGCGTTATCTTGCGCCGTCCCATTCAGTATTCGGCACAGGCACTGTGAAGGAAGCACGTTCGGCGGCTGCTGGCTTACTCACTGCGCCTGCGCTGAATACGTCACAGTGAGGAAGCCGGCTGCCGGAGAACATCCTTCCACACTGTGCCTGCACCGAACACTGAAAGAGACAGCGCAGGCGCAAGATTTTCTTAGTAGACACGGCCCCCCTGCTCCTAGAGGCTAGTTACCATATTATGAAAGTTTTTTTTCTCAATAAAGGCTTCAGGCAGTGAGATGGCACTAATATAGTTATGTTCAGCTGACATTAGCACGTCGCATTTCAAAATCTGCATTTCAAAAGCCAAATGGCGTTCCTACCATTCTGAGCCCTGTCCGTTGCCCAAACAGCAGTTTACGACTTCATGTAGGGTATTACAAAACTTGTGAGAAAGTAGGCAACAATTTGTGGTGTGTTTTTTCTCCTATTAACCATTGTGAAAACCCTTTAACTGGAGACAGTTCATTTTTTATTTATTACGCCCCAATTCTAATAATTTCTAGGAAACAGCAAAGGGGTCAAAATACACCGTATTTTGATGTATGCTGACCCTGGTATTGTGTCGCATTTTTAGGATCAACTTTCCTATAAAACCATGCAGTCATTAGCAACATTTGTAACTCTGAAATGCATCTGGCTAAAGCCATAGAGGACTTATTAAACCTTCCACCGCCATTACCAGCATGAGCCACCGGCATTTATGCGGTGCGCACCTGGACCGGAGAATCTTCCAGCTAGAGAGGAGTGAAAAGTGCATCCAGCATGCTGAAGAAGTGCTGCCGCTGATGCAGATAACATTGGGGGCACAATACCCCCTCCTCCACCATCAACAACCTATATAATCCAGAGCTCCAGCAATACGGGATTGACACTAACAAGGAGACCGGTACAACTGTATCTAAGGTGGTAAGATCTCACTGCAACACAATCAAAACTCATTTGTTACATTGCTGCAAATTTGACTATTTGACCAGCTCATCTAGTGTGTCAGGCGAGCAGGCCGCCTAAAGCCTGCAGGTGGACTTTCTGAGGCTGATCATTCAGCTGGGTGTGGATTAAACACCCAAGATCAAAGGTGAATGTTTTTCTGTATGAACTGTTTTGGGTGTGAACTAACACCAATACTGAAAATGGACTGTCATACTGTAAACATTTTTGGAATTTCACAAGAAAAACAATGGTGTGCTTGGCTTTAACGTAACTTTATTCTTTCATGAGTTATTTACAAGTTTCTGACCACTTATAAAATGTGTTCAATGTGCTGCCCATTGTGTTGGATTGTCAATGCAACCCTCTTCTCCCACTCTTCACACACCGATAGCAACACCGCAGGAGAAATGCTAGCACAGGCTTCCAATATCCGTAGTTTCAGGTGCTGCACATCTCGTATCTTCACAGCATAGACAATTGCCTTCAGATGACCCCAAAGATAAAAGTCTAAGGGGTTCAGATCGGGAGACCTTGGGGGCCATTCAACTGGCCCACAATGACCAATCCACTTTCCAGGAAACTGTTCATCTAGGAATGCTCGGACCTGACACCCATAATGTGGTGGTGCACCATCTTGCTGGAAAAACTCAGGGAACGTGCCAGCTTCAGTGCATAAAGAGGGAAACACATCATCATGTAGAAATTTCGCATATCCAGTGGCCTTGAGGTTTCCATTGATGAAGAATGGCCCCACTATCTTTGTACCCCATATACCACACCATACCATCAATTTTTTGGTTCCAACAGTCTTGGAGGGATCTATCCAATGTGGGTTAGTGTCAGACCAATAGCGGTGGTTTCGTTTTTAACTTTACCATTCACATAAAAGTTTGCCTCATCACTGAACAAAATCTTCTGTGTAAACTGAGGGTCCTGTTCCAATTTTTGTTTTGCCCATTCTGCAAATTCAGTGCGCCGATCTGGGTCATCCTCGTTGAGATGCTGCAGTAGCTGGAGTTTGTAAGGGTGCCATTTGTGAGTAGCTAATATCCGCCAAAGGGATGTTCAACTAATGCCACTCTCCAGTGACATGCGGCAAGTGCTACGCTGTGGGCTCTTGCTGAATGAAGCTAGGACAGCCACTGATGCTTCTTCATTAGTGACAGATTTCATGCATCCACATTTTGGCAAATCCAACACTGAACCAGTTTCACAAAACTTAGCAAGCAGTTTGCTAACTGTAGCATGGGAGATGGGTGGTCGCGTAGGCTGTCTTGCATTGAAATCTGCTGCAATGACCCGGTTACTGCGTTCACCAGACATCAACACAATTTCTATCCACTCCGCACGTGTTAACCTCGGCGATATGTCAATGGCTGTAAACAAAGAGAAACTTGTAAATAACTCATGAAAGAATACAGTTGCGTTAAAACCAAGGACACCATTGTTTTTCTTGTGAAATTCCCAATAAGTTTGATGTGTCACATTACCCTCTTCCTATTGAAAAAACAAAAGTTGGATTCAAAATGGCCGCCATGGTCACCACCCATCTTGAAAAGTTTCCCCCCTCACATATACTTATGTGCCACAAACAGGAAGTTAATATCACCAACCATTCCCATTTTATTAAGGTGTATCCATATAAATGGCCCACCATGTATATTAGAGTTAGTTTTATTAGGGCATTAGGGAGAACATATTAACAGTTTAGATAAAGGTTTAGTTACTCTTTAAGCCTAGTAAAGAGTAATTTGTGGCATAATGATTCAAAGACATGGAATTGGAGAAGTGAAGGCCTAATGAGGGTTGATTAGTCAGTGTCACATACACCCAGCAGTGCTCCTCAGACTGGACTGAAATGTCACTAATTATCTCCTTCCTCTACTGTAGATCTGGACTGGGCATCCCCCTTTTAGTTGACCTAGTTAGTTTGTTGGTCACCTTTCTAGTAATTTTTAAAGAGTCCTTGAACAATCTTGCTACACCTCGCCGTCAGTAACATGCATGTTGTTCTTTCTAAAATAAATAATTTATACAACAGGTCGTTCTGTGTCCATAACACCATCTGAACACACTTGTAACTTAGTATTTTACTATAAGGTCTTCAAACTCACACACAGTAGAAGATGAACTGTTAGGTTGAGACCTGATTTTCTGTATAGGATAACTTGATTTCCTGGCTACTCCAACACATCTCAACTTAATGAAGATCTGTTGTTGACTTTGATCTTCAGAAATCTTCCAGGTACTGATCCCCCAGCTGCTTATCATGGGGTACCCATGCAATAAGATAGAGTTGCCATGTCCCTGGTAGACATCCTGGGAATTAATAAGGTTTTAATGAGGTTTGTAGATCATTAGCAGTCCCCTCTGGGCTACAAGAGATTTATTGGATTATAGACTTAAGTAAAGTCCAATCTGGAAGTTTAGTCATTACCATCTTCTAATTGGGACTTAGTACAAGAATTTCGTAGGCTCTCCGACAACAAAGTCCCATCATACTCCATTTGAAGATAAGAATAAAAAATTATTCTAACATACTGATGAGTAGTGTAAAGTGTACAGAAAAGTGTAGTGGTAAGACAAGTTGACTGGTCAACTGTTACAGTGATGGCCCGCGGCCACCACTGCTTTTCTTACTGGTCCCAGGTTTTGGCTTCCTGGTAGAGCGGACCCACATCCTGCTCTTACCACCGGAGTTATTCTGTATCTCCATGCAGGCTGCAGCCTGCTTGCTAGATTGACCTCTCTTCCTTTGCCCATATGACTGGATACCTTGGGAGAGTGCTTAAGAAATACTATTGTTTACTGGATTCTGATCCTCCACTGTCTGACCTGACCCATGGCTATTCCCCATATATTAACCCTCACTGCTTGCCCTTTCCACAGACCTTTTACCATTTACCATGTATTTTGCTTGCCCTGACCTAGGTCTGTCCCTGACTGATTCTTCTTGACCCCTCAGTGCCCTGCTCCAGTGTCAGCTGTCAATCACACAGAGACTACTCCAGGTGGTAGCAGCCTGGTGGTTCCCCTGCAGTGAAGTCCAGATCCCCGAACAGGATTAAAGGATGAAAGCCCAGGGACTGCCAGGATAACGCCCTTAAGAGTAACCCAATGTCAAATCTGTTGGTTGATGTTGATATAGTGGTTCCACACCTACTGCTATAACATCTGCCCAGGTCTCATGGTACTTTTTCTCACTACTGATTGAGTTTATTAGTGGGATTTAAAATTGGTCTCTTTTTCATATTATTCAGTGGCAAGCAGTTGGTACATTTATTGTGTTTTAGTGAGCTCGCTCTTTGTTACTAGTGCATTGGAAATGGCTCAACGATTACTTAACTTTTTTTTTTACAAAAATGTAATTGTAAAATGATATGTGGTGTTTTACTACCTGATATGCAGTTCATTAAATATTGTCTCTTTGCATAATTAATGATGAAGTAAATTGCTGGTTACTCACTGTGTGTTATTTGCAAACACGTGCAATTACTTAATTAAGTGAAAGTGTAATGAAGTAAGGTTATTTCCATTTTCGTGTTTGCTTATGGAAAGACTTTTTCTTAACTGCATCGATTTACTAGATAATTACTTTGTTATTATTCGCTGCAGCTGCCATTTAAACCAGCACCGCTTTGTGTCAGCCAAGAGCTGGAAACCTGCCACAGAAGTAACAGAATACTAATCTCCATGGGTCTCCTCTTCATTTCCTGACCTGTAGTTGTGACACGGATGAGATATTGTTATCCTTTTACCTGAGTCTCAAAATCATTTAAGTCAAATCTTTTGCACTCAGGATATACCTGTGATCTGAGAGTCAAGTATATGTTGTTCAATACTCAACTAAGGCTAGGACTATAGGAATAATGGCAGTAATTTTGCAGGAAAAATGAAAACATATTTTTTGCATCAATGCTACCCATCAGTTGGGTAGCAGTGGTCACAACAGTGTAGTTTATAACTATACAGTATAAGAATTATTGTAGGTGATAGTACTGATTGTTTTGTACTAGTATAAAGGGACCGATGGCCAGGTGGTTAAATGCCTGATGCTCCTACATTAAAGGGGGTTATCCCATGACAAATGCAAAAAATGAAAATCAGAGATCATATAGTACATGACAATCTCTATCTAATAAAGCTAGAACTAGCCCTATACCTCACACGGATCCAGAGATCTCCACATTCATTGCTCTGCTAGATTTATATTAAGATAGCAGCTCAAGGGGAGTGTCTTTCCTGCTACAGCTAAGGGGGAGTGTCCATGCTCTCCCTATCACAGCTCAGGAGGCAGTTGAAGGATGAAAATGAGCATGTGCGACCTTCTCAGTGAGCAGGTCACAGGAACTAACAGGAGGTGGCGCTATACAGATATATTTTATTGAATAACTCAGTGGCTATGCCAAATTTTTAATTACATGCAATTACAAAAGAATTCAGATCCAGGAGATGGCTTAAAAACTGTAGAATATTTTTCATTGGACAACCCATTTAAGTAATGCTGAGAGCATCAGATCTTTATATACGTGGCTGGTGGCCTTGAGGAGGGCTTAGGTGACCTCTTGGGCATCGGCCTACCAGAAAATTTCCCTGTAGGGTCTATGGGCAGTCCACCCATGCCTACCACTGCTGATCTGATGATGCTCCAGTCCCCATTGCTCTGTACTTACTGGTTCTAGCTCAATACATCAAAAAATGTTAGGAAATACCTGCTCAGTCAATTACCAGTTAAGGCCAGTTATTTGATGAGCTGGCCTTTCTTAGTGTTTCTGGTATATCAAACTGAGACCAGCAGGAACAAAGCGAATGTTGGGGTAAAGTGGTAGGGGATCAGTAGAGGTACTGTAAATAAAGCTTCTGTTCTGTTTTAAACATGTGCTAGCCCACTTAAAAATATTTATATTCTACACCCAAATCCCCTTAAAATCCTACTTATCCAAGTAGCCCCACCATGCAACTTTTACTTTAATTTTCTCAACGTTAATAGAAGGCACTTTTAATGGCTTGTCCATGTTTCCACATCCTCGACATTAAAGCAGTTCAGTAACAATGTAGGCTTATGTATACATTAGTACATACAGTATTAGCACTTCATGTTTTGACACTTTGTAACAGATTTACATAAGTACAGAACCTATTAAATGTTAATTATTTTCAATTTCCACACCCTGTATGACACTACCATTGAACCATGGGCTACAATAAATAAAAGAAATGGCAACCTTTTTTTTTTTTTTTTTTTTTTTTTTTACATTAATTGTCTTTATTAATTAGTATATCAAAAACATTACAGAATAGAAAAAAGGATACAGCTCCCCCCCAACCCCCCTACCTGTGGTGCGTCAAAATAAAACCCCTATAAATAAAACAATTTGACCTCAACTAATCAATCCTCCAACCACCCCATATCTTAATCCACTTGTCCTCAGCTTCCCTCTGTTTGTACATAATTTTCTCATAATTTTTTACCTTAACAATTAAATTTATCCATGTATTTATATCTGGAGTGAATCGAGCAAACCAGGTCCGACTGACCAAGACTCTAGCCAACATCAATATTCTGCTCAGGAAAATCTTTTGATACTTGTGATTATTTACTTTGGAAAGATCATTAAGCACAAATACTTGTGGTTCAAAAGGGATTCGAACTTTTAGTTTATACATAATACAATTATTAATAGTATTCCAGTAGTTTATAAGTTCTGGACAAGTCCATATCATATGAAGAAAGTCCGCTCCTACAGTGTCGCATTTGGGGCAGTTTGACGTGTCTCTTAATCCACATTTATTCATCCACAGTGGAGTAATATATAATCTATGGCAAATATAGAATTGTACTAGAACGTGGTTGAAGTTCTGTGACAGTGAACCTAAGTTCCCAAAAATATTCTCCCAGCCTTCTATTTGTAAGTTCGGGCAATCCAGCTCCCACGCTCTTTGTCCTGGTGAATGTGTATCATTAAACCGTGCCTTAAGTAATAGCTTATATATATTTGAAATTTTTATTCTAGACAGTGTACCCCCTACCCATTCATTCAAAAAAGATGAATTATCTATATCCAACACCAGTTTGTCATCCAAACTGGATAGTACTGAACGCAATTGAAGATACCTAAACCATGAAAAATTTTCTATATTATGTGTCATCTCTATAAATGGTTTAATATCTCTATCCTTAACTACCTGTGAAATGTATAAAATTTTATTCTTCTGCCAAAATGTGTCGGCTGCAATATCATCCAGCCTTTGTAAGTGCACATTATGCCAAAGAGGCGTAAATGTAAATGAACCCTTAATCTTCAACCATGTCCTAGTTGTAGCCCACACTTTCAGGAGTAGTTTTATAGTCTCTCTGTAACCTCGCTCATAGCTCTTCAATAGCCCGGATTCCAACAAGGTAAAAATATTATTATGGGCGTGGCTAATTACCATCTTCCCCAACAGTGCACTGTTCTCTGATTCATAGCACCTCAATAGCTGGGCTGCAATAAAATACCCTTTAAAGTAAGGGAGGTTTAAACCCCCGCACTCCACTGATTTATACAAATATTCCAGCTTTATTCGAACTCGCTTTCTTCCCCATATTAAATCATTAATTATTCTTTCCATAAGTTTAAAATACTTATCTTGTATCCAAATAGGTGTATTCCTGAGCACATATAAAAATTGTGGTAGTATCACCATTTTAACTAATGAGACTCGGTCAGTTCTAGATAGAGGAAGTCTCAGCCAGATCCCTATTTTAGCTCTACTGCTTACCATTATGGGGATCAAATTAAGTTGTATAAAATTTTCAACCCGAGGTGATATAATCAAACCCAAGTATTGAAAAGTGTCAACAATATTCAACTGTGTCACAGAGACCTCTTTCTGTGGCAGGGGGTCCACTGGCATCAAACTGGTCTTAGCCCAGTTTATAAGAAAACCAGACACCTCACCAAATGCTTTAACCATTTGAATAATCCTAGGGAGAGTAATTTCCGTATGGTCTATAAAAAAAAGAACATCATCCGCATATAATGAGATACGGTCTTGTGTTCCTAGCGTACCAAATCCTTTAAGCTGATCGTCCTGTCTAATGGCCATAGCAAGGGGTTCGATATAAATATCAAATAACAATGGGGATAATGGACAGCCCTGCCGCGTGCCCCTATTTAAATCAATACTGCTACTCAGGATTCCATTAAGACTCAATTTTGCCCTTGGAGATCCATATAATAACTTAAGAGTACCTATGAACCTTTCTCCAAAGCCCATCCTTGCCAGAACCTTGCAGAGGAAGCGCCACTCCACCCTGTCAAAGGCCTTAGAGGCGTCCAATGACAGGATGGAGCGAGCGGTCCCCCCAGGGGCCTGAATATTAGAAAAGAGCCGATGTAGATTATGATGTGTACCCTTGTTCTGAATAAAGCCACTCTGATCCGGGTGGACAATAGAGGAAATGACCCTAGAAAGCCTTGTAGCCAAGACCCTCGCAAGAAGCTTTACATCTGCATTAAGAAGTGAGATTGGTCTATAAGATTCTAGATCTAAGGGGTCCTTGCCTTTTTTTGGAATTAATATTATTACAGCTTCCATCATTGAATCTGGCAACTTCCCACACTCCACTGATTCAGAAAAGACCTCCAGCAGTCTAGGGAGAATACACTCCCCATATTTACTATAGAATTCGTATGGAAGCCCATCTGAACCAGGAGTAGAGTTGGCTGAGCATAATTTAATAGCTCCCTCGAGTTCCTGAATTGAGACCTCCAATTCGAGTGCTTTCTTTTGCGTCTCAGTAATAGAAGGGAAGGTAATCCTGTCAAGATAGAAATCTATCTTATCGTCTGTGATCTTAGTTTCAGCCTTGTACAAATCCAGGAAATAGTCAACAAAGGCCTTCTCTACCGGACCCTGTCCAGTGACCATCTTACCATCACTCAATCGAACCTTATCTATAAATTTTTTAGATTGTTGGCTTGATATTACTCTGGACAAAAATTTACCAGGTCGCCCTGACTCCGTAAAGTATTTTTGCCCCTTAAAAAAAAGGCTCTGTTGGGCCTTGTCCAATAAAAAATTAGAGTATATTTGCGTGGCTCTTTGCATATTTTCCCTATTCTCCTCCGTCTTATTCATATAAAAGGATTCTGTCGCCAGTGCTGCACGTTCTTCTAGGTTTTTCTGTTTTTTCCCGTACTCCTTTCTAAGATTCGCGATGTTACTAACCAGCAATCCCCTCATGTACGCCTTAAAGGTATCCCATACAACTTGAATTTTTGCTAAGCCATAATTATTATCCCAAAAACGGCCAATTTCATTTTGGATTATTTCATGTGTCTTTATAACTGATAACCAATAAGGATTTAGTCTAAAGGGAGGTTTTTGTGTGTATCTTTCCTGAGTTAAGCAGAGTTCAAGTAGTAGCGGAGAATGATACGATATTGACCTCGTTTCGTATTTCATTTGATTTACCAATTTCACATGTTTACTACTTATCAATGCAAGATCTATTCTAGACATTGATTTACCTGCTTTACTAAAACATAAAAAAAACCTTTTCCCCTGTCCTAAATATTCCCAAACTTCTTCAAAGCCAGCCTCCAGGCAAAACCGTGCCAGGGGAGACCCCTGAACCGGACTATCACTCCTGATGCTCGTAGAAACCCTATCACGTAAAGGATCAATGACACAGTTGAAATCGCCAATAATCAGTGTTGGGCACTCAGGCCATTTATCCATAAACAATACCAAAGAATTAAGAACCGAAAAAGAAAATGGCGGTGGAATTTAGACAAAGGCCAGAATGCATATTTCCCCCCTTAACCTGCAATATAAAAAAATAAATCTCCCCTGTTGATCAACAGAGGATGCCATACAAACAAAATCAATAAGTCTATGTATCAAGACAGTAACACCTCTCGAGTAATTGGAGAAAGTAGAATGATACGTATGCGCAGCCCATCCCCCTAGAGGTCTCCTCGGTGAGGTGGGTCTCCAACAAACATACTATTGCAGGTAGGTGGACCCGAGTAAAGTCAAAAACTGCTTGTCTTTTTCCTCTATCCCCCAAACCACGTATATTCCAGGTAATAATTCTAGTCAGCATTATCAACAGTGGTTAGATGGGAAAAAGAGGAAAAAGAAAGAAAAAAAAAAAAAAAAGGATACATTCTGACGCACCACAGCCCAACCCCAACCCCCCCCCCCCCAACCCCCCATGCAGGTAATCCACCACATATTGTAGTAGATTTCTCTCCTGTGACCATCCCTCCCACACTCCCCCCACTCGGCCGCCCCCATTCAGAGGTAAAGAAAAGGAAATTTAGGGGTATAAACCCCTTATAGCAATTACAATTCCCAACACATCCTAAAAGGAATTAAATCAAAGATTATTTCGATCAAGCCAATCCCTGGCTTCTTCCGAAGTATCGAAAAATAGAGTTTTATCTTTGAAAATAATCCGTAATTTTGCTGGGAATATAAGAGAATATTTAATATCCCTTTCTCTTAGCCTCTTTTTGGCAGTCATAAATGTGCGTCTCTTTTCTTGTATGTCTTTTGAAAAATCTGGAAAGAAAGCCAATCTGTTCCCATTGTATACAACTGGTGAGCATTCCCTCGCCCTTCTCAAAAGGATATCTTTATCCCCTGTGGCCAATAACTTAACTAGAAATGTCCGCGGTTGTCTCCCTGAAATTGGTTTACCCCCTGGGACCCGATGAGCTCTTTCTATCATGAAGAAGGGGGAAAACGAATCTTTCCCAAAATTTTCAAAGATTAACTTCTGTATGAATTGGGTTGAATTCTTCTCTTCCGCGCCCTCTGGAATCCCTATTATTCTCACGTTGTATCTTCGTGACCTATCCTCAAGGTCCGCCACCTTTTTCTTCAGAAGGTTATACTCTAATTTAAGTGTGGAGACTTCAGTTTTTATTTTTTGGGATTCATTCTGTATCAGGGTAACAGAGCTCTCTAGGTTGTTAACTCTGTCTCTCATTTTTGACAAATCATCTTTTATTAGTCCCACATCAACTTGGATAAACCCAAGTTGGGTTGTAACAGCCTGTATTAAATCCCCATTTTGTTTGACCGCTAGCAATATTTCTTCTAGCGGAGAAGAGTTGTCGTTAGGGATAACCTCCCCCATTATACCATCTTCCACTTCTGAGTATCTAGAAGCTTTTTGTGGGTCTAACTCCGTCAACTCTGGGTCATCATTTTTTTTTTGTGGCAAGTTCCTTTTGTCCGCCCCTCGTATTAACCCTCGGAGACCTCAGAAACTGGTCTATTTTTGTTGTTTCAGCAGTTTTGAACCCCAGCTTCTGATTTGAGAGGTCAGCCGAGCGCCTACTAGCTTTTGGAGCCATACCTTGATCCTCCTTTTTTTTTTTTTTTTTTTTTTTTTTTTTTCCCCCTTTGCTTTTTCCTTCTTTTTTTTCTCCTCCTTTTTCTCCCCCTTTTTTTTTTTTTTTTGTTTCCACCTCTTTCTCTCCTTTTATATTTATATATCTTCTTTTTTTCCTTTTTTTTTTTTTTTCTTTCCCTTTCCTCTCCCTTCTTCTTTGTTATTTTTTTTTTTAAAAACTTATTTTTAATTTTTTCTTTTTTTTTCCTCCTCTTTTCTTCCACTTTCCACTTTATACTTTATAGTTTCCTCCTTTTTTTTTTTGTGGCCACCTCAGTATTTTTCAAATGTGTTTTTTGGATGGAAAAAGTTTTTTTTTTTTTTTTTTAGTTAGTGGATATCATTCTAGGGAGAGAAGATCTGGAGGACAAAGAAAAAAAGTAAATGGAACAATCTCACCGGTATTCCACCTCCTCCTAGCATCCAAGGATTGAAGATCTTGAGGGGCACCGGCGGCAGAAACGAGAAATCCACAGTCTCCAACAACAGTGGCGCAGGGGGGAGAGGAGAGGATCGGCAAAGTAAATTTCAACAACAGTCCAACGGCCAGAGGAAACACAACGAGAGCTGTTCACAGTGCCACAGGGAGGAGAAGAGAGGATCGAGAAGGGCTGAAGACGAGCTCCACAACGGGACTGACCGGACTGATCACAACGGCACGGAGAGGAGGAGAGGAGGAGGGAGGATCGGCAGGAACCAAGGACAAGAACCACGTTCAGGCTTAACGGTCAGGACATCGGCACATGCCCCGCAATCGTGAGGAGGACACGGCCGAAAATCAGCATGAAGATCGGCACGAGGACGCCAGGAGATTCAAGGTAGCGAGTTAGCAGGACCGCCGAGTCCCGGGGGAGGGGGAGGGCGTGACATACTCTGTCTACGTCATCACGTCACACATACATGAAAGAAATGGCAACCTTGAATACAGTAGAGGTCTTACATTTTGCTTAACTTAAAATAACTGTATACAACACACCCATAGGGTATTGAATACTGAGTGAGAGCTTACATTGAGTTATAGGACTGATGTTCATTTTTAGTGGTTGTGCTAAAGTAGGCATATCACTGTTAATTGATTGTCAGACAGATCCCATGCTACTGCGTCCTCTTTTCCGGGATCCTAAGGAGATCAGGTAGCAATAAATACAAATAATGCAAAGGGATAGGAGGAGGAGTGTACTTGCACTGCTATGAATATCAGGAGAGAAATCATAAGCTGCAGAAAACTTTATTGGAACAAAGCATTTTGAGAGCAGCTTGCTCACTGCTTCACACCCAATTATTATTTAAGTCAATTTTGAGTGGTCCTTTACTAGGGCAAGGAGACTATGCAATACTCCACAGGTCCTCTGAAGGTCAGGTTCCTCCCAAAGTGGCTGCCACTTTTCACTCATTCCTCAGTGCAACTGTAGATATCTTAGAGGCTACCTCCTACCACAGCCTATCTTGCCTTCTCACAAGGTTGCACCAGCCCCTTCATATAGATTTGCTCAGTGCCTCTGTCAAATCCTTGTGACTGCTAAGTTACTACCTTTCATGAAATAAGTTTCCAACTACCCTCTGCCTCAAGCAACATGCTCACAGGAGTTGGCCAATAGCACCAATAAATACTTTCCTAAGGTGATATATCTACAGTTTTGTTTTACATAAGTGGGAACATATAAGGTTTACCCCCTTACACACTAACATTCTTATAAATGGGACAGGAACTATATACATAAAGAACTAGTAATTATACATTTCTCATACATAAAAAACTGTCCAGTGTTCAACTGGATTTTTTCGCTGAACACACGTCAACCTGAGGGGCTCAATAAACGTCTAGATCTGATCATGCAGCAATAACTCACATACCAGGGATCTGATATGTGAACTCCTCTTTTTTCTGGAAGTATTACGGTACTCAATTCTCTGATAATGTGATCTCCATTATATTCCATTATATTCTGGTATAATACTGTTACACATTCAGTTTATATTTCGTGTATCCATTATATATGTACATCCTTGTATGACATAGTTTGTGTATAGCTATTGGCCACATATATTTTCTCTATGCATACATATGGTTATATATTTACGTTTTTTTCTTTAAATTGATTTTCATATGAAGAGTTAACTTGAAGGTGTGGTACCTCTTTCTGGGGGCGGTTACAGGCCTGTGGGAACATTAGTGAACACAGGTGCACCCTCCCCTATAAGAGGTCTCACTCTCAATGTTTTTCTGTGTCATGAAGAAGGGCTGGAATTGTTTCTAGTAGCCCGAAAAGCTTAGACAAGACTGTTATTTTGTATCCTCGGATGAGTTTTTAACCGCAAGCTGAATAAACGTCTATTCCTTTTTAAGTGGAGCTGGATTTTCTCAACTTCTTTTCTTCATTGCCGCCCGCACCTGACACGGGCTGTCCGTGCTCACAACTAAAGGAAGGGCAGGTGAGAGCTGCTACACTCCTCTTTTTCTATATAAAAAACTGTCAACTACAAAATGATTCATAGCACGACTAACCTGTCCCATGATAATTTCAATCATAGAATTTTCATCATCATCAACAGCATAGGGTTTACAAGTAGGAAGGAAACTTAGGTTAAAAAAAAAAACATCCATTGATGGGTAGTATCAAAATGTATCAAAATGCATGTTCTAAAATTAAAGGGGTTGTCCGGGTTCAGAGCTGAACCCGGACGTACCCAGAATTTCACCCAGGCAGCCCAAGAGCATCGGAGCAGTTCATGCTCAAAAGCTCTCCTTGCACTGAATCGCGCAGGGCAAAGGCATTTTGTGGAGTTCCGGTGACAAACCTTCAGACTGCCAGGAGGAGGCTTCCGCCCAGCAGTAAGCCTGCCCATCAGAGCCAGTGACGTCACCGAACACACTGCTGGGCGGAAACCTCCTCCCGGCAGTGTGTTATTGTAAATAAAAAAATCCTTGCCTTGCGCGATCGGAGCATGAACTGCTCTGATGCTCAAGTGAGGGGGCTGCCTGGGTGAAATTATGGGTATGTCAGAGTTAAGCTCTGAACCCGGACAACCCCTATAATGGCTATAAAATACAAAATTTACCTTTTCATGTTTCTTTTCTAATATTTGGTCAAGGAGATTTATCAAAACTGTGGGAAAGAAAATTGAAGAGTTTATGTTAGATAAATTCAGTTTCCCATTATTATTTTTTTCAAAACAAAGGAGCTGTCTGATTTAGAAAACTAATTTCTACATATCCGATAAGGAAAAAGAGGATTGAAAGATTGGAATTTTTCAGGACTCTCTTGGCCAAAATGGAAAGCGGCCGATCTAGAGGACCTGTCCTTAGACAAATAGGACATTAATTTGAATGCGCACTGTGATGACACTAAAGAGAAATTGAACACTAAGGGTACAGCCACACAGACTTCTTCTTCTGAGGTTTTGAGGCAGGTCTGCCTGCAGGATTGTCAGCCAAAGCTGGTAGGAGACGTATAAATCCTTCCTTTATATTTCCATTTCCTTTTGAATCCACTTCTGGCTTTGGCTGAAAATCCTGAAGGCAGATATGCTTCAAAACCTGGTCCAAAAATCTCTGTGTGGCCATACCCTAGGAGTATGTTCACACGACAGATTTTTTTTCTGTATTTTTTATTTTTTCTGTGTTTTTTTTAAGCATTCGGTGCTTACTTCAATTGCAAAACTACATTTTTAGCTCATGGTTTTTGGTGTAGATCAGCACCAAAAAATGCAAAAAATGCATGGACACATTACAGAGCTGTTTTTTTAAGCTTCCATTTATTTTATTGGGAGATTCAGCACAGAGTCCACCCCAAGATAGGTTATGTGGCTTCTTTTTTTCCACGCTTTATGTTTCCATGTGCTTTTTTCCAAGTGATTATTCCCATTGTCATGAATGGGAGGCTGTTTTGAGGAGGTTTTTTAGCTGATTTTGAAGCAGAAATTTTTCAAAATTAGGGCCCGTTCACACAGCGTTTTTTACCGTGGAATTTTGGTGCGGACAGCTGTTCCAAAATTTGGCCAAAAATCTGCCGGCAGCCTCTTCCTCTCTGCCTCCCATTTGTTTTAATGGGAGGCAGTGCTAAGGATCATGGTTCAGAGGCTTATAGTTGCAACTGCCCTGAGAAGGGACATGATCCTCAGCGCTACCGCCCATTGAGATGTATGGGAGGTCGAGAGGACACAGCTGCGGATATGTTTTCGGTGAGGTTGTCGGCACCAAAATTCCACAGTAAAACCCACTGTGTGAACAGGCTCCAAGGGTGGATTCACACTTGGTAATACCACTACAAATCCAACCCACTTTGAGCAGTTTTTGTGATGATGGTTTTTCTCCTGATCAGCTGCGGTAATCCCGCTCTATACATGGTGGGTGTGAGTTGTATCATACAGCAGGCACCTGGCTGCAATGACAGGGAACAGCGATTGCACCGAATTCCATCATTTCCCCCTCAGATGCTGCCATCAACACCGATCGCATTATGAAGTAAGGCAGAGGGAAGTGGCTCCCTCTGCCTTCCGATCAGAGCCCCCGCAGTAAAATCGCAGGGCTCCAATCAGTTACCATGGTCACTTTTAAAGCCCAGCTCACCAGGGACATTGTCAGAATCCCATTCACTAAAAGATCTTTATTAGGGTGAATAGGACAAGGGATCCTTGTCCTATTAGCCCCTAAGGGGGATAATAGTTATTAAATAAAAAGTTTTAAAAAAAGTACAATTTAAAATCACCCGCCTTTCCCTATTTTACATATAAAACTAACAAACAATAAAACTTTTTAGCCTATTAGGTATTACCGTGTCCAAAAATGTCTGAACTATTAAAATATTTAAAAAAAAAATCCTGGTATTGCCGTAATCATATTGAGCTGCACAATATGGACATCATGTAATTTTTGGTGCACAGTGAACGCTGTGATGTCAAAATCCCCAAAACCTTGGTGGAATTGTGTTTTTTTTTTTTTTTTTTTTTACCCCACAAATAATTTTTTCCAATAAAAGACAGTGTAAATGAATTGGTGGCATAAAAAAAAATGCATTTTGTCCCGCAAAAAAATAAGCCCTCATATGGTTATGTGAACAGAAAAATAAAAAAGTTATGGCTATTGGAATGTGGGGAGGAAAAATCAAAAATGCAGAAATACAAATAGGCCTGGTCTTTAAGGGTATAAAGTCTGCATAAATGTAGCCAACCTCCGTGGATATGGCCATAAGAGGGATATTGATGACAAATTGAAGAGACAGATAATACAAGTGGTAACCACAGAGCCCAGAACAACTTCCAAAGAGATTAGAGGCAAACTCCAAGGGCCAGGTATATCCATGTCAGATCACACCATCCATTGCTGTCTTAGCCAAAGTGGACTTAATGGAAGACGACCGAGGAAGAAACCACTGTTGAAAGCAAATCATAAAAAAGTGAGATATGAATTTGCCAAAATGCATATTGACAAGCCACAAAGCTTCTGGAAGAATGTCCTTTGGATAGATGAGACACAACTGGAGCTTTTTGGCAAGTCACATCAGCTCTATGTTCACAGACGAAAAATTAAAGCATACAAAATGGGGTTGCTCTGCTGCATCTGGCACAGTATGCCTTAAATATTTTTACAATGAAATCTCACGAAAATGTGCTGCCCAGTGTCAGAAAGCTTGGTGACAGTTACAGATCATGGTTCCTCCAAAAGGATAATGACCCAAAACACACAGCTAAAAGCATCTAAGAATGGCAAAGAGCAAAACATTCTAATATTCTGAAGTGGCCTTCTTTGAGCCCTGATCTAAATCCTATAGAACATCTGCAGAAGGAGCTGTAACATGCAGTCTGTAGAAGGCACCCTTCAAACCTGAGACAGCTGGAGCAGCTCAGAAGAAGTGGGCCAGGCCAAAATACCTCTGGACACACTATTGAACACACCATGTAAACATTCACAGTGCAGGTGGAAAAAGTACATGTACCCTTGGATTTAATAACTGGTTGAACCTCCTTTGGCAGCAATAACTTCAACCAAACTTTTCCTGTAGTTGCAGATCAGACGTTCACAACGGTCAGGAGTAATTCTTGACCATTCCTCTTTACAGAACTGTTTTAGTTCAGCAATATTCTTGAGATGTCTGGTGTGAATCGCTTTCTTGAGGTCATGCCACAGCATCTCAATCGAGTTGAGGTCAGAACTCTGTCTGGGCCACTCCAGAAGGCGTATTTTCTTCTGTTTAAGCCATTCTGTTGTTGATTTACTTCTATGCTTTGGGTCGTTGTCCTGTTGCAACACCCATCTTCTCTTGAGATTCAGCTGGTGGACAGATGGCCTTAAATTCTCCTGCAAAATGTCTTGATAAACTTGGGAATTCATTTTCCCTTCGATGATAGCAATCCGTCCAGGCTCTGATGCAGCAAAGCAGCCCCAAACCATGATGCCCCCACCACCATACTTCACAGTTGGGATGAGGTTTTGATGTTGGTGTGCTGTGCCTCTTTTTCTACACACATAGTGTTGTGTGTTTCTTCCAAACAACTCAACTTTGGTTTCATCTGTCCACAGAATATTTTGCCAGTACTGCTGTGGAACATCTAGGTGCTCTTGTGCAAACTGTAAACGTGCAGCAGTGTTTTTTTTGGACAGCAGTGGCTTCCTCTGTGGTATCCTCCCATGAAATCAATTCTTGTTTAGTGTTTTTCGTATCGTAGATTCACTAACAGGGATGTTAGCATATGCCAGAGACTTTTGTAAGTCTTCAGCTTACACTCTAGGATTCTTCTTCACCTCAATGAGCAGTCTGTGCTGTGCTCTTGCAGTCATCTTTACAGGACGGCCACTCCTAGGGAAAGTAGCAGCAATGCTGAACTTTCTCCATTTATAGACAATTTGTCTTACCGTGGACTGAAGAACGGCAAGGCTTTTGGAGATACTTTTATAACCCTTTCCAGCTTTATGCAAGTCAACAATTCTTAATCGTAGGTCTTCTGAGAGCTCTTTTGTGTGAGGCATCATTCACATCAGGCAATGCTTATTGTAAAAAGCAAACACAGAACTGGTGTGTGTTTTTATAGGGCAGAGCAGCTGTAACAAACACCTCCAATCTCATCTCATTGATTGGACTCCAGTTGGCTGACACCTCACTCCAATTAGCTCTTGGAGATGTCATTAGTCTAGGGGTTCACATACTTTTTCCACCTGCACTGTGAATTTTTACATGGTGTGTTCAATAAAAACATGGTAACATTTAATTATTTTTGTGTTTTTAGTTTAAGCAGACTGTGATTGTCTATTGTTGTGACTTAGATGAAGATCAGATCACATTTTATGACCAATTTGTGCAGAAATCCATATCATTCCAAAGGGTTCACATACTTTTTCTTGCAACTGTATTAAGTTAAGAGTACCATCATTTTTGTCCAGACCAGTTTCATTAGTTGTCTTTATAAATTATTCTGTTGAACCACAATTCAAAAGCAATGTCTGATTTTCATTAGTTGATTTTCAGTAATTTTTTTATTATCACTTTTGTTAGTTTCGAGTTATTTCAGTGACCATTGTGGATTTTTCTTTCTTTAACAGAAGTGTACCAACAATTTTGACCACATGTGTATGGGCTTGCCACATGTAAACCCACCCTTGCTGCCAGGTGTCCTCAAAAATTACAGCTGATGGCTGAAGTAGGGATTTTTCAAAGTTTACAACATTAAAATGGATCCGTCATCAGACTATGCTGTCCTATGTAAATTTGTCCAGAGTCTAGAGTAGTGATCTCTAGACTCTGGACAATAGAGTAGTAATTTGTCCAGAGTCTCCAGTAGTGATCGCTATTATGGCGTTGGGATCTGCTCTCCAATTTGCTAAAACAAGACAAAAAGTATTGCACCATTTGGCTAATTGGAGCAATCAATTAACCCACTGTCATAGTTTGATGTTTTCAGGAGGGTAGTGCTCCCGTTGTCCTCCTCACAGCGTCTGACAGGGCTTCATATGCACAACAGCCAGCCATGAAACACCCCTAAGAAGATGGCAGAGCAGCTCCCCTCTAGAATACACCAGACTCATAAACTATTTGATTTTCTGCTATAACCTAAACAGCAAAATATTCTTTTGTGCCATTTTTGCTAATGGGAATGCAAATCTATCTCCAAACTTTTCTGCCCTTACCTAGGGCAGCATACTCTTATGACAAATCTGCTTTCATATTGGATATAAACAGTAGTAGTATGGTTTATATGGTGGCACATAAAAAATAACTAATTCAGTTTCACCAGTGGAAGTAGTATATTCTATACCCAATTTTTACATCAAAGTGATTTTAAATGAACATTTTACTTTTATGTTTTGCATCGTGTTTTGAAGAATGATTGAGCATTATAAACTGCGCAGAGACAACCAACTGTAATAGCAGTGATTGCACCTAACAATCCCTTCATCATTCCGCTTTTATTCACATTAATTCTGATTGGGCAAATTATTCTCCTCTGACCTTGTTCTAACTTAATTGGAATTCCATAGGCTTTGCTCTTGTGCATTCTCTTTGGGTCATGCAGTCCTCTTCCACTGGCAGAGGCTTTCGCTCACAATACCTTGTCAATGAATAGGTAGATTTGTTAAACCTAAACAGCATCTCAGATGTCTTCTTTTGCATTGTAAAATGATATCATCTGAAACGAGAAATACACTGGATGCTCTGCTGTAAATTATTCAGTTTTACAATTATTGAACACCTGGCACAGTGAAAATGAGATGGCTGCTTTATGTTCATGCGTATTAACACTGATTGGCCGCATAAGACACTAAGGAGCAAACCAATTTCTCCTTGTTAGAGAATGAGAAGATGTTGTTTTGCTTAATTTGTTTTATGTATGTTATTATTTAAGTGCTGAGTCTGCATTAATTACTCACAAATCGAGACTTTATTAAGAAATGGTGCCAATTAATCGGAAGCGGAAGCTCTATTGATGGTTTATTGAGAATTTGTGCCAAAGAAAATTATATTGATTGTGAAAGCAGAGGCATAACGTGCAGATTCAGAGTCAAACATCTGTACAAGGCAGAGACTATGACAACTGTTATCTTGTGTGGCAGAAGGGCATTGGCCCCTTAGGCCTCCTGCACACGAACGTGTGCTGCCCGTTGCCGCATTGTGGACCGCATTTGCGGATCCGCAATACACGGGCGCTGTTCTGTGGGCATTCCGCATCACAGATGCGGACCCATTCACTTCCATGGGTCCGCAAATCCGGAGATGCGGAATGGTGCGGAACGGAGTGCTTCCGTGGAGTTTCGTCCCATACTTCCATTCCGCAAAAAGATAAAAACATGTCCTATCTTTTTGCGTAACGGACGGATCGCGGACCCATTAAAGTGAATGGGTCTGCGATCCGCTGCGGCTTCCCCACGGTTGGTGTTCGTGCATGCGGCCCACAATTTGCAGTCCGCAGCACGACCACGGGGCGCACATGTTCATGTGTAGGAGGCCTTAAAGGGTTTTCTGGAATTACTATGGTTTTATTAGATATGCTCATGTAATTTATTATTCATTTACATCTTTTCCATGCTTTTTTTTTTTAAATTTTTACTCTCCTTTAGTCCTGACCCATTTTCACAAAAAAAAACTCCCTCTGGATTCTTCACATCCTGTATGTAGCACTTCCTGTTGCTGTATCCAACCCAACCCATGATGCACTTCTTCCTCTGCCACAGCTTCACCCTGCTGTTGAGGACTATATACAGTATTTATATATATTTGTATATCACTAAACACATTAAATCACTAAACACATATACAATGGGACAGATTTACTAATCAGGTCTTCTTTTTAAACTAAACAATGTGTATATTAATGACAGCACTGGTCTGTGATGTATGAGAGTCTTGGTCCATCTCGGCCCCCTATACTGTGGTACTTTCCCCTCCTGCCTGATGCAGTGTGCTGACAGAGCCGCAGCCACCACCTATAAGACAACTAACTAGATCAGAGCCCTGGAGCTGTCACGTGATACATACCAGCCAATGACAGCCCTCCCTTCCCGGCTGGATTTCCTGCACTCCATGTTGCAGGACTACCCCTAATAGATATGTAACTGCAACATATATATTACTAGGGGTAGTCCTGCAATATAAATGTATTACTAGGAGTAGTCCTGTGATATATCTATCTACACTCACCTAAAGAATTATTAGGAACACCTGTTCTATTTCTCATTAATGCGATTATCTAGTCAACCAATCACATGGCAGTTGCTTCAATGCATGTAGGGTTGTGGTCCTGGTCAAGACAATCTCCTGAACTCCAAACTGAATGTCAGAATGGGAAAGAAAGGAGATTTAAGCAATTTTGAGCGTGGCATGGTTGTTGGTGCCAGACGGGCCGGTCTGAGTATTTCACAATCTGCTCAGTTACTGGGATTTTCACGCACAACCATTTCTAGGGTTTACAAAGAATAGTGTGAAAAGGGAAAAACATCCAGTATGCGGCAGTCCTGTGGGCGAAAATGCCTTGTTGATGCTAGAGGTCAGAGGAGAATGGGCCGACTGATTCAAGCTGATAGAAGAGCAACGTTGACTGAAATAACCACTCCTTACAACCGAGGTATGCAGCAAAGCATTTGTGAAGCCACAACACGCACAACCTTGAGGCGGATGGGCTACAACAGCAAAAGACCCCACCGGGTACCACTCATCTCTACTACAAATAGGAAAAAGAGGCTACAATTTGCACAAGCTCACCAAAATTGGACTGTTTAAGACTGGAAAAATGTTGCCTGGTCTGATGAGTCTCGATTTCTGTTGAGAAATTCAAATGGTAGAGTCCGAATTTGGCGTAAACAGAATGAGAACATGTATCCATCATGCCTTGTTACCACTGTGCAGGCTGGTGGTGGTGGTGTAATGGTGTGGGGGATGTTTTCTGGGCACACTTTAGGCCCCTTAGTGCCAATTGGCCATCGTTTAAATCCCACAGGCTACCTGAGCATTGTTTCTGACCATGTCCATCCCTTCATGACCACCATGTACCCATCCTTTCATGGCTACTTCCAGCAGGATAATGCACCATGTCACAAAGCTCGAATCATTTCAAATTGGTTTCTTGAACATGACAATGAGTTCACTGTACTAAAATGGCCCCCACAGTCACCAGATCTCAACCCAATAGAGCATCTTTGGGATGTGGTGGAACGGGAGCTTCGTGCCCTGGATGTGCATCCCTCAAATCTCCATCAACTGCAAGATGCTATCCTATCAATATGGGCCAACATTTCTAAAGAATGCTATCAGCACCTTGTTGAATCAATGCCACGTAGAATTAAGGCAGTTCTGAAGGCAAAAGGGGGTCCAACACCGTATTAGTACGGTGTTCCTAATAATTCTTTAGGTGAGTGTATAATAAATAAATATACTAGCAGAAGGACCCAGCTTTGCACGGGTATATTTCATCCATTTCATTTCATGTTTGAGTGTGTCGTTAAAAGATATCAACAGTATACCCCATAACAGTGACATCTACAGCACCCCCCTTTAACAGTGAACTACACAGTCCCCCACCCCTTAACACTGATCCCCCACAGTGCCCCACCACTTTAAAATGGGACCTCCACAACAGCCTATCCTCTTAACTTTGACCTTCATAGCAGCCTGCCCCATTAACAGAGTTTCACAGCACCCTACTCCCTTGACAGTGACCTCCTTAGGGGCCCTCCAGCTTAACAATGACCTCCACAGTACCCCGCTGCCTTAACAGTGACCTCACAGTACCCTGCTGCCTCAACAGTGACCTCCACAGCAGTTGCCCTTTTAATAGTGGCCCCTGCCCCTTTAACAGTAACCTCCACAGTGTCCGCCCCTTTAACAGTGACCTCCACAGCGCCCTGCCCCTTTAACAGTAACATCCACAGTGCCCGCCTCTTTAACAGTGACATCCACAGTGCCTGCCCCTTTAACAGTAACCTCCACAGTGCCCGCCCCTTTAACAGAGACCTCCACAGTGTCCGCCCCTTTAACAGTGACATCCACAGCACCTGCCCCTTTAACAGTGACATCCACAGCGCCCGCCCTTTTAACAGTGACCTCCCCAGCGCCCGCCCCTTTAACAGTGATCTCCACAGTGCCTTCCACAGTGCCCGCCCCTTGGTATGTATGATTCCATTTTTGTGTGCTTTGCCCCTATATCAATGCACTGATAGTCCATTAAGAGGCTGCACACTTTTTCTGTATTGACCCATTTGGATACAGTTTGTAATAGGGTCTTTTTAAGGACAGTTCAGTCTTAGGTACACGGGCAGAGTACACCTAACATTAAGGTCCATCTCTGGGCTGAGCAGCTGTGGAGGGATAGTTTAGGGATAGTTATTCCCTGTATCCCAGGTTCTCAGCCTTCTACCGCCCTTCATTAACCGTTGATAGCTTTCTACGCACCAATTAGGATGCTTTATCCAAGTTGTAATTTTATTTTATTGTGATTATAAATAAAAGTTACGTTTTAGGTCCTTGCCCTTAGTGATACATTTGTTCTACACTACCTGCATTTCCGGAGATATAATGTTTTTATTTTTCTGTTTACATAGCTGTAAGAGAGCTTGTGTTGTTTTCCAGGCAATTTGCACTTTCTTATTTTTTTTTATTAGTTTATTAGGCTTTTTCTTACAATACAAAATTAGAATAAAATTTAACAGTGCTGAATCCGAGTACAACAGTGCACAATCTACCAGCATTAAAGATATAAATATAAAAAATTATAGCACATTGAACAGACAGAAACATATAAATCTAATGCATAATCTACGCTGTTTTAGGGAGTTTCACAGCTCCCCAGTCGCTGCCGCGTTACTTTTGTCTCGGATCATCTTCTGTCGATCCATCCTTATCCATCTTCACTACATCTCCAACATTTTGGTTCTCGTTCCTTATAAATCTTACTTAACAGTATTGGGGTCAGATATATTCTATGGATAATATTGAAACAAATAATCCTAAAATTACTAGAAATCGTTATCTTTTTTATATATATATTCCCCCATTCAATTGTGTTTAGTCAAATATCCTTTACCCACTTTTCCTCACTTTAAAATTTTAATATTTTCCCCATTCCCTTCCTATAAACTTGAGAAATAGTCACCCGTGTTGTCGTGTTGGTAACAAAAATCTATAAATTCGTGTTTTATTGTGGCAAAATATTCCCTATTTTGTGTAGCTTCAAATGCGTGTTTTAATTGATAGTAACAGTACTGTCACATTAAATCTATGTTTTTACCATGGCATAGTTCTGTGAGTGCTCTTGGGCCTCTTTCACACTTGCGTTGTCCGGATCCGTCGTGTACTCCTTTTGCCGGAATTACACACCGGATCCGGAAAAACGCAAGTGAACGGAAAGCATTTGAAGACGGATCCGTCTTCAAAATGCGTTCAGTGTTACTATGGCAGCCAGGACGCTATTAAAGTCCTGGTTGCCATAGTAGTAGTGGGGAGCAGGGGAGCAGTATACTTACCGTCCGTGCGGCTCCCGGGGCGCTCGAGAATGACGTCAGAGCACCCCATGCGCATGGATGACTTGATCCATGCGATTGTCTCCAACTCTGTTAGTTCCGGGAGATTAATATTCTCCAAGAACTTGTCCATGTCTCCATCCTGCAGGTTTTTATTATTGGTATATAAGGTTTTATAAAACCTACAAACTCTCGCTCAATCTCCTCCGGGCGTGTGATGATCTTTCCATTTGACAATTTAATATTTTTTATTCTTTTAATGTTTTTTTTTGTTTTGAATCAAAGATGACAGCAGATTTCCTGGTTTCCCTGCCTGCGAGAAATATTTAGCTCCTGTAAAGAAGACCCTATGTTGTGCTTTTTCAACTAAGAAATTTTTATACTCCAATCTTGCCTCTTCAAATTGAGATTGTACAGTGGGTTCTATATTTTGAAGTAGGTCTTCCTGTAAGCTCTGGACCCTTTTTTTAAGAGCTGATTCTTTTACGGCAAATTCTTTCTTTTTCCAATTAATCTTGGCTATGTACACCTCACGCAGGAATGCTTTACTCATACTGCTTTACTCATACTATATGAATAGGTGCTGAGGGGGCATTCAATAGCTAAAATTCTTGGATCTCTCTAGTTATATTTTCCTGGTCCTTGACCAGCTTAATCCAATGAGGATTTAATCTAAAACGCCTTGTTTTCTTATTAATGTTCCCCATTTCTATCGTAACCACTATTGGCGAGTGGTCAGATATCGTATGGGTTTCATATTTAATTTTTGTTACATAGTTTAGGAGCTCAAAGTTGGCCAAGGCTAAATCTATTCAGGACATAACTGTATTTGCCCGACTAAAACAAGAGAATGCTTTTTTGTTCCCATATAAATATCGCCAAATATCTGTAAATGCCATTTCTCAGGAGACCCTACATAACAATGTTACTTTCCCCTTGTCTGCTTTGATAGGGTGATCTTTAAAATATCTATCCTCCTCCAAATTGATGACGTCACCAATTACCAAAAACGGGCAACGTGCTCTAGAACTAATAAAATCCGCCAAAGATGACATAATACACATAGAGAAGGGGGGAGGAACATACACAAACGCCAATATACAATCAATCTCACTTAGATAACAATGTAAGAAGATAAATCTGCCCTCTTTGTCGATTCTATTGGAGTATAATCCATATTTCTGTGGACATAGACACTAACACCGAGCCGCAAGCATGGTAGTCATATTTTGCCCATTTCCTTTTCGCATAGTTGATATTTTCATCTGTAAGATGAGTTTCTAAAAGGCACACTATTGCAGGAAGGTGCCTCGTGATGACATCAAATATGACCACTCGCTTAGCTCTCTCGGCCATTCCACGAATGTTTCATGTCAAGATTCTATTCATTTATTATGAAGCACCTTATTACAGCTTCAGCGCCCGCCACCAAGGCATGTAAAGGAGGGGGACAAGAGAGAGAGCACACCGCAGCGACCACCGAGATATCATCTGCCCACCCCGCCCCATCCACCGCCCAATCACCCTACCCCTCCATCACCCTACCCCTCACATCCTGGCCAGACGAACCGAACAGTTTGCCAACCTCTTAACATTCACCCCTCCCTCCCACCGCCCCCCGTCAACCCCATTTATACATATTCGACTAATACCATATTTGCGTGTTCAAGAGCCAATCCCCTTATTCTCCAAACAATTAAGAACCTCTTCATGATGAAAAAAGAAATGAGCTTGTTCCTGATAAAGCACTCTCAGTTTGGTAGGATAGAATAAGGAGTATTTTATCTTGGCAGCCGCCAGTCTCTTAACTTCCCTAAATGTATCTCCCTACTGTTGTATTCTAAGGGCAGAGTGTTTCTTTTAATTTTCCTAATAGTATCTCTATCCCGGGCATTCATAATTTTGGCCAAAATTGTTCTTGGCGGGCTTCCTACTGGTGGCTGTTTATTTGGTATCCAGTGGGCTCTCTCCACCGAAAACCAAACGGAGAAGGGCTCCTCGCCAACCACATCCAGTAGCCATTGCTGGACAAGCCCGCACTGGTCATCCTTTTCTGCCCCTTCAGGGAACCCGACCAAGTGTATATTTGCCCTACGAGATCTGTCCTCCATTTCAGTTAGTCTTTACTGTAATACTTTTTTTTTCAGTCTCTATACCCTCCATTCTATTTTTGATCCCATCAACCTCACCCCTCAATTCCCTAGAAACTACCTGGAGATCCCTAACTTTCTCACAAACTTTATTCATATCGTCTTTGATCAGGGATACGTCTACTTGTATTGTGGATATTTTTGCTGAAAGTCCTCCCAGTGATAGACTCGTCTGCTGTACAGCATTAAGGATGTCTGTCAGTTTGTCAGACATGTCTTGTCTACCACTTCTATTTTCTCCTCTATCCGGGCGTTTTTGTCACTATTCCCCTCTGTTATTTCACTAACTTCCTCTGTGTTTGGAGAATCTATTGGGTCAACTTTATGTTCTTTATTACCCTTTCTGGTTTATTCTGGTCTTATATTGTGGTGATTTCAGATATCTATCCATCTTTAAAATAGGACTGCCTCCACCTGCTCCAATAGATTTTATATTTATATCTTAGGGGCATTATTTTATCAGAGGATAACCCTAAAAATATAAGGGAAGAGAAACAAAGAGGAAAAACAACCATAAAAAGTATATATTTCCAATCTTTTACCAAATAATCAAAATTATGGATTAATACCCAGGGTACTGGGATCGGGCAGGCGAGCCCAGAAAGTTCCCTTCCTGCGCTCGCCAGGCCAGGTCCCAGGCTGCTATGTCATACAGCACACCCCAGAGAGCTACACTGGAGTGGTTAAACAATCCTTATATGCAGTTAGCAGGTTGATAACTTAACGTTGCTAAAAAGCGCTACAAACAGCCAATAGCTTCCAAGATATAAGTGTTTTAGAAAGTTAGTTCCCCATAGGTATAAACAACCTTACTGTGGGGCAAAGATAGATCAATGTTGCTCCAGTAACAGTCCAACAGTCTGTATATCTCCAGTGTGCAACACGATTTAGGAGAGGGTCTCATTAGACAGTCTCATTAAACAGGCAGTTCTTCACTTGATCCCAATAGATCCTTATAAGCTTCATAAAAGCATTAAGAAAAGACAGTACCCCTCAGGACAGACCAGGAATCTTATACCGTATGTTTGAGTAGAGGGGAGAGGGACACCCTCTTACACAATCACAAGTTCCCAGTCGGGGGACACTATACAGTACGTGGTATAGATAGCCAGGTATCATTAGTGCCCCCAAGCTCAGGTACAGGCACGTACCTCTCCACGTTTCTAAGCCACCGGCCTCTTCCGTCATAAAATAGATCCACCAAACAGCGGCGGCACACTCACACATCTCCTTTTACCAGCCGATGATGGCTATAGCCAGAGTGTAGCCAGGGTGCAGAGAAATGGGGATGCCGATAAAGGACAAAGCGAAGGCAGCAAAAGACCACACTGCAGGGAGACACTGGTCAGATGCGGAGGCGGAGCAGGGGTGCAATGGGGAACACACCAAACAGGAATGAAGCGCCCTTCTACCGCACACCAACACTGGGATCGCAGGAGAAGACTCAGTGCTCCAAGATCAGCTAGAAGCCGGCGTTCACATAATGCGCTTCGCCAAGGTCCGGGGCCGGTGAGGGAGGGGGGAGGACGAGCCACGGCACGTCTAAGTGACTACGTCATGCCGCATCTGCCTCTGCAGGAGAGCCAATTTGCACTTTCTATTGGTATAATTTTAAGACATGGCGATGCCTATGATGTTTATTTTTTTGATTATTTTGATTTTAGGAAGGGGCGGGGAACATTTGAAATTTTATATTTTTTATATTTTTAAACCTTTTTTTTTACTTTTTAGGCCCCCAAGTGGGACCCCAACTTGCAATCATTAGATTGCAATTTGTCTAAAGTAATGGAATTTTATCCATTACCCTATACCAGGCATCCTCAAACTGCGGCCCTTCAGCTGTTGCAAAACTACAACTCCCAGCATGCCCGCAGGTATCAGCCTACAGCAGGGCATTGAGGGAGTTGTAGTTTTACAACAGCTGGAGGGCCGCAGTTTGAGGATGCCTGCCCTATACAAAGATTGCTATATTACAATTCAGTACTGCCACCTACTTGCATAAATTGCAATATACACATAATAATCCTAGAAGCCTAGTATTGGCTCTGGCTTATTACTACAGTGGAAGGCCTATCTCGATCTCTACCTGGAGGGAGGCATTCCAGCTGGCAAGCACACGCTTCAGGGTTTCCAGCCTCTCAGATGCCGTGCTCACATTTTACCATGGCATGTGAGGGGTTAAATGTCTGCAGTTGGCATAAACGCCGATTGCGGACATTAGCATTGAGTGTCTGTTGTATGAAATAAAGGTAGTTCTGTGTTGGGATGCAAAACCTGGCACCATATGATGACCCTAGTTTCATCTTTGTCATGGGATACCGTCTCCCTCACTTCTATGTAGAATACATACATTGCTCATAGCAAGATAGCACCACTAGGAATTCTAAGAGAGAAGAATAAATCTTTCTTATATAAGTCATATTCTACCGACTTTTGGGAGTTGTTTGAGGCACAGTTCCATTATAATTATATTAGCACACTATAATTAATTCTATATAGCATGAAAAGTATATTCGTTACATATTCACTGGTTTATCAGAATGACAGATTAAAAATATAGGGATATTTAATGAGTAATAATTTTGACATCTTAAAGTGGTTGAACACAATTTAATATTACAGTTGCCCTGGTGTTCTTTTGATTGCCTTTTAGAACATTTGAGAAGAAGCAAATTTTAGAAAGTGAGAGGTAATTACAGAGGTCAAAATATAAATGTTTTACTGCACAACTTCATTGTAAAAGCTCAGAAGTTCTAAAAAGCCTAAAAAGACGAGCATAAAACTATACAATAAATAAAATAAATAGGAGCAAAATACAATAGATAAACTGCACACATCCAAATATACAGTATTTGCCTGCACATAGGACTTTAGTGAATCAATGCACAGTTATACAATTTTACATCATAAAAAAGATAGGCAAAGATTTAATAGGGGCAGTCATCACCCCTGCTATGCCAGTAAAAACAAAAAGGCTCCCGTGCACAAGAGGATCTGGATGGTGGAATAAACAAACTATGAATGTGCAACCAGCAGAACTGGACCCTTTATTTATTTTACACACCTATATAGCGCTGACATATTCTGCAACACTTTACAGACAATATCATCATTTGTTGTCCCCAAGGGAGCTCACAATCTAAATTCTCTATCAGTAAGCCTGAAAACATACAACATTCATGCAGATGTTGTCCTAGGACCCCAGCACTGCAGGGCACCAGTGCTCACCGCTGAGCCACCTTGCTGACCTATTAGGCAGACATTCTGAGAGGGAATAAAAACACCAGGGGGCGCCATAACAAGTACCTTACAGCAATGACCAAACACAGGAGTATTTTGTTGTTAAATTGTTTCAATTAAAATTTTTGGAAAATGTTGTCATGTAATATTAAACGATGCAGTGATGTCAGTCAATTGTAAAAATTTTGGTTGGAATCCACCAACAATCCACTCTGAATGATGCCACCCCAAGTGCCAAATTTCCAACAGGTCCGATTCTATGTCCCCCAGGGGGATACATGCTGACAGATGTGTATCGCAGTGGCTTCTTCCCCACTTCTGATTGACATAAACATGTATGCTTAGCTGAACTAAGCCAGCACATTTATGGAGTAGTCAGAAATGATATCGTAGCCATTTGCCTGGCAGCAACCTTATATATAACCAGCATAAGGCTCTGTCCTGAAAAGGATCGCTCATACGGGTTCCACAGAGGTTTCCATAAGTTGAATAGCAAGAATAGTACAGTGCATTAAAGAAAAAAATATTTATAAAAAGATGATTCAAATGTTTCTGTGGTTGTAAACCAAACACAGAACTATGAGATAGTTCATTCGGATGCTATTCACTTCCTCATTTGTTAAAGGGTTGCCATGGAGACGTGCTCTTTTCAAGTAGCAGATAAATTGTTAAGAAGTACATCTTATTTTGATTATATGCTGCAGGCTCTTGTAAGTAAATACACAGTAAGCTCTGCATTTGTTTTGCGTAGTAGCTTATCCATTAAAATCCAATTTTGCATTCCTTCTGCAAATAATTAGAACCAAACCGGATTTCAGCAGTCCAATTAAAAAATATAAAAAAATATCCTTTATGAGTACAAAAGAAGGCTTTTAAAAGCTTTTCTGCCATCATCATGTGCGTTTTCCTTCCGTATCGCTACCTTAATTCTGTTAGTAGCCAATAAAGAAAAGCTTTTTTACAAATTTTAGAAAGTTCAGGAGTACTAACTGGTAATTACAGAGGTCAAAATATAAACATCTGACTGCAAAACTGCTTTATAAAGGCTCAAAAGTTCGAATGAGCATAAATAGAAGTGTATAAAGACTATACAACTGCTGAATCATAATAGCAATAGGAGCAAAATAGAATAGATTAACTACACACATCCTAATATTATATTAGCCTGCACCTGGACAGTAGTGAAATCATTGTTTGTAGTAGCGTTCTTCTCTATTCTCTCTCCAAAATGTAAATCACTCTGATTCACTGTGACTAAATTATTATCACCTCTATCTGAAATACAGTTGGGTCCATATATATTTGGACAGAGACAGTTTTAATTCATTAAAAATGTGAGGAACTTTAAAGAATTTTTTTAACTCAATTCCTTCATTTCCGGGGCTCAAAAGTATTTGGACAAATTAAATAATTGTAAATAAAATTTTAATTTCTAATACTTGGAAGTGAAATGCTCTATTGGGTTCAGATCAGGTGACTGACTTGGCCATTCAGGAATATTCCACTTCTTTGCTTTAATAAACTCCTGGATTGGTTTGGCTTTATGTTTTGGGTCATTTTCCATCTGTATTATGACATGTTGACCTATCAGTTTGGCTGCATTTGAGCACATAGTATGTCTCTGAAAACCCCAGAATTCTTCCGGCTGCTTCTGTCCTGTGTCACATCATCAATAAACACTAGGGACCCAGTTCCACTGGCAGCCATGCATGCCCAAGCCATCACACTGCGTCCGCCGTGTTTTACAGATGATGTGGTATGCTTTGGATCATGAGCTGTACCATGCCTTCGCCATAGTTTTTTATTTCCATCATTCTGGTAGAGGTTGATCTTGGTTTCATCTGTCCAAAGAATGTTCTTTCAGAAGTGTGCTGATTTTTTAAGATGTTTTTTTTAGCAATGTCCAATCTAGCCTTCTTATTCTTGAGGCTTATGAGTGGCTTGCACCTTGCAGTGAACCCTCTGTATTTACTTTCATGCAGTCTTCTCTTTATGGTAGATTTGGATATTGATGCGCCTATATCCTGGAGAGTGTTGTTCACTTGGCTGGCTGGTGTGAAGGGGTTTCAGGCTTCCAGGTATTTTTGCTTTGTTGAGGTCACCACTGCTTTCTTTCTCAGAATGTACCAAACTGTAGATTTTGCCACTCCTAATAGTATACACCAAAATGACTCACAAAAGTGAGTACCCGTGCAGAGCCAGCACGTATGGTAGAACACCAAAAAAGAGAAAAATAGGGCTCGCACTCAATAATATTATGAATATATAAATTTTATTAGTGTCTCCATATGAGACAAATCACAATTAAAAATACATAGAAAAGAATGGATCATGGAGAATGAGCACACAGAATGACATGGAGCACGACCAATATCTGAGATGGCAGATAAATACACACAATAAATATATAAATATAGCAATAAATGTGCATGTAAACCAAATAGATTATCAGAAATGCATATAAATAGGCAGAGCTGTACAGGCTGGGTAAGGATATCTTGTAAAGTATAACCAAAGAGAACATATACAATGACAAGTGCAGATATGTTAGAATGGATAAATAGCCAAAGCTGAATAATTCATTATAAAGCCATAAATCAACTACCTGTGTAGTGCTCCAGCAACCCCGACGCACGTTTCACGCAAGGCTTCTTCAGGGGGAGGTGTGTGTGGAGAGGGGGGGCTAATGGGGTGGTTTATATAGCCAAAAGAAAAGACAGATAAATGGAGGGCAGCTGCAAACACTTATGGGGCAGAGTATGTGTGGCCACACAAGGAAGGGAGACGAGTGCGCTCCAAGCTGGAACGCATCGCGTCACTTCCGGTTCCTGTAGGTGAACCGCATGGTGGAACGCAAAGCGCCACTTCCGGGATTCGGCAAGAGTGATGAGATGGGAGAAACTATGACCTGATATACTCCAGTGGATCCAAGGAGCCCAACTAAAAAGTGGGGGAACAGATGTAGCTCGCATTTTAAAGCATATCAGAGTGTATCAGACCAGACCATGAGAGTGACAATATACGATGCATCATATGGCACAATGGAAAATGGACCCTAAAAGAACCACATATAGCACTACAATATAAAACATGTTGATAAGTGTTGAGCGCACTCGTCTCCCTTCCTTGTGTGGCCACACATACTCTGCCCCATAAGTGTTTGCAGCTGCCCTCCATTTATCTGCCTTTTCTTTTGGCTATATAAACCACCCCATTAGCCCCCCCTCTCCACACACACCTCCCCCTGAAGAAGCCTTGCGTGAAACGTGCGTCGGGGTTGCTGGAGCACTACACAGGTAGTTGATTTATGGCTTTATAATGAATTATTCAGCTTTGGCTATTTATCCATTCTAACATATCTGCACTTGTCATTGTATATGTTCTCTTTGGTTATACTTTACAAGATATCCTTACCCAGCCTGTACAGCTCTGCCTATTTATATGCATTTCTGATAATCTATTTGGTTTACATGCACATTTATTGCTATATTTATATATTTATTGTGTGTATTTATCTGCCATCTCAGATATTGGTCGTGCTCCATGTCATTCTGTGTGCTCATTCTCCATCATCCATTCTTTTCTATGTATTTTTAATTGTGATTTGTCTCATATGGAGACACTAATAAAATTTATATATTCATAATATTATTGAGTGCGAGCCCTATTTTTCTCTTTTTTGGTGTTCTACCACTCCTAATAGTGTAGCAATTTCTCTGATGGGTTTTTTCTGTTTTTGCAGATGAAGGATGGCTTGTTTTCACCTGCAGAGCTCCTTTGACCGCATGGTTACTTCTCATCAAAATCTTCTAAATGCAAGCACCACACCTTAAATCAACTCCAGGCCTTTTATGTGCTTAATTGAGAATGAAATAATGAAGGAATTGCCCACACCTGCCCATGAAACAGCCTTTGAGTCAATTGTCCAATTACTTTTAAAACAGGGTGCCAGATGTAAAGGAGCTGAAACTCCTAAACCCTTCATCCAATTTTAATGTGGATATCCTCAAATGAAAGATAAAGGTCTGGACTTTATGTCCTCGTCCATTATATAATTTGAATATGTTTTAGTAAACAGGTAATAAAAAATAAATTTGTGTCAGTGTCCAAATATATATGGACCTAACTGTAATTACAGAAATAATTGTATAGTTTTAACCCCTTCCTGACTAAGGCAATTTTCCATTTTTACGTTCTCTTTCTTTTCTCTCTGCCTTCCCAGAGCCATAACTTTTAGATTTTTCCATTCACATAGCCGTATGAGGACTTTTTTTGTGGGACCAGTTGTACTTTCTAACGCCACCACTTAATATGGCATATGTTGCAGTGGAAGTGGAAACAAAAAATGCAATTGTGCCATAGTTTTATGGGTCTGATTTTTACAGCATTCACTATGCCATAAAACTGACCCATGCCCTTCATTGTCTAGGTCAGTACGATTACAACACCACATTTATATAGTTTTTCTTGCATTTAAATACTGAAAAAAATAAATTTGACCAAAAATGTTCTTTTCATTGTCATATTCTGACTACCCATGACTTTTTTATTGTTACGTCTACGGAGATGTGCGTGGGCTTCTTTTTTGTGAGATGATCTGTAGTTTTTATTGATACCATCCTTGGGTGTGTACAATTTTGTAATCCTTTTTATTAACTTTTTTGGGGAGCTGAAGCATTGAAAAAATGGTGAATCTGCCATATTGATTATGTCATTCACCATATGAGATTTATATTTTAATAGTACAGGCCTTTTCAGAAGCGGTGATTCCTATGAAGTTTATTTTTCTGATTATTTTTATTTTCATTTTGGGAAAAGAGGGGGGTGAAATTAATTTTTATATTTTTTTATATTTTTAAAAACGGTCTTTTGCTTTTTTTTTTGTTCCCCAAGTGGACCCTAACATGCAATCATTAGATTGCAATTTGTAGAAAGTAATAGAATTTTATCAATTACAGATTGCAAAGATCGGTAAATTCCAATGCACTGCTGCCATCTGCAGACATGAATTGGAATATGCCAGTAATAAGCCTAGGAGCCTAGTACAGACTCTAGCTTATTACTTCAATGGAATTTCCAGGAGGAGGCGTTCCTGCAGGAGAGCGCACGCTTCTAGTTTTTTACCTTTCAGATGCATCTGAGGGGTTAAATGTCCATGATCGACATTACCACCCATCGCAGACATTAGCCTCATAAGTCTGCTGTGTGAAACAGTAGGCATTCAGTGGCTATGGCACTCGCTAAGCTTCGGAGCAGGCGCCAATCTTTAAAGACCCGACATCCATCTTTTATTTACAGCAAATGTCGGGAAGGGTTTAAATTTAACATAAAAAAATTAAGAAACTCAAAGATTTAATGGGGGAAATTCATCACACCTACTACAGGTAGGCCAAAATTCATGGAGCGAGTTCAGCATACATAAAGAATTCCAAGAGGCTTAAAGGGGTTGTCTCGCTTCAGCAAGTAGCATTTATCATGTACACAAAGTTAATACAAGGCACTTACTAATGTATTGTGATTGACCCTATTGCCTCCTTTGCAGGTTTCTTCCATTTATCAAGGAACTGTAGAATTTTTATCATAATATATAACATATTTACACACTGAATATTTTTCACATTTTGAAAAAAAAGGGGAGAAACAGCAATGAGAAATTCGGACATGAAATATAGCATATTTGTCTTTTTTATGTTATAGCATTGCATGGTATCATTACACATCCACTCAGTGATAAAGAAAAAGGGTGTGTCACAAAACACAGGCTCCGGCTGTGAGCACCCCGCATCGTGGTGCAGACCCATTTCCTTTAATAAGTCCGCGATCCACATCCTTTCTTTCGCAGCACGGAAGCGTGGACCTGGAAACATACAGAACCCGTTCCTTGTGCTTCGGGGGCCATGCCTCTGCACTGCAAAAGATAGGACATGCCCTTTCTTTGGCCACATCTTTCAAATCGCAGACCTATTGAAGTCAATGAGTCCGCACCGTGATGGTACACAAAGCAGGTGCCCATATTTTGGGGATTCACATTTTTCGGTCTGCAAAATGGACACGGGTATATAAAAATGGTCATGTGAATATGGCCTCAAACAAACCTTTTTAGCTACGGAATCTTTTTTTAGAATCACGCACATTAATATTTGTGCTGTCTTATGCCATAAAACACAGACCTACACTATTACTTTTAAGCGCAGGTGAATTTATTATTTTTTACATTACATTATTTTTCCTTCAAAATGCTGATTAATATGATAGGTGTATGTATAATTCTTGCACTGGGTAATTGTTTTTAAACGACTGAAATCATTGCATATTAGCTAACATAGCACATCTTTCCTGCATGTCCGTAAAATGAATAGTTAGTCTTTGTATCTAGCACAACATACAGTATGTGAGAGCAGTTAATCCATGGAAGGAAGCTCAAAGTGCACTTACATAATTACTGCAGACCAATTCAATTTAGCAAATACTACATTTTCCATAAACAATTTTTTAAATTACAAAATTATTGTGTAAGGCCAGGAAGAATGTGTATGTTGATACATGTACTACAGAAACAACTCTCTGGAAAAGCTCTGGGCTACATTATTTTATTTGCTAACTCACTTCATAATCCATCCTTATTATTAAAAAAAAACTGGAAGATTATGCACAGAAATCACTAACTAACCATGTTTTCTAAAAAAAAAAAAAAAAAAAAAAATAGCATCAGTGTTTGTCTATATACTTTAAGTGTAAAGATGGCAGAAGATACGTGCAGCTCACAATTTAATTCTACATTTTTCAAGCCCGATCATCATAAGGATCCTAGAGAGGTTTAACCTATGCAAAATGAAAATATTATGCATCGCATGTGCTTTTTGTAGATTGACATCCACCATGTTTATGATATTTATTTGCTGGGAGTGTCAGGTCCTTTCAGTTTCTTCCAGTGTAGAGCGAGTGTCAGCATCTACAAAAATACAAGGTCATTTTTTTTTTTTCATGCCCAGCAGAATTGGTTCTTCTATGGGAGCCCTTATTTATGCTGGGGGCAGTATTGGGGAGTATTTTATATAGAGGAGGCACTGTGGGGACCTTATATATACAGGGGCTACTATGGGGCATTATAGACACTGGGGGCCATTATAGATATTGGGGGCAATGTAGGTATTGATTGGTTGTTTGACCAAAATACACAATGGGACCATCTTCTTTCTTGAAATGTGTTAAAGCTGTTCCTTGACCTGGGCTGTGTCATTCAATTATGTGTCAATTATCTCTGGCATTCCTCCACCATATGTAGATATGTTTCCCCATTTCTTTGATCCATAGGAAACACCTCCCTACATCTTTGAAACAGGGTGCATTCTGGCAACAATTAATACATCCCCTTATAGCCCTCCAAAGGGTCAATCCTTAAAGGGGTTGTGCACTTTGAGGGCTTGGCACCCTCCCCTCTTGGGCAGGCAAGTGAAGTGAAGCATGAGTACCTGCTTCCCGGTATTGGCTCCCTGCTCCTTCTCTACCTGGCCTCAGTGGCTCCACTGTGCTCTCAGGATGTAAACTTCTGTTTTTACTCTTCAGTCAATCGCTAACCACAGTGGTAACCACTATGTAAGCACCACAAAGTGACTTCAGACCTGAACTGGTCCTTAAAAAGTGGGTTTTGGTAATTTTATGAAAATTTTAAGCCTTCTAACGTCCTAAATTTTTTTTTTAATAATGCCAACAAAAAGACATATGGGGAATGTTAAGTAATAAATATTTTATGAGGTATCACTTTCTGTTTTAAGAGCAGAGAAATTGAAATTTTAAAAAATTACGAATTTTTAAAATTTTGGGTAAATTTGGGATTATTTTTTAAAAAAAAAGGTGAAATATATCAACTCAAATTTACCATTGTCACGAAGTACAATGTGTCACGAGAAAACAATCTCAGAATGGCTTGGATAAGTCAAAGCGTTCCAAAGTTATTACCACATAAAATGACACGTCAGATTAGCAAAATTAGGCCTGGTCAGGAAGGGGCAAATGGCCCGGATGTGAAGTGGTTAATGTTTTTATTAATTATTTTTACTCTCACATCAAGAAGAGCATGCCCTTGTTGTCTTTTTGACTTTGCACAGTGATGCCAAGCAGGGAGACCACTTTGCATGGTCTCCAGGATACTTATTGGGATCCCAGCTGTCTAATGACAGCTTGGTCACAGAGATCTGCAGAGCCACATGTCATAACTAAATAGGACTAGTGTTGGAAGCAGATTATAGTGATTATTGCAATAACTATATCATACTGTGTACTTACATGAATGCATGTCTTGAGGCTGCCTGTCTCTAGGTGATGTTGTAAATTGAATGTCAGTATGTAAGTGATGTCATAACATTTTGTGTAAAAAAACAAACACAACACACAAAGATATCTGCTTCTAGACAGACAATGACAGACATTATGAGGTGCTCCTGCAGGTAGTAATACTGTATATACTGTATGAGTGCTGCTCCTCAATAAACTACTATTTGCCTGATAGATACCTGGGCAGTTAACTGAAAGCCAAAGGTCACATGACACATGTGAGGGTCACATCATCCTATTGAGGTCTCTTTGGATGCACTTTACAGGACTAACAAGGACTGTACCATTATTTTCTTTATGGCTCATGCACAGAGAA